>NC_064670.1:47949009-48272342 GCF_943734685.1 Anopheles coluzzii
ATACGATTATGTTTACCGCTAGTTGGGGAGACGGCCATACCCGGTACTCGGAAGGGTTAGCAGAGAGGACCAGGAGTAGCATGAAGCGCCGATGCAATAGAAAAGTGAAAAAGAAATCCGTAGCAGAAAAATGCAGTCGAGAGTCGGAAAAATTGCATCCCACCACCCCGGAACAATGGCGCACACCACATAATCAAATTATATTTGCTCGCACCCTCCAGCCGTCCCTTCCGCTGTGCGCTCTAATGTGTGCGGCAGCGGGTACCTAGGAATGCGCTACGCACCATCCGGTGCATCTCTGATTGCATTTGCTTCAAGTTGCCTCTTGAGCCCATCTCCACCCATTCGGCAGCCATCGTCATCGAGCCCGGTGGTCCACGCAAAGCCAAGTGTGCGTGTGTGCTCGCGTGCGTGCGATTAAGTGGCAGAAAAAAAATGCTTCTAAAAACAAACGGAAATAAAAAAAATAAAACAATGAGAACAAATATTTGAACAAACCGTCCTGGAAACGGAGCGCGGTGGGTAGACAAAGTTAGAAGCGCACTGTGGAGTTAATTCTAATATTGCGGGCATCGCACAACCCGGACATCTATAATTGCGCAAGTAACGAATGTGGCGAGAGAGAGGGTTCCTGCCGGAGAGAGAGAAGGTACGATGCGACCGTTGAAATCGAACAGATAATTCGATTACGAGTACAGATTTCATAATTGCTTCACCAGATGCTAATGATTGACGCCCGGTATTCATGCAGTTTTGCAGCACTTTGTTGTGCAGTTCATTCAATTTAAGAAGAGGGTTTTGTGTTGTCGCCGTGGTTTCAGGTTTGATTTTTCATTTCATTCAATCAAATAAGCCTGAAATGTATCTAACTACTGCTATATATACAAAATATTAAACATTCTAAAAATCAATCATAACATTTTTTACGCCTTTAGAAGCACCGCCAAGTGAGACAAGTTCATTGATCTTTTTGCAGTGTTAGAACAATTACGTCGTCGGCGGATATAGTCAACTATTCCCATTTCCATCACCTTTGCCGCTGCGATCCTACTGGGACACGCTCAACATGCAGAGCACGATGCACCTGACGCTGATTGGCGCGATGCACTTTGTCACAGATTGTTTCCCGGTGGAATTCTACACGTCACAAAATGAAAGGTGCGTACTACCGGCAGCTCCCACTTGTCAAATGATTAAAAAATGTCGATCAAGAAAATATCAAGGGACGTCGTGTACTGTTCCTTTTTGTGCACCCCCTTAAATGATGCGTTTGCTTTTCGAATTGAAATTTGTAAATGCGCAGGAGTATATTGGTTTCATTAGTTTTATATTGTAAAATAAAAAAAAGTAAAACTTAAGTCTATTTACAACTCAAAATATGAATGATTTTAATGCTTTATTATCTGCCTTATTCAAATTAAATAAAAATATTTATATAAAATTATATCCAGAAAAAAACCCCTATTTATATTTGCTATTTTTTTTAATTTTGTTGGTTTGTTAAGGTTTAGCTTTTATTAATGTTACATAAATCGCCTTGACATCTTACACATTTATGCACTTATATAAATACTTTATCGACTTAATAGCGATAGTTCAGCATTCAGTCATGGGGGGAAACTTAGTAATTTGCCAAAATACATAAAAATCTAAGTTTTAAACCGATATCATTCATTTCAAGGCTGTAAAAAATACCTTGTGAATGTTTAAAATTACCATAACCAGTACTATTGCATCGATACTAAACGACAGTTGAACCGGAACGAATGAATGATGATGATATTCTAAATTTTTACTTTCCAAGCATACACTAGATAGGGTTTATTGTGCATCGAGTACTAATGATAGCATACGATACGTTCACCAACTAAAACAATCCTTATATCCTTATGATTGTGTCTTGAAAGACTCTCCCAGTACCGGGTAATCAACCTTGAAGGGTTAATTTGTAACGTAAATATTACAATAACCTTTTTGTCAGGTACAAATGGCATTGAAGGAATGAGGTAGCAATCGACTTGCTATAGAGCCAGGTGGGCGGTTTGTTAACACAGGTAGCAGCGACCGCGTGCTTCCTTTATAGCTTGTGCATTATTTAGGTCCTACATCCCCCTACAGGCAAAAGATTGACAATCCATCAAATCATAGGCATAAGGAATTTCCCTACTACACCCAAAGCCAACTCATATCGATATGTGTTTGAGTACATTACTCCTCACGCTTCCCAATCCCCCCGAAACACATGTCCATCGTGCACAGCACATCGTTAGGAAAGGACATATGGGCCGAGTCGGTCGTAAGTGTGCCACACGAAGCTTCATTAACGACGCAATTAAGGACCAATTATCGATCTCCCGCTGAAGGAAGGTGCCTTAATTTCTTAATATACCACACGGCAACACTTACCACCCACCGCATTGTTGAGCCAGCCGTGGCTGTGTTTATGGTGAATGAATAATTCAGACAATCAGACCCACACACACACACTCGTACAATAAAGTAATTAGATGGTAAGGCACAATCAGGTGGAATGGTTCTTATGCAAGTGGAATAAGATGGTCCAACTATTCCTGGACACCTGGTAAATGAAGACATATGGTTTGAAGCATCGAAACCCTACAGGACAGATTGCTTTCATGGGAAAATAAATTCCCACCCCTAAGGTTCTTTGAAAATCACAATGTACCTCTCCTAACTCTTTCCGCTGCCTGAAGATATCACAGTTGTTTATCTATATCATAGCCACAAAATTGGATTCCATTAGAAAAAATTGGATAGAAATAGTGTTTCATCGATCGATCGACCTGTGCACCAGGCATCGGTTATCTCCCTTGATTCCTACCGGCGTAAGACCACCCCCCCGCCCATAAGCATTAATTAGGTTCAATGTCTTTGTCTTTGAGGTCTTAGCCCAAACCTTACACTAAATTAAACCGCTTCTAGTTACGTTCGCTCAAAGACAATTTTCAGTGACAACCTTGTCTTGGGTTGCCCAGGCACATAAAATACTTTAGCTGGCAGCGATAAGATCTATATGGTAAATTGCGTCACTACTTTTGGCCCAGCAGCCCCGGGGACTGAAAAGATGGTTCTCGGTATATGTGCTTTGAGGCGATACCCTTTTTCCCATTGTCTTTATAACTAGGACTGTTGGCCACTTTCCCGGACCGGTGTGCGGCAAGGAAGCAATGTGGGAATGTTTGTCGACATTGCTGAAAAGAACTTTCAGCAAACAGCTTGCCCCATTCAGAAGGAGGTACGGTACGATATGTTGTTTTGCATATGTGAGTTGTTTAGAAGAGCTTTACGTGATACGTGGCGATTTGGACATTGCTAAGGAGAGTATAGCAGAAGGCATGTATTCTTATCCTGCATGCTTATACTTTTCTACAGGGATTTTACGCTTGTTTTTTGTTGAGATTTTTTTAAACAACTCTATGTGGGTGAGAGTATGTGTAATTTAGATGTGATCCACTTATTCTTGTTGAATAAAGGAATAACGAAGCAAAAGAACATATCATCCAGAGCTGTGTGTCTAAGAGTGAACCGGTTGAGGACAAATTTGTCTTGAATACTTCCAATGACAAGCTTGACTGAGAATACTTTTAAATCATTTTGTTGTTTCATACGAATTGAGCTGTACCAAAGGTAAGTGCATCGGAACACAATTACAATATTGCAGCATTATGGCCAATTTTTAGATATCTAGCTCATGTTTTCCGCATGACAGCAGTATTGAATTGTTAACATATTATAAGATTGCCTGAACTAACTGTCAGTGGACAAAATTAATAGAAACAAAGAGGTTCACTTACTCCACAAACACTGATTACGCCCTTAGTGAGTTTAGCTTGTTAACATATGGACATGACGATGCTCCGACAGATGCTTGTTCGCATAGGGGGGTGTGACCATGGGAAATTGAGCGTAAAAGGTGCATGAAAGAAAATTGTGTCGCTTCAGTAAATGCTTAAGCACTTCGTGGCAACCCTCCTTTCGATGCCGTGGCGCAGGGAGAAGAAACCCATAAACACCTTTTTAATGAAACCATTCACACCGAGGCCGATGTGAAATGAACTGAAACAAACCGAAACTCAGTTGAGTAAATAGTTGTAAAAGCTGTCGCACAATAAAGATGGTATACGCATACAGTTTCTTGTTTCTGTTAGTGCAAAAAGAAGGGAAAATACCATTCTAACAGCGCTTACACTATATGGACTAGCTATAAATAAATATCCACAGCTTTGGCCTTTCTTCGGCCCGTCTCCGACCGGATCCCGGAAAAGGTGTAAAGTTCTACACCTTAGGCCCTTTGTCTTAATTCTTTGACCAATTGAGTAGAAAACACACATGCCAGTGAGAGCCTTTGATGAGTACCGTGATTGATTCTCGGTGCGTATGAAGACGGTTCGGTTCGGTAAGCAATGCGTTTGTTCTCGTTACACTTGGTTACGCGTTTGGGAAAACTCCGAGACCAAGAGGATCTCTGGGGCGTAACGTTTGCGAACGACCTGCGAACCCGGAGGCGAGAGCGAGAGCGAGCACCAAAGGTAAGCTGTGGCACGGGAAGCCACCTAGACGAGTCTTGCCAGCGCCAGCGGAACCGTGCGTGTACGCACACCTTGTCGCCCGATTAGATTCGCACCAGATCAGTCGTTGCTGTTAAACTAATTTGCTAATCGGTCCCCTTCGCAGCCTGTTGGGCCAGGACAGTCCCGCCAGCACCATCGGCGACCATCATAAGATTCCCCCAGGGGAAGGAGCGCAACGATGAAGATAGAGCCTGGCCGGGGCCGCACCTAAGACGCACCGTGCCGCCTGTGCTGTGTAGCGAGTAATCGAGCGTTCGTGCCGCCGCCAGCCAGCGCGAGACCCAAGTCGTTGGGTTGGGTTTTATTTATGGAAATGAGCCCCAAACCCAAGTGGCGCGCTACGGCCGATAAGAGCGGCCATGTCATGAAAACGCGAAACTTTAAAACGCGCCTCACCGGTGGGTCGGCCAGCTTGGCCAAGGGCGAGTGGTTGCTGTTGCTTCTCAAGGTGCAGGCGGGGATCACGGCTGATGACGTGTGGGTCATTTGTTTAATTTAACGTCCAAGCAGCAGGCCACGCAAGTGACCGGGGCCACACCCTGTGTCTAAGACTGTAGGAGCATGACGAACGGGTTTGCTGGTAACAGGCAGGTAATAGATTGTGGAAAATTAATTTTCTTCAAGAACCACGCATGGATCAACACGCTCGTTCGTGGTGATGAATGTGTGGAATCATTTAATGCCATTAAGAGATTCGGATACATTCTTTCAAACAGCGCTCCCACAATTTAAGAACAGTCCACCGGTAGAAGTATCAGAAGCTTGACCACAAATCGCCATGCATTTAATTGTCCCATAGGTTGGCTACGAAATTATTAATCACGCTTTCTTCCAGCACAACATGAAGAGTGACGTTGCTCTATTGCTCCAAGGACACAACCGTATATTGCGCGAACGCGAGAAAGCGACATTAATAATGCACATGATTGCTTACTCTCACTGTACCCACCGCCCTTTGCTTGCAGTGACACCGCGCGTGTGTGTATGTATGTAGTATTTTTTTTCTATTTGGTAAGGTCACCTTACGGCACCGCACTGAGGAAAAGGGCCAAATCTACTACGCCAGGGACAAGGATTGGTTTGTCGGTGCTTGCTTGCCTCGAAGACAAACATTAGCCTAATGCGCTAATGCTGGTCTGGGCCTTTTTTGGGGTCACCCCTGGGAGGGAGGACTCAGGGAGCGGATGGTACAACACTACGACGACACTTTCGTTTGTGTGTTTCTGCTGCAGAGGGTTGGCGGGCCAGGACTGCGCGTTAAAGCCATACATACATGGCAAGGCGATGGCACGACGATGGGGCAGTGTAAAAGTGTTTCGTTACCCGCAGCCATTAGGAGAAGGGTCACAAACACCCAAAGAAAGCATTCGACGGCGTGCCATACACACACACACATTCGATGGGGTGGTGGTTTGCACGCTTATCTCTTTCCGGAAATCTCAATGGAAAATTGTTATTAAATTTATCATACACGTATGAGGCGGCCGTGTCATGCGTCCCACCAGCGACCATGACGTCCCGGAAGCAGTGGACTAAAGTGCGATTTCCCGTTTTTTCCTGTGGGTTGTCTCTGTTTTTTTTTTCTTTCCTTTTTTGTGTATGTGTTTGGTAGTATTAACTTATTCCAGCCGCACCCTTCGACCCTGCAGGTACGTGTCTCGCGAGCGAAGCTGTCTTTTTAGACCCCGGTGCACACGGAATGTGTCGCACGAATTGATGCCTTGCACGAAATGCGGCCGATGGCGTAGTGAGCGTAATTGTCTTTACGTGATTTATGAATAAATTAGCAACCGCCGGCAGCGGCACAAACCTTAGGCGTTCGGACCACTCTTCGGCGATTGGGTGAAGAGACGAAAAATGACACACACGCTGATGTTGATGTACATTAGCCGATAAAAAAGCGGACTCAAGGTCCAAGAAATTGTGTAGCCTGCACGGCACTAATGACACATGTTGGTCGTGCAGACCGCGTACGGCATGGAATTGATGATGGATGATAGAAAGAGAGAGAGAGAGAGAGGCAGAAAAGAGTAAAATTACACAAATGGACTTACCTCTAGTGTGAAATCTTTCTCCGCACTTCATCATCTAGCATTGTGAGTGGATTGATCCTCGTCGAACACAACACCACCAGTATTGATTTGTCTTCCTTTACATCTCGTATGAGTTTGCGCGTTTCGACTAAAATGACACCAAATAAGCAAAAGTGACACGCGGTAAGCTTAGTTGCAGCAATTTAGAACACTTCCTGAAATGATTCTGCCGTCCACTTTCGAGATCGATTCTACTGATACTGAAACAAACGACCTTGAGCAATGCGAAACTTGTTCTGGAACGTCAATACATCGATAATCCGTTCCAACTCCATCATACCTATACAAACGCAGGTTAAGATTCATTCGGTCAGTGATCCTGCAATAGGTGTACGTAAGCGCACGTCGCAATAAGAAAGCAAACGTCTTCGAGTGTGTATGTGACGGGTTCTTGAGAAGAGCCTACTTACACGTTGACAACTCTTCGTCGCGTGTGGAAGTTTTTTGGCGCGATATTAGTTGCCTGATCATCAGTAATGCAGGGTTTCTTACATCATCGCAAGACGGAGGCTTCTTTTCTTGAATCAAATTGTAGAAAATTTTAAAAACATAACAGCGTAGCGAACCATCGTAAAACATGTAGTAAATTATTTTATGACCGTTGGTTTAATATGGCTTTCCAAATGCACACAAATTTTCTAACCATATTTACAGTTCACTCAATCGCTAAGACTGGCGTGTCAAACTGATGGCTTGCCAGTAAAGATTGCACTATGAAAATGCCGATTGATATTGTTAATTTTCTTTAAGTTTGTGTGGAATGGTATTTCTTAGCCATTAAATAAATTACAGTACATTCAAGACATACGCGTAAGTCTAACCAATATGTAGGGGCTTAATTAATATGTATGATTAAATTTACTGCTTTCAAACACTTCATAATTAATGTAATACGATTCATAAAAAAAATGGATATTTCTGACTTCAAAGAGATTTGAAAAGTTTATCGAAAAAAGCAAATCATTGTGCATTTCACAATTCTTGGGGGAAATTGAACTACAGTTTGAACTCACTGGTTGAACTTTGATTCCCTGTCAACTATTGAATATGTGCTTCTAAGTTGGTACGTTTTTCTTCTGAATATCTGAAACTTTTCTGGGTAAGCCATGAGATTTTTGTGAATTTTTCAAAAACCGGTCTTTCTGTTCAAATGCAAGCTTTTTAATTGATCTGTTAGCCAACTATCGAGCGTTTAAGTTATAAGCATGCCAAACTAAAAAGTGTTCAACTTTTGAATTCCTACTGTAATTTGACTCATAAACTGTCAAACCCGTTTGGATGCCGGTTACCCACCTATTTGCCCAATTGGCTAACCAGTTTTAGACAGAAAATACACGAACCGAAATTTCGCGGTCGTGTAATTCCGTCTGCTGTCAAACCCATGTACAAACTGTCAACGGCTACTTTTCGGAACTGTCACATCCATAAGTTTTTCGGCTGGCGGAATTTCGCGCCTGTGAAATTCCAGTCCGTGTTGGGCAGGTTTGGATCAGAACTATTGGGAGGTTTGGACAGACCAGTATAGAAGTGTTCTGCAGTTGCTTTACGCGAAACAAACATTTGGTTTTGTAGGATTTGGTTTTTAGTAAAAATAAAACTGTTGGTTTTGGATGTAAAAAATAGAGTGTTAAATAAATCAGGAAGGAGGTATATAATATAAAACAAAAGTGGTGTCTACTTTTTTTTAATGGTTACAACTGTGAATAAAATCAATCTAACTTTTTTCAATATGTGGATTTTCCAGCCATGAAGCAATATCCTATAATTTCCATAAAATAACTCAACACTCGAGTGACAAAATACATCTCAGAACAATTTACAATCCAATATCATGTTCATAACATAACATACAACTCAATGTTGTACTTTTTATGAATTCATATTATGTTTGAACATGTTAATCATACAGTGCAAAATCAACAACATTATACAGGAATGAGCCAATATGTTTTGTTAAATTTTCAAGTGGTTTAGGTATGGTCAGTCTGTTGGTACAGTATTAAACTCACACGATCTAGCAACATGCCCGTCATGGGTTCAAGCCCCGTATGGACTGTATCCCCATACTTAGGACTATTTTATTTTATTTTAGTATTTTAGAACTAAGTCACTAAAAGCCAAACCCACTAGTAGTGCAAGTAGGCCTTGGCCGACAATGGTTCTTGTACCAAAGAAGAAGAAGGTTTAGGTATCTATAACATTTTGTCTGAGAATAGAAATTGTGGCCGGTTACACAGTATTCATAATAGAGACGAATTACACTCAAGATAAAAAAAAATGACGTACTATTTTGTTGCATATCGGTTGTCCCCAAGATACGCTATGACATACGAACTATGAATAAACCACGTATCTGAAATTTCCGCTTAAGTCAAAATTCTAGAGTTGTTGCATAAATATCTCTAATTTTTATGCGAATAAGTAATAAAAAGTGTTAAGTTTTAGCCATTAAATTGACTATGCGATATAATTGGCTGAAGATTAAAATATTATACCTTCTTTAATGATTTATAGATTTCTACAAAAGCAAATTTATTTTACATTTCAAAATGTATGTGTCAAATAAGTACAGTTTATTCGAAGAACTGTAAAATTTTTAAAAATTCCGTAACTTCAATTCCACGTATAAAAGGTACCGCGTATCTCGGGGACTACCTGTAACCAGTTTGAGGTGAATAAATGGTGAAAACATTGATATCTTATAAGAAACCAAACGAATACATTTTCTTATTGGAGTGATGAATATTCTTCAGACTCCGCTGCTACAGCAAAATTACTTGTGGATCTCGAGTGGTATGAACATTAACTGTAACATATTGATAGCGAATTATGTCCTTCAGCGTATACAATTCTTAATACGAATGCTCAAGCCTTAAATTCCCCCTAACACAATCATATTTATTGAGGCAATAAAGCGACAAACCTCGTTTAACGTCTTGACACTGGGTAAACCCTCGTTTAATATTATCGAAACGGTTTACGGTCGAAACCGGTTCAGTCATCGTATCCTTGGCAGTGAGAAAAGGGAGTTTTGCACGGGATGATGATGACCAATGATGAATGTAATCGAAAAAGGACTATTAATTGTGTGAAAATGCTTCCAGTGCGGTGAGTTACCATAAATATGTAATCGTTACCATGCGCGAGCCGCTGGCTTTTTATATGCGAGCTACCGTTTTGGAATCGACGGTGTTTGCAACGAAATTAAAGCAAAACAACAGACCTGACATAGAGGGGTGCACGGGTGTCTGATGCGTGTGGGGAAATAAAAATGCGAGATGAGGTTGCAGTTATCCATGGAAATGGAGTCTCAAGTGACCATAAAATTGTGGTGGCGGAATTTGAATGTTCTCACCCGTTGGTTGCCAAGCGGCGGTGTGTTTACGATTGAAGCATCGGTTTGAACATCGATTGCCAACATCAAACGAGTTCGTGAGTAAAAGAAAATAAAAACAGACATCGATACACGGCCCTGGTAGTTCAGTTTCCAGCACGAGCCCAACTTGTTGAAACAGTTAAACACACAGTGGCGTGTTATAGTGTTCGAACGGCATAACTCTTCTGGCCCAGACATTTACTAAAACAAACAGGCGTGATGTAATTAAAAGGTACAGGCTCTGTCACCCAAGCTCTTAATCTCGCACCTACAGAAGATGACAAAAGAGAAGACTCTTAGCAAAGATGAACACGGTCAAGGTAGTTAATAGTGCCACAAATTAAACAAGTTTCTGGTGCAGCTATCGCCCAAGCTGTGATCGCAATTAATCAACCAATGACAACGATAAACTCGGTTTCATTATCTTCATAAAAATCTTGTAACCAATTGAGTACGGTTTATGTATTGTGTGCGTCGAGACTGTTCATTCGCACTCAAGTCAATCAAGTGGATTCCAATAAAGGCCACAAGACAACAAGATGATCGTAAAGCTGAAACTTTACCACTCTCCTGCAAATCAATTATAGTCTTCTTCGTGTCCCGTTTCGCGTCGTGAGTAACATCGATAGGGATGTCGCGATGATGTCCGTATCGATGCCACACTAAATGAACGGCAGTAGGAAAAAGCTATATGTTTTACAATTAAAAGCATCAACCATCGATTAGATACATCGCCATCCTGTCCTGAAACTCCCTCCCCCAATCGGGTGATTGCGTTCAAAGCAGACGAAGAAAATTAGACCATCTTGCACTTGTAATTTGTTTGTGCCAGTTCGTACCTTCGTACCCCAGTTCGGTTCTTATCGCTTGCATATTGACACAATCGATCGATTAGACGACGGCGTGGAAACAACCCATATGTCCACACACTCGGGCCGCGGACTGTGTATGCAAAGAAAACTGACGCCGGAAGTGATCGCCTGTCCTCCGTCACCGTCACAATTACCACCGTGCGGGTGTCGAGGATTGCGTGGTGCACGGACGTTTTATTACCCCGGGCCATACAGGTATCGTTGCCATCCATTTCCTCCTTACACGAACCACGTGAACACATGCACGAACCCCGCTACCCCATACTATCGAGCGATAAGAAATGAAACTTAATGTAATGCCAGTGCCGGTGCTCCAGAGTCACCGGCGGTACCACTGGCGATAGTACCACTGGCTGCGATGGCCTGGCCACGAATCAACATACGAGATATCGAATGGAGCGGCAGCTGTCATTAGCGGTAGTTTCTTCGTAGCCATTTTCCGCCCGAAGCGCGTGCAACGTGTTGCGTTTTTCCTCTACCATAAAAAGATTTTTATCTTATCTCTCCGTGCGCCCATTTCCCATGGTTAAGTGATTACACACACAGGCCGTGTGCAGTCGGCTGAAGTCACCGATTGGCGTCACTGGGGAGCTCGCTTAGGGTGGAGGGTTATGGGGAGCTCGCAAGGCGTATCAGACCAGCCTTGAGTGTGGTGCAAGCAATGCTGAAGGGACAGTAGGGGAAGGGTCAAGGAAGGACATGTGTAGATTGTTTGCGTCTGTACACGGGCGTTCAAGGCATGTTCAAAGAAGGGGTGAGTTTTGGTCGTTACTACCCATCCCAGGAGAACTGTTACTGCTGTAGCCTTTCAAATGCCCATCTGCAGGTGTGCGTACTTGCAGGATGGCTGGTTTGACACATGTTGTACGGAGAAACGAATTATGGAGCAAGGTGGAGCATATATGGATTATATTTTTTATTAAATGTACACTAGCATGTAACGTATTCAGAGCCTTCACATTTTTAGTAGAGTTTTGTATTCTACTATGATAGTATTTTTGTACTAAAAAAAATTTTTTTTTGAGAAACACAAATATAATAACTCTAGGTGTGACAATGGTGTTTGACACGTACTAGAATACAGTATTCCAAATATACATTCTTCATATTTTGATTGATCTTCCTCTTCTCATCTGTCATATCTGAATTATCTTCAGTTGCATGACCCCATTAGCCTTATTTGCATGAAACGATTTCTGCTTGGAAACTCTTGTCAAAATCACCGTTTCCCTCGACAACGGAAATCGAGCAGAGTTCGGCGAATCTTTTTCGCGCAATTGTTAAAAATGTGAAAAATTGGCTTTAAAATTACTATTTTCTTATTCATAATCAAATCGTGTCATAGAAACGCAAAAAGGTTTGCAAATATATTTTTTTACTATGGAAGGGGAAGGATTCGCCATCAAACAATCGTTTCATGGGAAGTAACTTTTTTTTAAATTTCATAAGCATAAACTATCTTGGTATATTGTACTTCCTACCTTTTCTTTTTATTAGTACGTAATAAAACATTTTTTTAATTATACAAGGATATAAAAAAAACGGTGAGTATGTAGTTTGATGGATTAGTACGATGGCATCCATTCGATTGGTTCAATGACGGTTGTTTGTGAACCCTTTAACAGTCTCGTGTATTTGCAAAAGTGTATATCAAATCTTATATGAAACATGTTGAAACATGAAACATGTGATTTGTTACATAAATTAGCAATTGCAAACTAGTTGCCCTCTTGAATTTTAAAAATCATTCAAATAGGTTAAAAATTCTAATCTTTAGTCAGAATAATATAAAAAAATAATGTACTGGCTAAAACCAACCCAGCAAAACTACACGAAAATAAGCTACATTTTGGCTGGAAACGGTGTATTTCGACTCACGCAGAAATCCGAGATCCGTCTCGGTCCACATGAATAGCGTATCTTGGGGACATCCTGTATTGTAATCAAATGCAAAAAAGATGCTGATAATTTGTATCCTCAGTTGGCAATGTTTTTGCATCACCATTGTCTCAAACATAATTAATACAACCAACTTCCTGGCTCTCTATAAATATATCCACCTTTCCATACGTGCTTTTTTGTTCTTTGGCTTTACATGTAACATTATGCATTTGGCTATTCCATCTCAAAGAACATGTGATGCTTAATATGTTCATACGTCTTACACATCACTAACAAAACCGGCACTGTTTGCAAGAACTATGACTGCATTTTTATGTATGCATCAAATTGCGATCAATTACATCCTCTGTCAAAAAAAGGTTGAATGCTTAAATCCCATCATCAGGTTGTTTGAAATAAAAATGCAGTTAGATTACATCTGTTTCATCGGTTCATCGGGTAATATTCATTTCTTATTGGAAAAATGTTTTTCAATCGTTTTATGTTGCATAACATGACAAAAGTTTAGTTCTCCCGTCCCCCATGTAACAAATCGTGACGTTTGATGACCGCCTTTTTCCCCTATCAGCGTGTCGTAATTGATCCTATCACTATCACTATCACTATTTATAACACCAAATTGATGAATTCCTGTTAATTCTTACTATAAAAAGAGAATGTGTTTCATAGAATGCTTAAACCAATCAGGAAGATGGAATTGATTGATTTACGCATGCTCACAAATGATTCAATGAAAACAAAGTTGAAACTAGATTTTTAAATTACCTATTGTAAAAATTTGTTGAAAGGCAAAACAAAATAATCCAATCCTAAAAGAGTTAAGCTGGTTGAATTACATGTTGCATTTAATACTATATTTCAATCATGTGACAATTATTTGTTAAACGACATGGCAGAATTAAACAAATTTGAGCATCATTAAAATACAAAGAACCCAAAAAATATCCTTGAGACTAGCTTATCAAACTCATTAGAAAAAATATTCTTTCAATTTGGCATTACCAATCGTTGTCGATCTAGGCCTGCGATATTGAATTGGCTTTTTACTACTGATTGGTTTACCCATAAAGGAATAAATCTTCTTCTATTTGGCGTAAACGTCTGACGTGGACATACCGGCCTGTACAAACTTTCGAGACTTTATTCAGTACCATGCAGCCGGATAGTCAGTCCTTGCAACGGGGGAACGGTCCATTCTAGGCTTGAACCTGCGACGGACTTGTTGTTAAGCCGTACGTATGAGTGGACAACTGTACCACGGGAGCGCTTGTACAACGGAAAACAATAGTTATTGTGTTTGAATGTTATTAAATTGTGCAAATTAATGATTATTGCCAGAGCGCGGCCGAATATAGTGTATCAGTGTTTGAGTATTTTTGGATGTTTAACAACTAAAATTGAAAATTGTGTTCAAATCAAACTCACGAACCAGAAATATTGTCTCGATAACAAATGCATAAATATAGGTCAGTTGATAAATGTTCGATTTCAAAACGGTTTCAAAAACAAACCAGGTGCAAATCGTGTAGTGGAATTTGTTCATCGTTGAAAAACGATTGAATAAAATTTATCACTTGTCAACATAAAAAAATGAAAGCCCAATCAAATCGAAGCTGAAATATGAATGACTCGTCTTCATTCAAGTTCATCGATTCGGCGGATAAGGTTTTAAAATTCTAAATCCTCAAAAAAGAGGGGAAACAATTCCCCTCGCACAAAGCTAAATGTGCATGTCCTTTCAATTCCCCCTTTTTTCGAATTGCCAGTAGGGGTAATCAATTTGCCAGTCCGCACGGGGAGAAACGACTAACACTGCCTGCGGCCCAAGACATGCAGAGCGAACGTGTTTCGAAAGGGAAACAGTAGTTTGAAAGGATAATTCCAGCCGGTGGAGGGGATGGGTTTGGACGCGTACTGGAAGTCCGAAATATCCTTCCCGGCTTGTCACCAACATCAACGGCATCTATTGAGCGGTAGCGGAAGGGCGCCCGGAAGCGCGATGCTGTCAGTCCTATTCACCCTGCAGCCAGGTCGCCCGGCTAAGCAGGAAGGAAGCTTTCTCGCCCATGTCGACTAACCCTTGAGGGAGGGATGCAATACACCCAGGCGAAGAAAGACCGTTTGGTGAAAGCAAAACCCGCGGTAGCGCGTGCGGCCGTTTCGTAGGACAGTCTGCTGCCGACTGATTCTTTGCTGCCGCTGAGATCGAGGCGCGTGGGTTTGGTATGTAATCGAGTCGTCGTTGCCCTTACGGTGAGGCGCTTGCGTGCGGTTGAGTATTTGTGGGTGTTTGGTTCTTCACTACCTAGCGACATTGGTAGCCTTTGGCAGTACACGACGCACACGCTCATGGACACGAACGAAGGGCGTTCGCCAACCCGGAGGAGTGGGATTAATTATGTTCTATAGAAGTAAAAACCACGTCCTGCACGATGCACGGTCGTGGACAACTGGAAGATACCTCCAAACGGACAGACAGTCCCGGAAAGGAAAGCAAAGAGGAACAGCCGGGAAATCTACCGGACGTATTTTCAGCGAGACTCATCAACGGGATGATAAATTTTGATCCGCGCGTTTTGTGCGCTCTTCAGCTGCATTCAGCCTCGCCGGCCAGCGCGATGCGATTGATGCATTTCACGTTCACGTATGCATTTGTACCCGTTGTGTGCGTGTTGGTGTGTGTGTCTTTTTTTTTCCTTCGCCAATGTTTCTCTGCACAGTGAATGCATAACGGTGGAAAAAACAACCTCGGCCCTGGGTAGGCTCAGCAGGCCTAGGCACCGACGTTGGGAGGGAAATTTACACGCACACAGCGACACGTACAGCGACACGCACAATGGCAGTCGACTTTCCACCGGATGCACTTTCCCGCAAACGAACACGACTGTGCGGGGTATTTGCTGTGTTTCGAAATGCATGTTGGCAAATTTCTATCCTTTTCGCAAAATTGCATAGCCAGCAGCGGCGTTGCACATTGGCACACGGGAAAGCGCAGTGCCAGCAGGGGATGGGAGCTATCTGCACCACGGGACAGTGATGGGGCGTAGGACTCACCGCGCGTTCGCAAAGGATCATCTGAGCTTCCATTTTGTTCCTCGATTTCCAAAGAACGGTATTCACAGTCAGCAAAACCGCTCCCACCGATCGTTGTGCCCTTGTTTGCGTGTATTTATGTGTCCGTGTGTATGTTGTGTGCGTTTTGTGCTGCATGTGCAGTGCACGAAGCAAAACTAATACAAAAAATGCACAAAATTTTGCGATTAGAGTGAAACAAGGGCTGCCCGCGAGAGGCCTTAGGTCCGGTGCAATAGTTAGAATGCACCGCACCGGCTCGCTGCAGCTGCTTCCATCCATCTAGCCCGGGTTTGGCATGTCCCCGAGCCACGGACATGCATCCCGCTTTTTTTTTTGTTGGTGTGGCTATTTCGCGGATTCTGCTGCCAGCTGCAGTGGGACGGCGGGCAACAGCATGCCTTTGGCGTTGCATCAAACTGCAGCAGTGCATAGCCGTTGCACTTGTTTCGAGCCGACTCGCGGGCAACTGACAGCAGCGCGGGCTTTGATAAATGGATGGATGCAATTTATGGAACGACGGATTCACCGATCGCAATGTGCCTTCGCGCCTCGTCTGATGGGTGACGTCGTCGTTGATGTGTGTGCTCGAGAATGACGTCGAGGAGCGGAGTAAAATGGGTGCGGTTTAGAGTGGACCAGAAAGGGACGGACGAGCTGTACCGGGCGCAGATCCCCAAAGCACGGTCCGGATGTAGGCCTAAACAGAACGGACAGCAGGTGATTTATTGAAATGTTCGGCCCGGGACGCGCTGTGTTGTGTTGAGCGCGATGGATTCGGGCCAAATTTTCCACCCAAGCTTCCGATACCGTGTGCTAACACCGTGTGTTTGTGAAGCTGTGGTTCTTTTGTTGTCGATGTTTTGCTTCTTTATCCGCCGTACTCGGCAGTTCTTCTTTTTTTGTTGCAGGTTTGAAGAAGTTAAACATCTCCCATGTTTGTTGAAGACACTTTTTAAAAGATTATGGTACTGGGTACGAAATTTAAAACTTATCCCTCGTTACGTAAGCTTACATTTCCCTACTGCATCTTTGCTCAGTTTTTCTTGAATCCACCTAAAATGTGTGTCTTATGGTGACTTTTACCAAATCTCGTCTTCAGCTCCGAACAATACTGTTTCTACGGGTTTTCAACCGAATTGTATTTTGCTTTAGGTTTAATATTATGATTTGAAATGAGTTCTTATTGCTGGATATATCCTCACATTAAAAGAGTTCACGGCACACAGAATGATACAACCGTCCGTTTCCCCTTTTCCCTCTCTTCCGCAAGGGTACACCATTTTTCCATCGTACAATCGCATCATTTATCTTAATACCGCAACCGGTTCTTGTACGGCTCCGTTTCGCCTACTCTCGACAACACCTCCTCGAAGCGCGAAACCTCTTCTTGATTCCAGCAGGTTCCACCCTAAGCAAATGTGCTACCGCCAAAAATGTTCGGCCATTTTGGGAAGAAGGCCTTCGTCGTAACCCTTCGGCTGCAAAGGCAACGGTTCCTTTTGCCTTTATTTGCACCATCACCCGCACACGTGCCACCTCCGAAGCGTTTACAGTAACCCCGTTTTCTGCCCAAGCACTTGTAAGCCTACGCAATTTGCATCTTTAGCATCTCGCCCGGGCAGAAGGGTGCCACCGAAAAGGGACACCGGAACCCGTTTCCCTTAATTTGAATAAAAATTGAAGGAAACTAGCAATAATTTCTCCATAAATAAATCCATGCCCAAGGATGGCTGGCATGCTATTTGCCGCAAAAGGTTGACCGGCACACGCAAACGGTTGGGGGAGCAGAGAGAGGGAGAGAGAGAGAGAGCAGCTACAACGATTTGAACCTTTCACCGAGCAGAAAGGCCCGGCAAAAATGGTAATTTTGGATTCGGGCGCACAATTTTCTTCAAAGGACGCTGAAGGACATCGTAGAAAGACCACCCCTTCTGTTCCCGTTACGGTTATTGACTTTGCTGGGAGTGGATTCGGAGTAAAAAACGGGATGACCAGTGAGTTCCTACGCCGACACCTTCAAGGGGTTATGCGGGTACCACGGCGAACCCTCTCTTCAGGAAAAAGGGATTTTTGCTTACTCAAACCCAGAACCACGGCCATCGGCCCGAAAACGCCAACGTGAGAAATCCTTCGTTGGAAGAATTATTAATTTCGATCGCATGGAAATAACGAGACCATTCACTGTCCCATCGGAGCTACCAATAAGGGCACGATTGGGAAGAGTGTTTTAGAAATGTAGGCAGTTTATTTTTAAAAGGCTGTGGGTATGATTTTTCGCACTCCTGCTTCGGATGACGCACGAAGAAGTTACGTCTTATCGGAGTCACGGCTCTACTTGTTTCCCTCTCTACTTCAACGGCGGGTGGGATCGAAAATAATTACGACATCCTTTTGCCCGTTCCAGCTTCCTGTCGACCAATCATCCTAATGCAAAGGAGTGGGAATATCGTCCTCGAGGACTCTGTCCAGCGAGACAGCTTATACATATTCATTAGCTCTAATTCTTCCAAGATAGATTATTCGTTCGGTATCGTGACGGAGCCGAGCCGGAGTCCAACTGAAAGCAATAAATTACAAAAAAAGAAGGGAGCAAAACTTGTGTCCCCAGTGTGCAAACTGACGTGAACCGTTTTCCTCTACGAAACATCTTTCGTTCGATGCTTGTGTATCGCCCAGCTTCTCGCAATCGCTCGTTGTGTGGTAGTGGTCCTTTGACCAATTATTTGGTCCTTTATAAATTATTTCTCCCCGTTGCCTCATGCCTTCTGGTGGAAAACTAATTTTAATTTTGTATCACTTCTTCACTGCACCAAATAAATGTCTCTATCGTTGATGGCATAAATCTAAGGTTCGGTGGCAGCTGAACCACCATTCAGGAGTTCAGCGTATGAGTGTGTATGAGTGTTGCCTGCTTGCTGCTGGGGGGGACTTTGATCCAACCGTATCGGTTATTGCTACTTATCATGGCCACTGGCTGTAATAGGTGGATGCCATTCATTACGCATGATTAAAATTTCTCCCGCTCCAGTGAAATTGAAATTTTAAACCGCTTCTTGGATGGGCTAGAAACCCCGGTGGCCTCCCCGGGGGAGCGCACGTTTTCGGTATGAACAGGCAGAAAGCACCGGGTAAGACCTATTTTTATCCAGCCCCTTCTGGCTAGCCCTACCGATCAACTGACTTACACTCATTATGATGGATGGATGAAATATCGATCCCGATGCGATGCGACGAACCATCGTCGTACCGGGACAGGATGGCGACGGTTTGGCTCCTTTCATTTTGGGCTGACGGTGGTGACAACGACGACAACGCCGCCCGACATGAGTATAACAGCGTTTTATTACATTAAAACAAGGTTGAAGTAGGCGGAGGAAGCAGTAAAGCATGTGCGATGGTTTGAGACGGAACGGACGGTTAATACAAGTTGGTCAGAAGCCGAACCCCCTTTTGGTGGCCAAAAGGGTCATAATTTGACGAAAGGTTTTAATTATCTGCTCGGTACGCTGGTATCTCGGGCTTACCTTCATCCCCGAGATAGCTTCGGCGTGTTAGCGTTTGGCTGCGGTTGGCTGCAGCATAAATTTATTTGTAGAAATTTGATGATACGCCGAACGGATTGACGAGCTTGGGCTGGAATGGCATTGGTGTGGGCACAAGGCAGGCAAATAGGCGCGGATTTTGGAGAACAGGATAGCGGTTCGACGTAAGGAAAGGAGTATGTAATTCAATTGCTAGGGGAACGTGCTGCCATTTGATTTCAATTATAAAATTCATTTTAAGCAGCGATTTTTGTTGTCGTGCAAAGGATTTCATGAAGAAAATGTTTATCGTATATGGACACTCAAATAGTCGTCAGGAGCTTTTCGATGCTTTGTTAAAGTAAATAGACGCTTGAGTGCAACAACTGACTTACGGTTAACATTCGCGTATTTGTAGAAATACATAATATGAACTATAGTTAACATTTACTTCAATTAAATTATAGGTTGCTTGGAATGAATTAAACCAGCTTTGCATACAGCGATAATGAACCTATGACATCGAACAATTTTCGCGATTGTCTATCCTATGTATTTTATCAATGTGCTGTGATGCTCTTTAGGCAAACTTTCTTCATATTTTAGCTTAGTGGAAACGCCATTCTGTTACTAATTCTCGCTAAACCTACACCAAAAAATATGGTTGAATAACTTTCTACAATAAGTCTATTTCAAAGTTTTGCATTTTTGCCTTTTTTGGACCTTCAAACGAATAAGAATTGTTGTTAAAAAATTACAAAAGGAGATTTAAACGTCCAATGTCTCATACGATTGGCCACTTTTGATATAGAAATTCTATAAAGTCAAACAAGACATACATGATTTTATATA
This sequence comes from Anopheles coluzzii, assembly GCF_943734685.1. NCBI lineage: Eukaryota > Metazoa > Arthropoda > Insecta > Diptera > Culicidae > Anopheles > Anopheles coluzzii. The sequence goes on from NC_064670.1 coordinate 47,969,293, forward strand.
CTTTTATTCCAACATCAACCCTAAAAATTAGAATACTTTGGATGCACCACGCAAATACTCTTTTTTGCTCAATTATTTATAAAATCCGTAGTTGTCAGTCAACTGGATCATGATTTTCATGACCTGGCATATAACGAGCAGATTTTTAGCGGCCATGATTAAAGCTAACTACTACAGCTAACGGTCGACTTCCTTGCTCGGATTCACTTACAGTCTGACTACCGTACTATCATAGGAAAGGGAATAGAATCATAGGGAAAGGATACATTATTGTCTACTTAGCGGGTTTGCTTGCCACATCTGCCCGGTTTAAAAAAGTCACTCCATCGCGTCTACTGGCTCGCACACAAAACGGCCACCAGCCCAAAACCGTGGAAGGACTCTACCGAGGTGCATCGCCGATGCAAATGCAATTGAATTGCAAAATAGTGTGGTGCGATTACGTTTGCGCTAGCCATCCGCTGAACAATCCGTTCAACGTCTGCATTGCCAACAAATGCGCGAAAGCGCTCGCGAACGGCTCGAGTGCACTTTACCGGTACAGTTGCCAGTGTTTCAACGTGTTTTTTTTGCATGCTAGTGAGTTCGAAATCCGCGACCGCGTCATCAACCACCGATACATGGCTTTCGCGGTACGGATGCAGAGAAGAGGCCTGGATCCGGCCAGTACGATAAACCGTTGGCTTCCCAAATTAACTTCACGTGTCCTTTTCGGAAAGCAATTTCCGAACGGCCGCATCGTTTGAACGATAGCGAACAATTACAGCAAATTATTTCGCGTCTCCGTCTCCGGCATCTAAATGCACGTTCGATGCCATTTTGTCTGGCACCATTCAGCGGAACGGACGATGGCTTAACCGAGAGAAGCGTTTAAGCCTTCTCTTTTTTTATATGATGCAGTTTTCGGCTGCTAAAAGCAATCAACTCCGTACAGCGAAAACGCGTTCAGACGAGCCGGATTGAGATGCATTTCCGGTGTCGCACGGGGGAAATAAAAGAGCCAAGTAACAAAGTGGTCGGGATTTACAAAGGAAAGGAAACGATACTATATTGTTTCGCTCACAAGCAGATTTGCGACTTCTCAAGGCAATTCTTGCAAGGAATCAAGCCGTGTGAATGCGGCAGCTGTGTCAAATTATAACGAAGCAAATCCTATCCGCAGCAACGCCGAACCGGTCCTAGACAGGCTTCTTTGATAACCCTTTTTCTTGTTTGGTGTAATCTTGTCAGCATCATCCCTCCGCGGGTGCGTCTTAAACTGACCTTAAGAAGAGCAAAACCTGTTGCTCTGGTTTTTTCCCTAATTTTGCTTCCAGCGTGCTTGGCTTGGAGATGTTTCTCACGGTACAACTTTTCCAGCAAATGCACTCATATAACTCTTCTACATTCTACAACGAACGCCAACGGTCAAACATCGTCTTCTGCACTAGTTTGAGAGCAACGCTCAGTGAAGCGTTCGAACGGACTAATTATTAGAAATTGAAGCGCCATCAGTCGCGAGCAAGACTCCACCGAAACCTAATTTGCTTAATAGACTCACGGCTTACGCGGTCGGCCGCTTCGAAGCAAAAGAAGGCAAATAAAAAGTCACCGACCGTCGTCCTTTTGCGGCACAAACAATGGGACGCGTGCCGGGCAAGAGGGACACTCAATTAAATATGGCCAGGATCTCTTCACACATGGGACCCTTTTTTGTTAAACATTCGTTTGCATTGCTAAACCCCTGATTGGGTCTGGGTCTGGATGGGTGCCCGTTGGTGGACTATCAAATTTTATGTAAATAGCCATTGGTCCCTTTTTTGCCCCTTTCTCTAGCCGCCGCAACCTGGCTGGCGGCCCGGCAAGGAATGCTTTCCCGTTTCGTTCGTTGATGAGCAAACACACTTGGCTTGGTGCTTGGTGTGGCTGCCTTGACGTGCCGGGGTCGATTTTCTTCACCCGGCCGCGTGGCATTGGTTTGGAGGGGATAATTTATTCTTCATCCTCTGACCTCGGGACGATTTTTATATGTGTGTGTGTAATCAAGAAGATATCAGAGAGTCAGGTTGCCGTTATGGAATGGGCCAATTCCTCGCCTCTTTCGCAGAGAGGAACTGACTGAGCTGTCCTTTTTGGAATGGAAGGAGAATAATGGGGGATAGTTGAATGTTTTGTACGTAAAGCAATTAAACATCTCCAATAAATTATGCACAATGCGTGCAAAAACTACTGTAGACAATGAAGCTATAAAAGGACTTTCATTAAGAGTTGCACAGACAACATTGTTTTTAATTAACAGTCCAATGAGCTACGAAATTCATTTTTACTGTTACATTTGCTAGTTCATGTACGCACCATCACCGCTAAAATGCTCTCAAGTTCAAGTGACAATCCATGTAAGAACCATACTTTAAAACAGTTTCTTACACGTGATGAGCAGCAGCGAAATATAACAACAATGTTTCTCTCGCTGTACATCGCAGAAACCATTTTACAATCGGGCGTGGCGTTAGCAGAAGAGATAAGCTATTAAACCCTGTTAGTGAGGTACCCCGGCAGCCCGGCGAACCCGGCCACCACAATGTCTACCGCATCGCACGAAAGGGATGATGTTAACCGTTAACCCCTTTAAATCCCACCGGAACGAGTCATCTTCATTGGTCCGGCGCGGTGCGGGCACGCATTAAAAACACGCCAAAAAACTATTCCCATTCGTACTTTCGTCCCATAACAGTCCATTAGGCTCCGGAACATCTTTGATACAGCGGTTCGGGGTGCGAGCGGTGGCGAAACGAACGAATGCGCCATCGTCGCACGCGCCTTTCGTCTGCGTCTTGCGGGCTGGTCAAGTGGCCAGGAGCCTACCCGGGGAGGACGGAAGGGTGCCGCTCGGTGAGCTTGTTTTTTTTTAGCTTCACTTTCTATGCAACCCATCGCCATCATCGTCATCGTCAGCACCATCAATAAGGGTCACACAAGGGATCGTCCGCTGTCCCAAACTCACAGGAAACACGTAACCCATCTCAGGTCAAAAGCCGAATCTGTCCAGAAGACACTGTTAGTGCTGCTGCTGCTGCTACTGGCAGCATGGCCAGTAACAGAAGGAAGAACGACTTTCAAACCCCCTTTGTGTGCGTGTGTCCCGCGCGAGTGTTTGCACGAGAAGAGCAAGGGCAAACCTTAAACCATTGGGACGGGTCCTTAAGTGAACGCACGGGGGAATAAACCCTTTCGGCCGAAGAACCTTAGCAGTGAGATTTTATGTCGCTACCGGGTGGAGGTGGCTTTTTTGTGTTGCTGTTATGTTTAACGAGCGCAACTCTTTTCTATCCAAAACCCAAAGTCCCAGGGATGATCCGTTCCGGACAGCTCATCTTGTTCTTGGGTCGTAAAGCCCACGCGCTTAGTGAATCCCAAGCCTGGAGGGTGGGCGCAGGGTTGAAAGTATTTTATTACAATAATTTATTTACGGATTATTATGCCGTACGAAACCGGGCCACTTTGAGAGCCTTCAGTTGTGCCTGCTGTGTGTGCTTGCCCCATGTCGTGCCGGAAAAGCCCCAAGGAGCACACGCACAGCGGTAAGATTCAACCATGTACCCCTTTTTTTGCGGGAGAAATGTCCTGCAGGCTGTGCGTAAAGTAATGTGCCATTAGAATGTAGAGCAACTGGGCAAACATTTCAGTGCATTTTCTTTGTTTTTGTTGTTAGCTTGTTAGCCGTGGAGCTCTTTCATAGCAGCCGGATGCCATACAGTAATGTATCACACATTCGCGTTGCACATTGAGGATGCGTCGGCCGCGATTCACGAGCAACAGGAACAGCGAAACAGAGGCATGGGAGCCTTTCGCATTTCGCGGGGTAATGGAATGTTAAATGCATGAAATATGCATTGTTTTAATATGGGAATTTTATTAACGGGCGTCCGGATTTAAGGCCGTTTCCCGTTCGGTTGACTGCTTCCGCCAAGGGATTAACGTTTGCTGCTGTCGTCTACCAAGTGCGACTATTACGTTCGTTATTTCGCCCAGGATGATGCTCTATTTAGCAAGATTATAAAGCTTTAAAGTGTTTATAAGCTTTTAAAGTTTTGTTATTCAATTTGAGTATAAGCGATTTGATGTAAATCGACATTTGATCGTTTGCAATCTATAACCAAAGCTTATCGAAATGCTCCTATAGGTATACTATACCTAAATGCATCTTGCAATGTAAAACAAATTAATGTAAAGGTAATTTAACGTAAATGTTATCGACACATGATTGAATACTGTATTTTAGACATTTGATTTAAGTTGAAGTTAAAGTTGAATAGTTTTTGAAATGTTTCGTTTACAAAAAAATCATGCAATCCATGAAGTAAAACAATTTATTAAAATAATATTGGATTGGTTATCACTCACATCTACAATGGAGTGATATAAGGTCAGCATCGTAATGTCGATTAATTTGTGCACACCACAGTCTGCTGTGTCGTTTCTATGCACACTGACCGTGCTTTAATCAGTGCCCAGTTAGAAAGGCAACTGACTTACAAACCATGCTGCAAAGCTACGAATCGTGTATGTAGTTCCTGCCGAAAACTATCCGTAAAAGCGTCAAAAGGCGTCCCATCAGGGTGAAAAGTCATGTTTGAACATCCTTCTTCCCTTTTTACCAAATCATTCTAAAAAAAACCTCCAGACCACCATTGCCGAAAAGCGCCACCCCAAGGAGGAATGGTAATCGACAAGCTGCACGGGGGGTTTGTTGCCATTGTAAGAAACGGATTTGCTGCATGGACCATAGTTGTCGTCGTCATTCTCAGCATCATCATCATCGTCATCGTCACCTACAGATGACCGAACCGGTGTTCATGTTCGTTCTTTGGCCACAAACAGTGAACCGACAAGATGAGTGCGCCCTTCCACCGCAGCAAGAAGTTCTAATCGGTGTAGAAGGCGGACTGAGCTGGTTGTGGGTAGGGCGTTCCGGAGGACAAAGAGGGTGGCAGTTGGTCTCCCATGCTGTGCTGCTTTCGGGTTGGCTGGGCGAGCAGCAGCAGCAGCATCGGGCGAGAGAGTATTAAATTTATTTCCCTGTTTTTTTAGGAATTAGATGAAAAAACGGTAGTTGTTTTAAATGGGAGGCGAAAGTTGTTTAAAAATTCGCTTCAGCTGCCTACGCTGCTTGCCGCTCGGGTGGTAGTGGTGCGTTTGCATTGGGCTACACACGTGTGGCATGATGCGTGTTTGTGTGTGTGTGTTTGAATGCGGGCTCACACTTGTAGGTGGCACTATAGCAGAGCTAGGTGCGCCATGTCACTTTGCCCCTGCTGGATAGTGACAACCCTTTTCGTCCACTCCCAGCTTTTCATCGGCTTATTGATCTAGGTGTGTGCAATGTTCGAACCAGGGAGAAGATGCTTGAGTTTGATAGTAGTTTTAAAAATAGATAATGCTTATCATTGCAGCTTCAACACGATTCTTACGTTTTTTTTGGAACAAATTAAATGATGATTTTATTAAGAAATGTGGCTCTTCAGTCATTTCTCAGTAGTAAGAAATTTTAATCGACAATCAGTGATTCGGTTGTCCGTACCTGGTCACTTTTTTGAATGCAATGCAGAAAGCAGCTTTTGAAAGTTGAGTACACACCATGCGTCGATTGTGCCCTTAGTGCCACGGTCAAATTGTCTGAATAAATAATTCAATTCACGCCAAACTAGCGGACAAGGAAAGTTTCGACTCGAAGCTGTTGAACATGGTCAATCGAAACCGCAAACCCGGTACCGAGAGAAAAAGGGTCGCTCAGCTTGGCTGAAGGAAAAGTCTAAAATTACCGGAGCGTCGATGTTGCAGCTATATCGCCTCCATAGTTCATGGAACCTCAGGAACCTCAGGATAGAAAGTGCAATGAGTAGTAGAAGCAGCAGCAACATTACCATCGTAGCATGAAAAGTTTTATTATTTTAATATTCTTTTTCGTCTTTTTTGTGAGACTATATGTGGGAAAGGGCAGGAGGGGAAGGGGGCAGTGTTTAGTAACTGGAAACTTTCTCTCAGCGATGGATAATACAGGAGCGCTGACCTGTCCCCTGCTGCTTGACTCCCTAGAGGATTCTGTCATGTTGCGTCATGGTACCTTTGAGTCTTGAATATCGCGTCCAGGGCATGTGGCGCTCACGGATACCAAATATGCAAGACGAAATGCGTTGCATCTGCATCTCATCGTCATAAAGAGGAATTTTGTGGCACCAAAAGGGCAGAGGGAAGGAGGGATGTCGGGTGGGAGCAAAAAAACATGGAGCAGTTTAGAAAAAGTTTCCTTAACACGCTACACAGAAACTCATCAGAGCACATTATTTCTCGGGCTCGTCCTTGGTTATAAGCTTACACGAGCGTCAAGCATTACATATCGTGTAGCTGGCCAGCTTCAGTCTGCTCACCGCTTTGTGGGCGAAAATTAAGTTCGCTTGAAATGCTTTCCCCATACCGCAGAAACAGGAGCATCAACACTGTGAGCTGCAGTTGTTGGATAGGTTTTATCTTCGGCGAGTGTGCGGTAATCTACAGTGGCCGGCAATATAAAGTGGCCACTACTTACAATTTTACATTTTTTACATTTTTTCCGTGAAAAATGAAGTTATTGTACTGCTTTATTTTTTGAAACATTGCTCGTGATATGCTTAAGAATGCGCAGTACCATAGCATGACAAAAATGAGATGTTTGCTTCAAGAAAAAATATTTTTTCCAAAATTGATCAAAATCACTGTGCCAAAATAAAGTGCCCACTTTATTCATTCTACAGAAAATATTTTTCTGAACAAATATAACACCAAACTTATAATTTATATGCGTTCCTCTCGCATTCTTTACATGTTCGAGGACCTTTGACATAATTTATTTTGTTTTATTTGCACGTATTTGGCATTTGTTCTTCCTAGGAGTATTTCAGAGCTTTAACATATTTTGTTTTTCCTAATCACGTCATTCTCACCACATTTGCATCAAAATTTGCACACGAAATCTCGATAGGATTAAAGTTAGGTCTAAGTGGGAGCCATTAAAGAAGTTTTATTCGATTTGATTGAAAAAAATAATTAAAAAAATCTTCGTGTATAACTTGAGTCGTCTTCCTGTTTTAACATCAATTTATTAACTAACTCCGTATTTTTCACAGAAAACAGATAAATTCACACAGGATGCTTTTATAAGTATTAGCTTTCATTATGCCGTCGATTCAAAACATGCTCCCCACTTCTCGTATAGAAATCCCTTCCCTGGCCATCACATTGCACTCTTCATACATATTGGTTTGTTGGATCGCGTCTAGATATTTTTGAACATCAGTTCTAATTTGGACTCATCAGTCCAAATATCAGTTTTTAAACAATGTAACGATATATCTGCATGTTCTTGATCATATTGAAGCCAATTGGCTTTGTTAGTCTTGCTGTAGCTCGGGCGAGGAACTTGAAGGACGCCACATCTAACGAGCAGTAAATTCCGAAAATTGCAATGTGATAGCTAGAGGGTTTTTATCTTTAGGAGTAGCAGGAAAACTGGTGTGAATTGAAAGTACAACTATGGCTTATACCTTTTTTAACATTCTTCATCAATACTTTGGGATATTTCTTTAAAAAAATGGGGTTTGAAAACTAAAAACATGTTCCTACAGGCTAACATCTCAACACACACAATCAATACAAAAAACATTTCTCAACTAGTATCGTATAAAACACCTTGCATGTCCTCCATGAAGTCTAAATCTTGGTTCCATCGAGAATTTGTGGCAGATTCTATGTGCGAAGGTGGATAAAACTGGTGTCACAAACAAATAAATTTAAATTTAATGCTCTTGATAACGCTTGAGAAGAACCAGATGCAAAAACTAGATGCAGAACTAGATAAACCTTTAAAAATTAGAAAAAAATACGCTAAAGATCCTCGAACGTGTAAAGAATGCGAGAGGAACGCATATAAATTAAAAGTTTGGTGTTACATTTGTTCAGAAAAATATTTTCTGTAGAATGAATAAAGTGGGCACTTTATTTTGGCACAGTGATTTTGATCATTTTTGGAAAATATATTTTTTCTTGAAGCAAACTTCTCATTTTTGTCATGCTACGGTACTGCGCATTCTTAAGGATATCACGAGCAATGTTTCAAAAAATAAAGCAGTACAATAACTTCATTTTTCACGGAAAAAATGTAAAAAATGTAAAATTGTAAGTAGTGGCCACTTTATATTGCCGGCCACTGTAACTATTACTCATTGTACCAAAACATCAAGCATTTTATTAGTGTTGGGCATCTCAAAGTAATACTTTTAACCATAACATTGTTTTGAAAGCTGTAGATATTTGTACCAAATTAATACAATTGTTATATTATACCACCGATGACCCATTGTTATACAATTATACAATGTTATACACTCGGAATATTAAAAAATGTTGTATTTAAATATAAAAAAACTCCTTCTTTTCAATCCGATTTTCCTTGCAGATAAATAAATGTGGAACTGATAAGGAATTGATTTTATTGTGTTGTATATTAATAAAATTAAGGAAAAAGTGATAAATTCTTGACTTTTTTACACCTCAAAGTACAAAGTAAATAGATTATTTTTGTATAAAAAGAATAATTAAGGATTCTTTTCCTTTTTCTCAGCTTAATGTTTGCAGTTTCCGTAAAGGATTAATCAATAATTGCACACACAAATGAACAAATGGACTACTAACTATAGAAATTCAATTCCTTCGACTAAAAATTTCAATACGGTGCTATCAAATCATAGTTTAATTGATTAATATTTGCTCTAGATGAAGAAATAAGTTCGATCGTACAAATAAGATAATAAAATAATTTCGTATAAACGCAGGCAATTAGATTGTAAATACACGCCTTTTAAATATCATACAATTGTTATTGTTATACATAGTTTATCCCGAGATATAAAACATATATACTTGTTAATAAAACATTTTATGTATTTAAAATCGTCCCTTAGTCGTTCACCTGGAATTAAAATAATTCTTTCCAACTCTATATGTAAATATTATAGCAAACGATCTATAAGAACTATCGCTGTGCTCGTATAGTACTCTAACACAGTTATGAGTTTCAGTTTGGAGCCAAAATTGTTGAAGATAATGAAATATTCTTGCACTTCGTATTGTTGTAAGGACCTACGCAGTTATGCTGCCTTTAACTAGGGTTTGAAGAGGAAGCACTTCTGTTAAAAGGTTCTTAACTAAGAAAGGCTTATTAAATTCTGTTCTAACACGATAGAGGCTTAGTCTTATTCATGAACGTTTTAGATCGATTTAGATAGTTTTTAACTTCTTTTATAATTTCTTCAAATTGCTATAATTGTATCATTATATCCGAGTCAATTCAGATGAAATTGTTTAAGAAAATTGCTCTAAATAATATTGAATATTGAAAATAACTCATGTTGATCGGCAAAATGCGAGCATCATATGTTTTCAACGGATGGGTTTTTAAATGAAAGATTACCGAGACCCTTCCGAAAAGGGTTAGATAGCGAACGTGAAAACAAACAAACCTTAGATTAAAAAACGATGTAACAGCAAACATGTATGGAATTTGAGACAAGAACAATATTTTCCTCTCTAAAAAAATACCCCTTTTCCATCACACCATATGCATATAATCAGAACATTCAGCGTGCATTAGAATGCTCGTTCATGGTTCCGCTGGCTTCGGTTGGCTTTCGTCTTAAAGTCCACCCTGAATCTGGACAAGTTTTGGAAAAGTGGTCGCCCGGGTTCAAGGCGCAAGAAGATGGTCCGACGTGTCGAGACCTTGTCTCATGAGAATTTTGCCGCTACCGTTGACCCTTCCGTTGACAGTTTTTTTTAGCATAGTAGAGATGTTTTCTAAAAACTGGGAGAACCGGTTGATGCTACCGAGAGATCCCCGATTGAGAAGGACCCTTACAGTGCGTTGATGTGATGGCATCTCCTGGTCATCCGAGTCAGACACTCTTGAAGATTACGTGCCGCGATCAGTCTTACGCCGAGCGTGAATCGGATCGGTGAATTGAGCGAAGAAGCCAGCAAGCAAAGCAAAGTTTGGTTAGCTAGTTGATGAAACCCTGAAGGAGCGAGTTTCAACGGCACAACAGTTTCACCGAGTAAAGTCTACGTGCGCTCTGTCCGTAAGTTTGGTGTTACTCTTAGGTTAGTCTCCCGTAATCGTGAATCTTCATAAAAATCCTTCACTTTAAATTGCACAAATTGAAAGCATCCATTACTTGGTGCACACATAGCAAAAAAAGGGTCAATGCGCAGCTGCAGGCTGGGCGGTGTAAATTTTTAGCTAGCACTCAGCTCTCAGGCTGCGTTACAACGCATGGTTTTGTGCGTTGCGAAATAATGGGGAAGGAGGAGAATGGATGCGTTTTGGAATTTTATCCCATTTCTCCTGGGAAAAATTTATGCGTTTTGATGTATTTGACAGAGTGCACTCCCAGATGCAGCAGCGGACGGTTCTGTATCTTCTCCATGTATCCGCTCCCGGCCCACACAACCATCCAAGTGGAATTGAAAAAGCCTGTAAATTTCCCAAGTCTCGGATGCATATTTATGGCTCTGGTCACGTTTGTTTGTGCGTCCCTGTTTGTGCGAATCCTTGTGTGTGTATGTGTAGCTGAAAATAATTTTCATGCACTTTTCATCTTCATTCATCTAGCACTGGCTGCTGGCTGGCTGGCAGGCTGGTTGGATGGCGTGTCTCTTCTTCTCCCGTTTCCACAGCCACAGCGCCATTTCCACTTGGTTGCGTTTCCCTGACGATGCACTTTGGCTCTTGTTCGCTGCATCGGCAGTGTTTGGGTGCCCTCTGCGCCTGTACTCTCCGCACGGTGGCCGTATGCACTGTTGCACTGCATGCGGATGCTATTCTTGCTGATGCACCAGTGCACACGCGGCATCTATCACATCTCCCGTGCCCGTCTTTGCCATGAGCTGGGAATGGCCGAAGGTGTTGCTGATGGGGGCAGTGGAGCAGGTTCTCGCCCTGCAACTGACTGTGTTTGTGTGCGTATGTGTGTGTGTATGCGAATGTGCATGGGATAGCCATCAAGTGTGATGTAGTGGATGGCTAGGCAACCAACACGACTGCACCAGCGATGCAATCGTGTGCATCTCGTTTGTGCGTGCGTTCTCGAGGTTTTCTGGTGCAAATAGCAGCCTCACATCCGGTCAGGCCCATCCGTCCGTTTGAGCTGCATTTCCCTCCCGGATATCACCCCCCCCCGCCCTCCCGCCTCTCCCTGTCTCCTTCAATTCCCCATCATCCTGCCGTCTCAGCCCTTTTCCTCGTCCCCCGGTCGTGCGCCTGCATTTGCCGACGGACGTGAAAAATTCAATTCAAAGGGGATTCAAAATTCCACTCTTGATTCGTTTCGGGCTCACTTTTTCCAGCACACACTACGTGCGTGTGTGTGCGTGTTTAAGGGGTCCTTTTACGGTGGGGCTGTACGGTTTGCGGAGGAGCATTCCTATCGGGTCGTAATCCAGGTACAATATTTGACATCGGGTGGGGTTTTTCGACTGAAAGCTGTCCGTTATATATTACCCGGTTTGCTGTTATGGGGGTCTAGCCCCATTTCTGCTAGTCTTGCATAGGTTTTAGTGGAGCGAGATGGAAAAAAGAACAGGGGTGCGTGAGAGAGATAGAGCTTAGCATTTCCCCACACACTTTCCGCTGCATTTGTCGATATGCACTCGCATTTGAGCTTGCGTTTTCTAACACATTGCATGTGCATGTGCAATGCACCTCCAGCCAGGGCATGTTTCGCTGGGAGTTTGAATGTATTAGAAACCCGAGTGCATCGTGCTTTGTGCAGCGACTACATTTGTGCACCATTAGATGCACATTGCTGCGTTGCATTTGGCCGAAATCGTACGAAACGCGACGATGACGCTCGCCCTGGCAGACGACGGTTGAAATGTTGGGGTTGATTTTGAGGGCTCGCTGCTGCCAGTCCCGCTTTCCGCTCGGAGCTCCATTTGCAACGTGCACCGGTGATCGGTATGTAATCAAGTATTATCATCGCTGCCGCTGCCAAAGCCCGGGACAATCCGGAGCCCGGAAGGGTCCGAAACAAAAGCGTCCGAGCGTCCCGGCGACCGAGCATTTCGGCCAGCGACCTCATTGCTCGTGGCGACCACCTTAACACACACACACACGGGCACAAACGCCAGCTCAATCCAGCTCAATTTTAGTTCGTTTGAAAATGGATCAATCTGTGTGCGAAAGGAAGATGGCGAATGCTCAGAGGGTCAGGGTGCAGAAAACCATCCAGCACAGCCGCCCGCGATAACATCCTTGACGATGACGGGCCGCGGGCTTGGAAGCGAAAAATCAAACGCATCACAAAAAGCTATCCAAGCAGAGATGTGGAAAAGAATAACGATGACAGGGCCGCAGCAGCAATGCCAGCAGAGCACGACCAAGGCAAAAAAACACACATCCCGCGCACGGCAAAAACCGTGGCGCGTACACAGCGCGAACGCATCCCGCGAGCACTAATGCGTTTCATCCGGTTTGATGGAAAATGCATACAGCGGCGGTCGGGGTTTAGTGAGGGTGTATGGTGCAATGAATTGCATCTAACGGCCACCCCACCGTGCCCAGGATAATGTTCTCCCTCTTGCGACAGTACCTGAAGGCAAGGCAGTACGAGGCACAGGATGAGAGCTAGGTTTTCGGTGGAAACGGGAATAAAGCTGGGATGGTTGAATATCTGGTCAGGTACACTATTTGTACTGGAAAACCAGAACCGTTTGCTCGAGCTTAGGCTTGGGATCTGTGCATTGTAGACGAAAGTCGGGATATAAATTAATGAGTGTAATGTGGTTGCGGAATGGGTTCGTGTAAGCGAACAAGGATCAATTACCTACAAAGAAAAATAGTCCACAACTGATGTTAGAAAGGTAAAGATAATCAGGAATTCAACGTTCAAGATAGGTATTGCCATTGATTTGTTGTGCTTTTTCACTATTTTCGAATTATTTTCCGAAAAAGTCAATATACCTACGGCGATGATGTAAGAAGCCCTTTACTCATGTACAAATGGGACAATGTCATAAAACCATTACATTCAATTAAGACACATTTTGTCCACACTGCCACACTGAACAGAAAAAAACACATCAGCAAAGGAGATGAATAGATAATAATGCAACAGAGTATGCACATTGCTTCGGGGCCGAGACCGAGATGATGGAACTGTGCGTGCTGATGACGTAATGCATCACTGCGAGTGTGATGGTAGCGATGACATTTGATACGGTTTCAAGCCCAGCTTGTGGCATAGAACACCTGAGCAAAGCGCCCTGCACGTATACATACCCAATGTAATGCATTAGCATTATTTATGCCTCTGCCATAGCTCTTGGTTGTCCTGGCAGGTACGTTGCATGGGTTTAGTTGGTTTATGATTACGGTGTGTCATGTTTATAGGCTGCGTGGAATGATTCTGAACATACGAGCAGGAACATTGTGGACTTTCTATTCATGCATGCAATGGGGGCAAACTGATGTATGTTACGTCTAACGTCATTTCTTCGGCAGGGACGGTTATTATGATAAATCTTGGTTTTAAAATTAACTTTTGGGAACAACAAAACAGACTAGCTGATTGACAATGTCTCAAAGACAAAAAACGATGAAAGTTCCATTCAAAAGTTCATGTTATCATTGACTATTTCATCCTGAGAACCTGCGTCAGCAACCAGTCTTTTGATATTTTATTAGCTGCCGATTTCAGTTAAAAGCGTTGTTGAATTGTATGAGAGGCTAAAACATTCTCATCTCAAAATTTGTACAATATCCGCATCGCTAGAAAACCATTCCAGAAAGTCGTTAAATTAGTTAAACTCGCCAGCAATATTGTGCACGCGGTGTGCTTTCGAAAAGCTATGCCGAGTTTTAGAATATGCTTTATCGCTATTAAACAACGTTCCCGTTGCGCCGAAACCTTACGGACAGCTCGTTACTCGAAGCGGTTTAACTTTTATGGTTCAAAATTTTCTAATATTCCCGATCCCACCACCGGGCCAGTTTCACCCTCTGTTGGGCGATTCTTGGAGGAAAATATATTGCCTTACAACAGTTAGCGCTACTACCGTACCACCATCCCCCTTCTCCTTCTTCCACAGCTCACAGAAACCTCTCCAATCCTACCGGTCTCACCACACTGCCGGTAGGGTCCACGGCGCGCAGGTCAAAAGCACCCGAGCCATTGCACCAGATCCAGTGACCACTTTTTAAAACTATAAATTAGTAATTTCAGCACAAAATATCGTACCAATCTCGTTTCTCGTTCTTGGTGCCCCCTGGCGCCTATCCCTCCCCACGCCCTTCCTTTTGCATCGCTTCAGGGACTTTGGAACGAGACCAGAGCGAGGCAAACTCCTTCGTCCTGGGCAGCGGGATGGCTAACTTCTCCTGTACCCGAGCAAAGTTGTTACCAAAAAACCACCACCGCCACACACCTAAGCCGAGCCACACCAGCCGGGCGGGTGAAAACTATCGTTTCTGGGGCCGGGGTCTACCACCCGTTTTGCACAATTTCCGCCCGTCCAGTATCTCGGACCGCTTAGCTGTGTGACCTGTACGAGCCACAGCATTATCCCAAAACGTCGGATGCGAACAAACGATCCAAACTAGTCGAAAATGTTCACCAAATCACTCGTTCGTTCGCTCTCCTCGCTGGTGGAAGATGAACCGGAACCTACAGCAGGGAGAGGGGAAGTTTTTTGGAAAAGTACAAAGCAATCGGAACCTTAGCACGCTTAGTTTCGTTTCTCTGGTCAGCAAGCCCCAAGCTGGGAGGCGATTCCTTCTGAATGTGCTGTCCGAAACCGTGAGTTGGAAGAAAAAGACGAAAAACCTGACTACCCTTTGTGGTGAGTGGTAGCAAGTAGTCTTTTGTGGTGCCCAGCACGGGGAGAGTACGGGCATTAAAGGGGTAACTCTTTTACCTAAACTAACAACAAAACCCTTCTTGACAGTGACCCCCACACTCCCCACTTCGGCTAAAACACCAGAATCATACGCCCGGGCAGCAGGAGCAGAAGACACAAACTCCCCCCACAAACACACTCACACAAACTCACGAGTACAGCCAGCTTCTGTGGAGTAGTGTTGCTAGGGTACATTCAGGTCGCCTGCTTCTCGTCGGTCGGGGTTGGGCTACCGAGAGTACCGTTCATCGGGGGTTGAGAGAAAAACACCCTTTTGGCAGAGCAAAGGGGCAGGGTTGTGTAGCCGTACGGCTCTCCCTGTTTCCGGGCCCTACCGCACAGGGTGGGTCGTGTATTGTTCGCATTCGAGCAGCAACTGGCAGCAACGGGGCGGAGTGTAGGAACCCTTCATTTTCTAATAGTTTTCTGTACAACATTATGGGCCCGGTGCTGGGCCAATGCTTGCGTACGAATGGAAAGCGAGCACACCAGCGCCATCGGTACCTCTTCGATGGTCGCTTCTTGCAGCGGGCAGAGTACAAAAAGTATGCGATGTGGGGCGGTGTGCGTGTGTGTGTGTGTGTGCTGAGAACTTTTGAAGGTTCTGAAAGGCTCCTGTTTTGTGGTTGATGAAGGAAAGGGAGGGTCAAAATTCGGGGTTCGCTCAACATTCCACATTTTGGTGTGCACCATCATGGAAGGTCATAGGATGTGCTACCTTCGAGCTTCGGGTGAAATCTTCACATCGGTCCGATGCTCTGTGCTCTGTGCTCTATTTACAGATGTATCATCAACAATGGATGTTGGAAACCAAACCCCTGCCATTCTCATTGCCATGCTTCACAACTAATGTTTAGCATCGCCGGGCGAACGGATTTTAAATATCCGGCAGGCAAACGTTTCACCACAAACAAGAGCTAAAAACAGTAAGATAATGATTAAGATGCTCCTGGTATGGAAAATTAACGATCATTTGTGTGTGCGTTTGTGTGCAAACCGCCCGGGTTGGGTTGCTCACTAATAAATCAAACCCGGGGGTTTAGGGCACGCAAGAAAAATTGCCTTTCAGAGGGTGTGAAAAGTCGCAAAATTAATGGTTCCTGTGAAAATTAGAATTCATTTCCACCTAAAACCCTCCACCTTCTTTGTGCCGCAGAACTGTAGGCCTTGAAATTTAAGTGAAAAGTTGCCAATACATTAAACCGGACGACTGTGTGATTGAGTAAAACAAACAACGGAAGCAACAAGAGCTTACGATCAAATGCGGCTCCAGCGCCTCAATGATTGACAATTACCGGGCTGAGTCGATGGCTGGTGCGACTAGGTCTGCGCTACTCAGTACGGTACCGGGGCTTATGCATAATCCCGGCTCACTGAGCCACCTTTTAATCACCGAGTGTTTCATTTGCAACTATATCATGCAGATGAAATTGCTTTCCAATGTATCCAGAGAGCCGAACAGTACTGGCTTACGATGTTCGCTACAAGTTTACTGCTTTGCTATTAAAAACATTGCAAAAAGGTAGCCAACTGTACGGCAAAGCGAGCATAAAAATTAATCATGTACACAGATAAACGCAGACTCAAGCGCTACGGTTGTACAAACCGCCTCGTTTGATTTATTTGCACCCCATTCACTGCATTTGAAGATGCTGTGGCAACCTCTTCATCCTGCAAGCACTGCTTTCTCCCCATCAACCAACACCATGCCACTCAGTTGCAGAAAGGTACAAAGTAACAAACAGAAACGTACGGACACATATTACTGAAGTAGAAATGAAATGCAAAGAAAGTACCGAACATTCACTCGTTTGATTTACAACAAGAACGGGTTACATCGGCGGGCAGGAAAAGGGATGAAAGCTCGGGCACTGGCCTCTTCATCTTCATCTGCACTGAAAAGCTCTCCTACCCCGAGCCCGGGCTGCAGGTTGATTGCGAAATGTTTAATTATTCTATCCGAAGATAAATATAAAAGAGAATCCTCCATCGCTACAGGTCAAGCAATTCCATCTTCCGAACCTGGGGCCACTCTTTTTCTTCCTTTTTTGCATTGCTCAGGTTTGGGCTAAACGGGAAAACTATTTGCCACCCTTCCTTCGCAACACTCCCTTCTGTGTCAGGTAGGGAAGGAAGGTGTATGGAAAAGAAGTTACTGACAACAAAAACGAACCAACCAGGAGAGGAGAGAGAGAGAGAGAGAGAGAGAGAGAGAGAGAAAGAGGGAAAAGAAGAAAAAAACAACTGCCCCGGGCAAGGAAAATGTAATACTTTTTATGGACCCGTTTTCGACGGACCCAACCCCCGTATGCGGGCTGGCGCTAAAGCGATGAGTTTTCATTCGATAGCAACTTGAGTATCCGGTGGCAGTGGAAGCGGCCCCGGCCCAGGGTAGAAAGTATTGACCGAAGGACGGCTCAGATGATGAAGTTTCTGTGTGGATGAGCATGTGTGTGTGTGTGTGTGTGTGTGTGTGGGTACGATTACTAAAGAGTTTGTTTTCCTCCGGACGGTGAGTCACGGGAAAGGGACCCACGTGTTGACATGGACGGGATGGAAATGTGATGGTCATCGCAGTGCGGTATGTTTGGTTTGGGATATTGGAGAAAACTAACTTTTCTTTATGCAAAGCGTCCTTATACTTCTTCTTCTTGTTCTTATTTCCCGGGTGCTTCTGGTTGTCCTTCGTACCGTTATCCACAATTCATTGAAACATGTAGCTATCTCATAGGCAGCGGGACAGACGACGCAGGAAGAAGATGTGGTACGGTTTGATGACATTTTTGTTCCTTCTTTATTGATGAAACTCATTTGAAAAAGTTATCATGTAAATTAAAATGTTGCTTTTACAAACTGTGGTTTACAAGTGAAACACATCCACGTAAGGTTCCAGAAAAGTCTTGTATTAGTGTTAAATATTTCAAATATTTCTCTCAATTTCCATTCCATTCACCATTGGCACACGTGACGGCATGTAGGGTGCTCGAAATATACTCTCCATTAATGTTCAGCAGAGCGAAGTTTATGGGTCGTAAAGATTTGAGCACCATTCAAAAGGTTTGGTCTCCATCAGGCGCTCGCCCTGGATGGTTTTGGTATGCGCCGTGCGTATGTGGCAAAACCAGACCTCTGCACATTCCTTGGCCAAGAGGGCGTTTTGTATAAGAGAGTGTTTTTTTTTTGCAAGGCAATTCATGCTCACTCCGTATGAGTACATATTTGACTTGTCATTGTTTAGCAGTAGAAGCTAGGCATTTTTGGTCGAAAATTAAATGCACCATTGTAGATAGACCTCTATCAACGCCGTTTCTCAACGCCAAAGTGATTAAACACGGGAGCAGGGAAGGAAGACAGCTGAACGTATGCAAACATACCTAAGACTATCCAAACGAACGTCATTTAATGGGTTGGAGTTTAATGATGGCTTCAACCAGCGTCAACCGGGCACCGGCGCCAGTCGCAAGCGCTAATACTATAATCATAAAAGTTTAATATTTGCATGCACACACACACCTTGTAGCTATAACTCCCAGCAGAGGGTCGTATACCTTTGTACACACTTACGATTTTCATTTCCGGGGTGTTAAAAAGCGAGCAAAAGATCAACCTCTGACGGTCGACCGGTCGCTCTTCTCTAACGCCACTATTTTGGTAAATCGTTTAGAAAAAGGGTCAAAGTTGAGCGGTATAGTAAGGATGCGGCAGGCGAGTTTTATCGACAAATTTTCAAACTTATAGGCTCGCTGGAGGAAATTGAAGTACATGAAAAATTGTCTAAAGTTTTGCCGTACCTGAACACAAACAAGGATAGGAAATTGGGAACGGCTTCAGAGACTAACCGTAAATAAGACATCATTTTTGTAGGCAATAAACCGAGAAATGAGTTGATTAATTAAACTAGATAACTCTGTATGTCTACTCTAAAAACCTCACATCACAGTCATTCTTATTCCTCCGTGTGTGTGTGTGTGTGTAAATGAAGCTAACCGCTGTTGCAACATGTTTTCAATTAATTTCATTTAAATATTGTGATTGGAAAACAAAGGGTTTTCTTGTGTGCTATCGTTTTGCTAGTGACCTCAGCATCGTCCGCTACTAGAGACATACCCACATCGACTCAAAGATGAAAGAAGCGACCAAGTTTTATGCATCATTCCTGTACTGTTCGGCATCATCTTGTCGCTTTTCATACCAATTGTTGAACCAATGAAAGCAATGAGCGCCCGGCAGCAGCAGAAGAAGAAGAAGTACCAAAAAGTATAGCGAAAAGACACGACCGTTCCGTTTGTCCTCGGCGTCCTCGGCATGTGGAGCCATTGCTTCGAGCGATAACAGATAGAAATGTAGCTCACACACACATACACATACACACACTCACATCCGCACACCTACCCTCTGCCAAACCCTGCTGATGCGCACTCTATGACATACTCTGCGCTCTGACACATGTCTGGCATCGTACCCGACAATGATGGTCCAAACGGATGGTACTGTGCATAAGATTCGGTTCGCAGAGTCCTCGCCACGGACCGGTGAAACGAAGGGGAAAGGTGGAGCACCAGTCGTCCACGCAGGAAGGTTTGAATAGTGTCCTCCTACTAGCCCGTTCCATTGGCTCGTTTTGTCAGAAGTATTTTATATTTCTTTCGCAACCGATTCCACATCCGGCTCACATCCGCCTCCCCGGGTTGCGCCTGATTATGAAGAGGTTTCTTTTGTTTCTGCTCGCAAACAGGGTTAGATAAAATGCATTCCTGGTAGGGAGAGACTAAAGTGGGTGGGTGGTATGGAAGCATTGGCTATTTTTGTTTTTGGTTTGTTGCATGTTCCTCCAAGAGCAGTCGAACCGATTGTGGCCGTAGATGCATCGTGTGTGTGTGTGTGATTAAGTTAAGGGAGTGTGAGATGAAACGAGGTGGAGCACGTGAGCTTGTGAGGAACTGCTTCACATCTAGAGAAATGCATTGCCTTATCGTTGGCAGTGTCGTGGTACGCTGGACCAGTGCACAAAGAAGGCAGGAGCGGGAAAATTCATTCTTTCGAGATCGAGAAAAAAAATCTCATTTAAATATTACAACAATGGGGCACCCAACCGAGCACCGACATTCCAAGGCAAAAGAAGCAGGAGCTGTGGGTGGAATGCTCATCACTCCCGATTTCCTCCGTTTTCCTACACCAACCTTGTGTGATTGTGAAACTAGTTTTGTTACCCTTTCTCATTGTTACAATACGCCCGTTCAACTACTGGTGAACCGTTCGTGCTCAGTGGAAGGAAGATGGATCCCTGGCTGCGACTTGTAATATCTCAAATACGGTACGACTAGGTCCACGGAGGGGGAAGGGGACACAGACGTGCCACCCGTCCCGAAGTCCACATGATGCAGAAAAGATCGGATCAAATTGTGCAAGCAGGCAAGACATTTATATTCGGAATCCTGTTCGAACTCGGGAAACGTTAGGGTCTGGCCGGCTCAACGCTCGGTCCAGTGTGGTTTGTTCGGTCTGCAATAGGACGGTACGAGGAAAAGTGTTGTACATTTATGCAAAGATTATTATTTTCGTTTGCTGAGGCATTCGTGAGGCAACTGGGAAGGCAATATCCAATAGAGAAGTAAGGCAAAACTCGGACGGTCTGTGCACGTTGGATTTCGATTCGATTAGGCATAGAAACGGAAACATGAGTTGTTTTTCCTTGTAAAATGGAAGGAGTATTTCCTCCAACCTCTCTCTCTCTCTTTCTGAATAAGGGGGAATGGGAAATGAATTAAATATTGTATGTGGCAATGATGTCAATTGCTCGACGTTCGTTGTGTTTATTTTTTTACAACCCTTCACTCTGTGAAACCGTCCATCTTGCCATCCTATTTTGTTCAGTTCAGTCGTTCTCCCTCAAACGTATAAAAGAAGAGGTAACACAGTAAAAAACACAGTACGATAGAAATTGCAGAGGCAGGACAAATGTCTGTATCAACGGAGATTTTAATTGTGCAAATGTGTTGTGCATTTTGTGGCGCTGGTGGTGGCTTTTGCATAAGACCGAGATGTTACTGATGGGTTGGATCACATTTGTGCTGTGTGTTGCCTTTGCTGTAACGCTCTGCTGAAAATGATGCACCCGAAGACATGATTTAAATTAAATTCCATTTCCTTACGTTTCAAAATGGTGAGGACCCGGAATGGTTGACAGCTCGTCTATTTATGGCTTGGATTTGGAGCTTATCTATTATCTATTCGAAGAATTCATCTTGATTGTGAATCACACTTTATTGTTTGTTACTTGTTGTCATAGTCGCATATCTCGCACTTGGCAATGGTAGGACGCAATTACGTTAAAATCATTGGCTTGCAAACGTTTGCGAGGTGGGAGAGTGAGAAAGGAAGCAATGCGCCTTAGTACAACTTGCTGCAGGCACACATTTTCCCTTCGCTTTCACATTCATTGCAACAAGTGCTAGCGCAATGTGTATGCATGCAAAAGAGCGAGATAAGCGAAATGGAGAAACATGTTCTGCTCATCGTGCGCCATCGAAAACCGTGAACGATTCATTAAACAACCTACGTGAAAGCTATGATCATACGAATCTCCCCCGGCACATCTTACGCCATGTGCAGTGTGGAGCAGACCAATGGCGATGGTCGTCGAAAAGCTTTAAAAGATGCTTTCCGGGAAGTCTTTAATGATTGAAAATCTATGATTTTATAACTAATTATCAGATAACCAATCAGTACTTCCTAAGCAGAAACATATTTATCGTTTCCATGCAATACACGTAACACGTTTAACCGTTTACTAATGCAATAGTTTGTAAACCATTGAATATCGTCGCGAAATAAACCGGACAAGCCATTATACCAACGTTTCACATTCCACCATCCAAGAGACATTACCGCGCGTTTTTATCCACCCCGCCCGGGTGCGTATGTCTGTATGTGTGTACGGGTGTGTATCATTATAATGACATTTTTTGGCGATTTATTGGTTGCCAAAAAACAAACGTTAACGGGTAATGCGCTTCGTGCCTTGGTTCAATGTCGGAGCTGTGCTTAATGCACTCATGGAAAGCGAAAGCGACCGATGCAAATGGAGGAGAGTGGAAGGCGGATGCCCCCGAGACGGACCGTTGCATGGTTTGGCAATAACAGCAGCTGATTGATAATTCAAATAAAAATAAAAATAAAAATGACAAACTGAAGTAGCAAAAACGTAATAAAAATGGAGGGAATAATCAATTTTTAAGGTAAAATGTGTGTCAATGTACAAAGGAAAAGGAAAAGCAGAAAAAAATTAACAACTCAAATGATTAACATGTAAATAAGCTGTTGAAATCGATTAACTACACAGCTAAATAATTTAGTTAATGTTTGTATCGTTTCTATTTTGTTGTTCATACAATCATTCAAAATGTCTTTGCAAAGAAAATTTCAATCTTTTTTTTTATCTAAATACCACACAACGTGCGTGTGTCTATGCGTGCTTGCGTGCGTGCATATTTCTGGTGGCAATGCGCGTGCGCTTTTTTATTTGCGTGTGTGCGTGTGATTGCTAAAGGATATAAGGGCACTGAAATAACCAGAGAAGCAACAACAACAAAAAACTACATAGGAACAGTACATGCGTGTGGGTAAGGGTTATTTTTCCTCCAGGGAGTCAAAGTGACCGTATCATAAGCGACTGTCCCGATCGAAGACCATCAGTGTCATCGTTTTTTTGCCTACCCTATTCCTGCAAATGTCCGTTGCCACTTTCGGCCCGGGGGTGACATGATGTTGCTCTGGGTGAAATGCTTATCGGTACACTCTGTCGCGAGCGCTTATGTATCCTGCCCGTGTGGTGGTAGTAGCATGGGTACGCTATGGTGGGTTTGGGTCCCTCTCATCTTCCAGGGAGCCCTAACGCATTTGCACATACATACACCCGACTGGTTAGTCTCAAGCGAGTAAAATGAACGCAGCGATGAGTTTTGTTTTGTATCAAAGGAAACCCGAACTATGCTCAAATGAGATGACTTCAAACAGGCTCAAATATGATATATGAACAATATATGAACATTGAATAAATATTTCATTATCGATCCGTTTTTCTTTTCATTTCAGTTTGTTATCATTATTTAAATAACGCAAATAATGTCACACTTTATTTCTCTTCTCATTACAGACAAACTTCGCTGTGTATAGCTCACTAACTCTAGTTCCATTTAAACCCACGCAAAGAACTAAGCATCCTCAGAGAGAAGGAAAAGGTGATCAAATCAATGCCAATAAACTATGCTTGTAGAAAACAAATAGCCTACGCTTTTGTATTGTTCTGCTTTGAGTTGTCTAGAATAGAAGCTGCGTATTATGCCGTTAATTGCATGCAAATGTCTAATACGAACATGAATGTAACACAGCGGATAGTTTTTAGAAGTAAACGAAAAGACGAACCTCATGTCCGAAACACCACTTTTACTTCTCCAATACTTTCCTTGTTATCGTTTGCGCTTCTTAGACATTGTAATGTTCTGCTTGATTAGTGAAGTTAGATGCAGTTTGAACACGTTTTCTCCACCGACGCCGTATAACCCCGATCATCCGCAAGGCCAACATGCATCGAAATGAAAGGCAAAGCGATGCCGGCAGAACAGGGTACGAAATATTAATTAAATTTATCCCACGTTCGTTCTCTACGCTCGGTACAAAATCGACCCACTGTTTTGTTGGCTAGCAAAGTTCCGGTCTGGCGTGTCGTGCTGCAAGGCCTCCCCCACTACCGCAGTCTTTTATATCAGCTGGAAAGATGTTTTATTTTTGCAAAGCAGTTTTTTTTTTAATTCGCCGTTGATGTTTTTGTCACTATTTGTGCCGCACCATGATCATGGTGTGGGGGCAGTAGGGACCGAAGTGTGCTGGGTTGCGTGTGCCTCAGTATCGCATTCCGGCAGTACGTTCCGGGACATTCATCACAGGTGCACCCGGTCCGGTCGCACCAGTTTATAATGACAATCATAATTATGAAGAGTGATGATCGATAAATTGGTGGATATTGCATGTTCGAAAAGCGCGCCAGACACTACTCCCCCTCTGGTACAGGCAAATCGTTGGGGTGTGCTGTTTTGCCACCGGAAGGTGGCGCAGCGCAAACTGCGGGGGAATTAATATTTGAGCTCAGCGCTTTCCGGTAATTGAATCGAGTTTTGGGTTTTGCTTCGGTCGCCTGCAGCAGCAACACCAGCATAGCCGGCCTGCACTCGGGGTGTCATTAGTGTGCAAAATGGGAGGGGGTGGATTAGGAGTTTTGCCGGAGTTTTGGAATTCGTTGATAGACAAATGGGCAGACCAATAGGGCTCGAAGAGTAATGGTGGGGGAGGTAAGATTTGTTTGATTTGCACCAGGATGCGAATCCACAAAATTATCTCATCAACCGTTTGATGATAAATAAGCATCATCATAGGTATGTTTGAGCGCACGAAAAAAAAGTTGGAGAATCATTAATATTCTGCTGTTGACGCGTGTTCCTGATCTTAATAAAACCTCGCATGAAAATATGAAGTTTCGTTTTGCTATAAGAAAATAAGGAGACAATTTAAGCGAAAACGCTTACTCACTCTATCTCATGAAGTTAGTACAACATTTTCTAAAAATATAATTTAAATTAAATTAGTTGTTCAACATCTGATAAAATAAACTGTATCAAAATCAATGACATTGCAATCAAAAGTAAGTTATTGTACAATAAAAATACACTGATAATTGCAAAGATAATCGAGTTGCCAACCTTCAAAACAATCGCAACAGTTCACCAAACGACATTTGTTTACACCGTAACTTCACTGCCACATAATGCCACAGCTGATCGATGTAAACAAAAGCGATGAAAATGGTCCCGAGTTAAGAATCGTCCAAAACAAATCATGCCCGATCAACAGGGTGGAGGAAAACAATCGAAGCACCCAACCAAAAACAAAACAAAAAAAAACTACGAAAAACAACCATCGCTACTCATTATCAGCAGCCACTGCGACCCGACACTCCAACTGTGTGCCAACCGACCAAATACTGCCCAAATGTAGGTGAGAGTGAAAACATTAAACAGCACATTGATAAACCATCAGACAGTGCGAAAAAAGAAACCACTAAAATTTAAAAAGGTCACACGGGAAAAGTGTGGGCCAGGTACGCGAGGAGGTGGTGGAAAGCGCGGCCAACCCGGCTGCGAATGCATATTGCCAAAAAATCAGCCACATTGGCGTCGTTCGCTGCTGGATAGTATTTTACTTATTTTGGTCGTTTTTTCCAGCGCCAGTGTAGCACATTATTATGTATAATTAAAAAAATAATATGACACACCTTCCCTTGCCCCCTTACGTGTTCAACCCCCCCCCCCTCCTCTACCCAACACATCCCCCCCCCTTACCCCACTGGTTTTTTTCTCGCTCACTTCTTGTATATCAGCAGGCGCCCTCCTTCCTCCTGTCGGACCGTCGGCCCAGCACATTCGGCCAAGGTGGGAAAGGATGCAGTGGATGCACCGTTTTTATAATGATATATTTTTGGGCATTTTATTCATTTTCATGCCTGCTTCATTCCGAAGAGACACGAGGGACAGTGCACGTGTAGGCAAGGCAAGTACACAAGGCCGACAATGTCGAGCGGGTTTCGTGAGAATCGTGCCCAGCAACACGTTGGAACCCGGTAAAGCGTTCGTTCACATTTTGTCGTCTACCATCTTAATTCACTAACGTTTTCTTGGCTCGTCACTCGGGGCCGGGTTTTCGCTCTAGCATACCCCTAAACCTTCGCCCCCAAATACGGCCACTACTTACCGGACTGTCTGTAGCGCACTGTTTATTATTTCCCATAGAATTTTTCACTCTTGTACATTGATTTGTTTGATTAAAAGCACCACAAACAGGACAAAAAATTGCACCGGAAAAACTTGACAAATGAAATAACAAATGAAATGCAGTAATCAACTCCACTGGGTTCTAATGGACGCGTTCCAAAATTTCGCAACGCGTCGCGTACTCGGGGTATTTCTTGGGATCGCGAACGCAAAGCATCGTGCCAGCGCGGCGCGCATCATCGATGAGGCCACCGAAAGTGCCGCGGATTTTCGCGCTCACCAACACATGCTCACCGAACAGCGGCGCACTTTTTTCCCACCCATTGCCAACCACGCGGGACTGTGCGCCCCCGAGCTAGGGCCTTGTGCGTTAGTTAGGTCGTTTTGGTATTGTGTACGCGTATGCGGCACACGGTATCTCTTTCTCGCCGGTTTTGCTTTCGCTTGGCGCAGGAATGCCATCCCTTCTGCAGGCCGTCGAGTTTTCGCTTATGTACTCGCGAACAGCAAAATAGCGACTCATTTTTTTTTCGTTTGGTCGATTGTGTAGCGTCCCTGAATATTTTTTTTTGCCTTTCGTCTCTGCAATTGCTCAAAATCACCCGCACAAAATGACGCGAGTGTCCAAGCGGTGGTCGGTAGATGAGGATTTTTTTCTTTCCACCCCAAATTTCACACCACCACCACCACAACCAAGGGGTGCTGTTGTGTGGGGTCCCGATGTCCCTGACCGACCAATGGCCAACCCACACACAAATATTACTTCATCTTCGTTCACATGAGGATATGAGGTTTCATGTGCGTAGCATAGTATGTAGCAAGGGTGGGATGGCCGCCCGCTTACCCTCCGCCATCCTGACGCTAACATACGCGCGCGTACATGTACACAGCCACGAGCGACGCTATTCCAAAAACATTGTTGTTACCGGACCGGATGGCGATGGGTAGCTCAAGAGTCCAGGTTGTCGGTGGAAATTAGGGATGGACGGGTGAAAAAAAAAACGACCACCCAGAATTGCGAGACTCACACAAGTCTCACCTGGGGGTAGCGCGCGTGTTGGCGAATGCTTTGCTCCGCATTCGGAGGATATTTGTCTCGCAGACTCGCTACATCGACATCGTGCACGAATCCTGGCGAAAGTCGGCGTAAGCAAGCGCGCTCTAGTGTTCAGCAGCGGAAGCTCTGGCGTTCAGTGACCAGCGGCACCGACTTTCTAGCGCTTTCGGTCATATTATGGTGCTAATGAGATGGTTTTCCTTTGATGAGGTAATTTAACAAAGAAGAACAATTAAATTATTGGAAAATTTTAGGACGAAAATTAACAAAATTGTGGGATTTTCACCGATATGTTGTTTCTTTCATATTTATAGCTACAATACCTAAACTTAAAATGCTAGAATAACTTGTTCCGATTAAATCTCAACCAAATACAGCCTCCGTATAGAAGGATGATAGTTGTTTGCAAATCTATAAATGAAATTGCGTATTACTTGCCGTTAGTGATTCATGTTCTCCGAGCTGGATGTGATTATGTTTATTTTGCGCTCCATCATGGATAGAAGAATTTTCATTAATCCTCGATTTCACAACCATCGAGTTAAATCAATTTGAGTAGCGAATGTAGAAACACTTGTGTGAGAATCTGTTCAAACATGCGTACATGCATGATGCACTATTGTCAATATGTGCACTTTGCGTGACAGCATCTCTATGTTCCAATAATATTGTTTATAAGCGACGCTTCTATAAGGGACACTCACGGTTATTGTGTTATACCGAAAGAAAATTGCCATCAATGTTTGATCTAAGTTTGATTCATGTACTGAGAGGATACTTGATGAACAATGTTACTTGTCCACGGTTCAAAATGATGTTGAAGAATGGTAGGTTCTTTAATTTTGTGTTTGAATCTAAAAGTGCTGCGCTATACCGTTGGAGTTTTATTTTCCAATACAAGTCAGAGTCACGATTTTTTTACTTTTAATTGTTTGATAGCTACATGTATAGAGAGTTTGATGTCACACCTCGCCAGAGACAGCAAAATAGTCAAATTGCATTTTCATGAGCATTACGGTTTAGCAATCCGTTAAGGGCAGTCGTCGTTGTAAGTAGTTACAAAATTATTAGAATAATGATTCAGAAAAAAACACCCCTTTACTGAGATTGTGAAAGTGTTTATGTATCGGATCAGAACCAAGCAGTAGACAAAAAAGTCTAACCATAGTATGTAAAACATTTACCTAAGCACGGTACACGGACACAAACAAAACGTTTTCGAGTGTATCATCCATCACCAGCGGTGATGCGAAAAAGCAGGGAGAGGCATGTACTTTTTGCAAAATATTCAAAATATAACAAACGGACACACACATATACGACTGCAAAACTGGGGAGAAAGGGGATAGAAAAGCCTTCCGATGTGAAGAAGAAGCTGAGATAAAGGGCAAATATAAAGAGAATGGAAAAATATCACAGCAATTTTATATCACCTTGTGCACCGGCAGAAGGTTATAAAACAGTGAACAACGCCAAACCAAACTGGAAGCGAAACAGAGAAGCACCAGTAGCGTCCACAACAGAGCCCCCAACAACAGTGCGACCGTGACCGGTGGAGTACTGGGGGAAAAAGCGAACGAGAATCGTAACCTGAAAATCTACGCTCCAAACGAACAACGAAAAAGGTGGAAAAAAGAAATATGGCCGAAACGGTTAGAAAAAACCAAACGGCAACGAGCGACGAGTCGACGAAAAAAAGACAAATTTTTAAGCTCCACCTACATTGCGACTGGGATTGGTTAGAAAAAAGACGACGGAAAATTCCAAACAGTCAGCGCGCGGTGTTTTTTTCACCGTCGGCTAGTACCGTGCCTTGTGTTTTCCCCCTTTTTCTCGTCGCTCGCATTTATTACTAGCGTGAAAGAGCTACCACACCACCGCGCGTACAGCTCTCGCAGGAAAAGGGGTGTTAGTCGGTGGGCGCAGTCAGTGAGAGGGTGAAGCGTTTTGCATCTGTAGTTGCGCCATACATTGGTGAGCACGCAACGCCAGAAGCAGTAGGATCAGCAAACCATTTTTCCCTTTTGCCCGCGCCAGGAAATGCGCACCTTTGCTGATGGTGTGTTTGTGTTAGAGTGCCCTGGTGTGCGTGATGTAGCAACCGGCCATCACTGTTCGCAGCATCAGGAGGGTGGCAAATATGGCGAGGGTAGATTGAGAGTTATTTTTTTGTTTATCCCTCAGTTTTGGAATGGCGCTCGCTTCCTTGCTTCACCGTTCGATTCCTCAGAGAAGGCACTCATTTTCCACCATTCTTTCAGTAATGTACCGCTCTAGTGGTGAGCGTTTGAGCACTCTCCTGTATCGGCCACCTTTCGACGAACGAAGTTTTATTTTCGCTTATTGCAAACCATGTTTTCCTTGCGCAATTACTAACACAACGCTGTATTTGAATGTGTTTGTGGAGCTGCCGAAGAATGGGTGTGCGCGCGCACGCGTTTGCGTTCGCTTCCGAGCCCTGGCAACCATTTTTGTGTGTTTAGCAGCCAGGTTTACCCTTAGCACATTACACCCGCTCACACCCGCCCCCCCACTGGACCGTATGATAGCAAGGGTGAGGAATGGCGTCTCGGACAAGGAACCGAGATTACCTTCTAGCAGTTTTTTTTTTTGGAAAATAGGAGACGCAAATCCCAACGGTAAGGTGGCAACGGTGAAGTAACTCATTATTTCCGACCAGCAGAATGTTGCCAATGTCCTTTGGAGTTGCTACTTTGCCTCTGCCAAGCGTTCCTTGGTGCAGAAAGTAAACGTATACGTCTGTATGTGTGTGAAAGCTGATAACTTCTGCTTTCTATAGGGAAGTTTGTTTTCATTTATTTTCTTACCTTTCCCTTATTCCGTCGTTAAACAAACGAAACTATATGCAGAAGCGCCACACTACATAAGGAAAGGCGCTTCACGTGTTGGTGCAGCTCACCATTTTGGCAGCACGGCTGCCGTGCTAGCTAAGGGCGCATGGTTTGGGACCGTTTGTATAATTATTGATTTTATTGATGACAAATATATTTATTCATTTCGAGCTCGGGCCGGAAACTGTTTGGGAAACGAAGGGAGGAGCATGCAGGCAAAAAGAAAAGCGGGCAAGTTGAACCACCTGATAAAGGTGGTCGTTTTCTTCACTTTTGCAAACAGAAACAAAAGGTGCGCACGGACACAGTTAGGCAAGGAGAGCACATCGACATCGTGCTGCGAGGGGAAAACGGGGACGATCGTGTCGGCTGTCGATTGAAAATCAATAGCTCAATGGCTTTAATCGAAACAAATGAGATTCCACATCATAGTTTAATAATTGGGTAATAATTGGACCGTGCTTTAAACGATGCCATTTTTCGTTCGAAGCGCCATGAATTCATTTGAAGGTTGAATATGTTATCCAAGGCTGGTCAAAATTATCCATTTTCCATTAATAGTATCAATGAGTAGAAATGCAATACAATACTTAGTATTTTAATTAAAAATGATTTGAAATATTAAGATTAGAGCATTTGTAAATTTATACAATTGTGGAAAAAGTATGATTATTTCATTTCCGGACGGCTATGTTGAGCATGTTGATTATGATCAGAAATAATATTTTAAAGAAAATTATCAACTTAATTCTGTAGTGCTGTCAAATAACATAATTAATTTCCCATTAGTTTTTTAACTTCAATGACAATGACTTTTATATTTTCTTGTGTTAATACTCCAAATGACATAGTTACTAAATGATGGAACTATTGTAAACTGTTATTGTCTTTATAAGTTATTGATATTGATTGATTGATGAAAAAACTTTCTCAACAAGATGAAAATCATTTAGACGATAAAGCGTTATATTAGAAGAACCCGCCGGTTATTAAAAGGCTGACATGTAAGCTAGAAGACTTCTTTTTCTTCTTTTATTTTGCGTAAAAGTTCTACGCGACCTGTACAGGCTTTTGAGGCTTTAGTTAGTACCATGCACGCCATGTTCCGATTGTTTCAAACTAAAACTCCTATTTTCAATTGAATGAATCATTCAATCAATTGACAAAGGCAATAACAACATTTCTTCTTCTTTGGCACAACAACCGCTGTCGGTCAAAGCCTGCCTGTATCCACTTAGTGAAGTGAGCTTGGAACTTAGCAGGATAGTCAGTCCTACGTCCTACGTTACCATAGCAGGATAGTCAGTCCTACGTATGGGGGCACGGTCTATTCGGGACTTGTACCCATGACGGGCATGTGTTACGTCGTACGAGTTGAAGACTGTACCACCAGAACGGCCCAACAACATAACAACAATAACAATAACAATAACCCCAACAATAATAATAACAACATAACTGTCGAAAAAAGGACAAGGATCATCAAACAAAATAAGCTTTGCAGACAGTGAATATTATCTTAATATGAAAATTATGTTTGCTTGTGTCATCAATTTATTGCACAACTGTATATAAGAATGATATAAAGATAAAAAATACAGCAAAATCATTGAGACATTAAAAATCAATGGAACAAAACTCAAGTAAAACTACCGCTATCAAATTCGTAACAGAAGATCTTCTTCTTCTTTTGGCTCAACAACCGTTGTCGGTCAAGGCCTGCCTGTAGTCATTTGTGCGGTTGGCTTTCAGTGACTTATGGATTACCCCCCATAGCAGGATAGTCAGTCCTACGTATGGCGGAACTGTCCATTTGGAACTTCAACCCATGACGGGCATGTTGTTACGTCGTACGAGTTGACGACTGTACTACGAGACCGGTTCGAACAGAAGATAGAATATCGAATTCGTAATAATTCTTGCACATTTTCAAATTTCCTTAAAAAAATGCTTTAAAATGTCTGTAAGTATGTTGAAAATAGTTTTCCAACAAAAAGTAGTATTTTTTGCTGTTTTTGTTTCGCAAGTTAAAATGTTTCACGAGTGATTAACGATGAGTGTTTTATTTGTTGTATACCCAATACATTCTAGCTTTGAAAGTAGCTTTGAAACTATTGTTTTTAACCAATTCCAAACATTTGTCTTTTATTTAAAATGGTTTAAACGTTTGTTTGTCATTGTCGTACAAATCATCAGAATCTTGTTGGTCGTTACACGTTTACTAGACTTAAATGAGAATATTTAGGGGTATAAACATTTATGACCAGTTGTATGTGTTTATGTATTTTATTGTTCTATATATCCCTAATGTTTGGGATCTCTTTAAGCCTTCGTGGTGGATAGGTAGTTTTAGAATAATAAACAATAAACATTTATATAATTTTTTTGCAATCTCGACTTTAAACAAATGTTTATATCCCAATGAAATCTTGATCATTTCTTGTCAGCTATTCACTCCTTATTAACATTAGAACGACCCTATGTATTTCATGTTGCTCTTTATGTAAAGTTCTTTACACTTTTGCTGTGTAATCGGTAGTGTAGCCTTCCTAATCAGTAAGCACCACCATACTGTATACTGGATTATAAATGAACGCCAGCTATGCTATCCCACCTCGTTCGTTTATCAGCTTTTCCTAGTCTTACACCATTTACCTACCAACAACCAACCAGCGCAGCTAAGTAATGCAGAGAATCGCACGATAAAATACACAACATTCAAGTTAAAACAAACGAAAAAAGCAAACCCGCACTCAAAGCCACTCGGTCGCAGATAAATTCTCGAAAAATATCTGCGGGCGATACTGCAGCACTACTCGGCCGTGGTCATACACCTCATAGCCCACTGGTTTGTAGCAGACACCAGGGCAAACGAGGCTAACAGTTACGCCCGGGGGTTAAAAAGGTATACGGTGCAAATAGTTACAGATAATTGAAGTAATTAGTTATTCTTATCTTTTTGCCCTCCCTTTGAACGGTAAAATTGTACGAGTGCGGTAAAGTTGTAGCTGGCAAAGGGCGGTTATTCCCCTAAGGGCAAAGGATGTTTTAGAGCACCTGAGAATGGATGGTAATTTGAACGTAGTTTAGAACTGGAATCAAAATTGCACTAATTTGTGCGATGAAATAGTTTTGAAACGGACGGACTTCGTTTAGAATCAACTGTTTCGTGTCGGTATGATCAAGTAAAATAATACTTTTTACTTTTTTTCTACATGCTCAGCATGCTATCAAACAAACATATTTGAAAACACACAATGAATGCAATTTCTAGCTAAACTACGCTTAAAAGCAACTAAAACATCAACCATCATAGTTCATACAACATGCAAATGTTCAATTGGAATAATTTCACTGAACCCAGTCAGGAGCGCGAATCAATGCAAGTCACTGAGATCTTTCGTTTGTATATGTGTGTGTGTGTGTGTGTATGTTAGGCAACAAAA
Source organism: Anopheles coluzzii (assembly GCF_943734685.1). Lineage (NCBI taxonomy): Eukaryota > Metazoa > Arthropoda > Insecta > Diptera > Culicidae > Anopheles > Anopheles coluzzii. The sequence goes on from NC_064670.1 coordinate 48,002,435, forward strand.
AACAGACGGCCAAGCGTTGCAGCAGCGCATGCAAGTGCATACATGCAGACCCCGTGCATCCCTATGTCGTTCGCTTTTCGCGTGCAGCTGCGGAAGACACCACCGTGTCAAGGAAAATGAAGATACCGAAACCAGCTTCTAACCTCCGGAGGGAAACATAATCCTTCCCTCGAATTAAAGCGAGAAAAACGGCTCGTGAACGCGTGAGGAAGTGCACGGTTGGCGCGAGATTTGTACGCGCGTTCGCATTTTCCGCACGCTCGTTTATTTTTTGTCCTCAGTCACGGTTTTTTCCCACTACCAATGCCATACACACAAAAACAACAACAACTACGGCAAAAACTGCAATCGGTTCATACGCTGGCACTGCAGGGCGAACAGGAAGGGGAGATCGTATTCAGGTATCTGCGGTGGCAGGTTGGCAGGTCGTGATGAAACGGCCATCAGTGAAAAGGCCTGATTTTATGCCACTCCGCCCCAAGTGGACGGTGCAGTCGAACCTAAGCATCTGTGCATGCGTGTGTTTGTGCCGGTGTGTGTGTGTCATCCGATCGTTAGGCAGGGCTTTTATCTTCACACTGCACCGGCCAACCCATTATTCTCTCGCAAGCATACCGTGTTTTTCCCTCCCCAAATGCTGACCATGCATGGTGGTTGCAGGATGACGCGAGACAGTGACGTTCGCATTTTCTATTTTTACCCGCGGATCGCGGAACCGCGCGAATGCACTCGAATGATGGAGTGCGGGCATGGAAAGAAGGGATGGCAGATCGTTTTTTACCGAAATTTTCATCCTTACTTTCCGTCTAATACCTTTTATGCAGCTGCATATCGTGGCGCGCAACGTTCTGTCGGAGCCTTCTTTGTTGGGGCTCAATTTTTTCTTAAAATGAATGGCAATTGACAGCAAAAACAGTAACAGGCCCTGGAGTGTCTTATCCCCCATCGAATGCTGTTCATATATCAGACTTATGCATACAATTCAAGAATTAAAATTGATAATTCTTGGTGATATTTTTCATTATTCTTTAACGTATTTGAGAAAGATTTCGATTATTTTAGAAATTAGCATAAAGAACGTAATGAACTCAATAGTTGCAATCAGAAAATCAGAATAAAAAAAAACAAATGTGTCATTAGTGTAGGAACCTTAAGAAGTTATTTAAAAGAAACAAAATGTCTTCAACGTATCATACCGTATTGCAAACCTTTTCATCGAAATTCCCAAACATAATACTATCTCACGTCTGCACTCGTCCGAACATTGCATCGATGCTGCACAAAACATTCCAACCCAAATGCATGTCTTGTGAATTCTACCTAAATAAAAAACAAAAAAGACGAACTACTATTCTTCCTGCAACAGTGGCATGGTTCAAGAGAATCGCGCCATAGGACGCACCGTGCCTGCGACAGGATTTGCAGTCCTATGCTCTTTCTTTCTTTTCGGCAGCCAGAGAATCTGACGTTCACTTTTAATCGAATTCGCGATGTTTAGATTGCCTCTCGTCCGCTTCTTCGCGTGCCTGTACCCAGCCCGCACTACAAAGAGCATAGCTGTGTAACCCCAACCATCGCATGCATCGTGGCGCAAAACGCTACGGAAAATCTCGCTTCCGCGAGGCATTAATCTAGAGGGGCATATTTTTGTTCATTGCATCGGCGCTCATCTTGCAGCGCGTTTTTCAAGAATGAAGCCTGATTGGGTGCATCCATTGAATGCGAGAACATTGGAAAGGTGGACTGTTTTGCATGCGTTTTTGTTTTGGTTTATTCGTCTTCGCCATCTAGGGCCCTTTTGGGAAGGTAGTGAATAAACGCGAACGCAGTCATAAGGAATAAAAAACACGCTCCCACCCACGTACACTTGTGCACTGCATGTGCAGCTGCAATCGCTGGAAAACCGAAACCAATGCACACGTTGGTAGCAAGACCAGATCCCGGGCAAAGCATGGATACCAGGTGTGCTCGAAAAATGCACTTTATTCGCATTTGCGTGGCTCTTTAGGTACGTAGTAAAAGGAATAGATAACCCTCCTGTTCGCTGGCGAAGAGGACGAATTGTGTGCCAGAAGGCTTTTCTCTTTTATTAGCACAGTCCTTTCGCGTACGATGGATGGTCAGCCGCTGCCAATCCTCGGGTAAAGAAAGTATCACTTTTAGAGCGTACGAAGAGGCACAGAATATCGCGATATCCGCGATACAGCTCGCGAAAACTAATGGCACCGTCTATCATCCAACCATATGGGATTGGATCGTGCTACCGTTTGTCTGCGCTTCATGGCTGTAGGCAACGCATGCATTTAGACATGCATAACGTATAGCATTTCTTCGACGTACAGGTTAAGGATTTTTGTGTTCTGTTTTTTTAAGCGCTTGAATAAAACCTTCTTCCCAGTGTTGGAGGTCTTTGTTTCCTTTGAGAGATAAACAAGGAGATGTACGAGAATTGGAGTAGTGACAAAATGCTGTAATTTTTATATCAAAAGTTTATTACGCATTGGCACCAAAATTACAATAACACCTTAATTAAACTTTCTTATTTAATAATGGAAAACGGTTACTAAATGTTTAAAACTGCTTACTAATAGAATGATTTTAATCTTTCAAAATCCTAACATTATAAAACAAGATATTGTGAAATGTAGTGTCACTAAGCAATGTAAAAAGTTATATTTATGATTTCCAGCAGTCAAGGTGTCTTGTATTTTGTGTGTTAACACTTTGACGGTTGCGTATTTCACTATCGTTTCTTTACCAGGCGCCGCAGCTATTGTTCTAAAAACTGAGTGGTGTTCTGTTGTTCTATTTTGTTCAGGAATTTGAGCAGGATTCAGCTGTACAATGTTTTTTCTATAGCAATACAAAATACCTTTAAATAATGAACAACGCAGTATGCAATAAACTGTGAGAATCGAAAAAACTACATCGCACTACAGTGGTGTGCTCGGCAGTCAACCAATGTTTTCTTCATCGCACCACAGTGATGTGCGCGGTCGTCAAAGTGTTAATATTCATATACATCCAATAATATATTCAACTTCATCTTGTCTATTCTTCAATAAGCCGAATTCAATAATTTTGAAATGATCGTCTACCAATCTCCCATCGGGGGTGGTCCCGTGGTACAGTCGTCAACTCGTACGACTCAATAACATGCCCGTCATTGGTTCAAACCGTCTCCCCGTAGGAAGGATTGACTATCCCGATGTGTGTGGTAATGAATTAAGTCTCGAAGGCCTGTATATAATATATGGCCGGCATGGCATGTCCGCGAAGGACGTTACGCCAAATAGAAGAAGAAGATATCTGTCGTTTAAATAACCGTTGTTTTTGGCTACCAAAGTTAGGGTTGAATTTAATTATTAGGAAACATTATCATTGTGTTATTGGCCCAAATGAGCGAGATTAAATAAATATTTCTCGTCATTTAGGGCTGCAGCAAATGAGCGGAACATAAATAAAACGACATACAGAATGAATGAAAAATAAAATAAAATTGTAGGCAAACAAATTTGCGCCCACACTGGCTGTGTCACAGGCGTCCTTCACCTAGAGTGGTTTTGTGAGGCTTTTTAATTGAGCGTTTCGTGCCGTTCAACCGGCATCGATGCATGCTGATGCATCGAGACGGCGAGTGGTTCGACGCACGCCGGTCGTTCGTAAAACAAACATAGTCACATGCACACATTCACATCACAGAAAAGGGCCAGAATTGATGGTGGACGAATGGTTTCGTACAATGCTTGTTTCGGCATGCTACGGTAAGGAGGAATGGATGCAACAATGATACCCCAGGGTTTTTTTGTGCGTAGGATTTTCTCTCAACCAGGTGTGTCAAAGTTGCAGGCTTGAAGAACCAGGAAAATAATTGTTGTGGCTTTGGGTGGAATTTAGAAAGCGAAATGTATTCCAGGGTTTACTTAGTATGTTTTTCATTCGTTTTAAGAGATGTTCATACTCTATGATTTCCATACTTTGTTTAATCCTTTCACGATCATAAAATGTCGAAGGGTGAAGAAGCCAAAACAATTGTGAATATAAAGTAAGATATTTTTTAAGTTATTTTTTTTAATTCGCTCATAAATCCATTTGGCGCCATCGACCATGTTTTATTTTGACATAATGTCAGTAAAACTATCGATTCGATAATAATTCAAGAACCATGTGAGAGAAAAACATTTCCCTTGGTCATGAAAGTGTTAAACAACGAGTTTAGAAACGAATTAAAAAAAATTAAATGTTTTTGGTATAATTGAACTCATATCGTACTTATATATCAGCAGTTCTTGAAATCATATCGAACCTAGTGTTGCGTTTTATAAATTTTGCTAAGACACAAGTAATATTGGCATTTCATGTATTTTAAAAGGATTTTAGTGTTGCCACGCATTAAAACATGTAGAATTGTTGGAATGAATTACTTGTTATGAAACCACCGCCTTGTATTTTTGGACACACCTTACTTTCATCGCAAATTAATTTAATCTGAGCTTTCATCGATTTCTTTAAGTGATTACATTTTCAATTGTCTTTATGTTTATGTTTTTATGTTTATGTTTATTTCTGTTTTACAAAGATAGACATTTCTGTTTTACTTTGTACAGAATACAGCCTAGCGGCTGTTTCTTAATTGATGTTATGTCTGTCTATTTCACATCAGAAAAATAATCATACATATTTTAGAATTTTTCTTCCTTTATTAGTCCAAAAATCTGAAATTTCAGCCTGTCAGTAGAACCTTTTCATCATCCAGGTTGTATCGATTTGACAGTTACGTTCCGGCACATTGTGTTCAAACAAAGATGCATTTATTTTTTTATTATAAGACTGGAGGAATCCAATAAATTTGTTTTATAATATGTTTTTGGGCATACATTCTGTGATGAGTTATCATATTTTTCTCCAATTATAACTCTAAGAAATGACTGATCCGCTGATGAAGAAATGGGCGTGTCTTTCATTGTTAAACGCATGTTCTTTAATTGAACTGTCAGTCAACTATTGACGTTTGGCGTTTAACTAAACAGCATGTTAAAAAGCGTACAACCATTGATTTCTGACTATAGTTTTAATGTGAATTAGAAAGCAATAACAAATACACCAATATAAAAAATCAAACTCAATCAATAATATTTCTCATGAAATTATAGAAAACTTAAATTCTTAAAACATAAAGTCAAACAGTTTTTTACTTCTCTTGAAAACAATTTGATGCTTCAGACAAATTAAAATCAATCATTCGTGAACTTATGTAATCAAGCGAGGAATCGGCGTTTGTTGTCAATTTTTTCATGCTGGAACAAACTAAGCTGAAAATTTGAGGGTTCGTATTTTACGTATGTTTTTGTATGCAGTCATGTCAACGATTATTTTACTCCATGAACTCCTGTAAAAGTGTAGTCAAACATTCGTGTGTTTAATGAAAACAGAATATAAACCAGTTGAATCTGACAAGCCTGCATATTGCATATTTTTCTTTGCGAATACATTCTGTTCCCGAGTTAGGCAGTTAATATGTTCTTGAAACATCAGCTTGACCTCAATATTCGCCCATGTAGAATACCACTAATTTGAGAGTATTTTTGAATTGAATAAAAAATCATTAGATGCTCAAATAAACATGTTAGAGTATTAGTCACACCTGAGTTATGAATATGAATAATATATGAGAAATTAAACCATTCCTACTGAGCAATTAATAATAAACTACAGGAGCTGTCAAATTTGACAAAGAACGTTTTTACAAATCCATGTAAGTCGATAACCGTGTAACTTGGAAACAGACTGTACTTGTATGTTTGAAGAAGGCCATATCATGAAGGGCATGGAAGAAGAGTATTGGAACTGGTTGTAAATTATGTAACTCTTATGTAAGTAATGATAAAAATATTCCTATTCAATGCATATATTTACTATTGTATAAGCAAGCATACTCTTAATGATCCTTTTCCATGTTGCGTTTCACATAAATTATACCAAAACAGTGCAAATCTTCCCAACGCAACACATTTAACAAAGAATAACAAACGTTGTATGTGTAATAATTCAATTTTAATTATCTTTGCATTAAAAAGCGATCTAGTGCTCGCAAGAATGCTCTGAAGAAAAGGTAGCGTTATTATTTTGCCCTCATCGCATAGTACTGAAAATGATTTGCATAAATTGTCCGCTATCAGTTCGCTACCACCGAGAGCGTCCGATGACGGGCGGCCATTGTTTGGCTTAGAAAATGAGCCACCCGGCGTACCATCGCATGTGGATGTGCTGCCCCAGCAGAAGATGTCGATTGTTGGCATCAGTTGAAGCGGTAGGTTCGTTTCTCGCGCCATTGCCTCAACACACGAACCCTCAATCCCACGACCAGGCTGAACCTAAAGCTATGTCGATCTTACTATACTCATGCGATATTTACTCTGTTCCAACCGAGGTTCCCAAACCACCCAACCTCAAAACAATCCTATCGCTGTGCACGTAACGCGATGTAGAGGGAGATTTTGTAAGAGAATATACGATTTGAAAACAAAAAAATCCTTACCACCACATGTCGGCGTTAGCTGAGAGTTGTGAGTTAGATTCAAAGCAACCCCAACGAAGAACATACACACGCACACACAAGTTCGTGCTCTATAAACATAATACAAAAAGAAGGATCAAAAAAGTTTCTTTTATATCGTTTGGATAATTTGCAGTAACAACGACGCTTGCCTACCCTTCTCTCATAGGGGGGTGGTCGAGGTCTTTTGGTAGAAAAACGCAACTGACAAAACTCGTCCGTCGTTTGGAAGGATTTGGTGAGTGTTGGTACGGCGCAGAAAAGGTTTTGGCAAACAACATAAACATGAGGAAAATGGCCCCAGCAACAGCAGCGCAAAAGCAGCAATGCTCTGGGCGATATGTTATGTGGCACAAGGGGGAGTTTGTAGGCCGGTAGACTGGCAGAACGTGCCACACAAAACCCTAGTCCCAAAAAATATGGCCTTTTGTGCCCTAATGCTAGAAGGGTTCGCCCTCCGAACGGGAGGAAACCCACACCGTGTTCCAGTACACGGACAAAATAACATAAACCCGAACTACATTGCGCCTTTCGCAATGACCGCGGCAGTAAAAGTTTTAGGATCCTTATTATGGCCGCCACCCTCACACGCACACACACACACACCTACACCTACAATCATGGTCACCAATGGCGTACGCTTCCGAGGTCCGGGGGGTTTCCTCCTGGCCGTATCGACCCACCCATTCCATGCTCGCTCGGCGCACTCCGCAAGAAGGTGGAGAGATTATTTCACAACCAACCGAGCCAACCGGCCAGGTCCAACCCGGGGCTCAGAGAATGAGTTCTTTTATGCTACAAATTTTGCCGACACATCACCCCATTCGGAAATTGCGCTCCGGCAAAAGAAAGCCGTTCCGGACGCAGGGAAAACTGTGCTGGTTCACATGCCGCACGTTTAGAGATGCTAGCTTGTAGGAAGAGAAGCGGTGTAGCTGGACAAAGATGAGCAACGGTATCAGAAACATGTCAGAGAAATTTCCATTTATTTTCCTTAATTATTTGCGTATTTTTTTCCTACCATACGTGAGTGTGTGTGTGTGTGTGGGGGGCATGTTTGTTGAGTTCGTCCGTCCTTCGGGCTATAACCAAGCAATAGCAGAGGGGTTGTCTCTGAGGCGTAAAGGCAAGCGCAAAAGGAAGCCGCATTGGATGTTGTTGGAAAACAGCAATTTTTAAATCCACACGATTTAGCGTAATTATGATAAATGATACAGATATTCGCATTGTTTGCAAACTCACGGCGATAATGCGACAGCTAAGCGTTCGGGTATGCTGCTTCGTGGCCGTTTGTGCGTTTGTTTAATTTTAAATTTAATTAGCGTTATTACTGCTTCCGCTTTAATGTTACGAGCTGTTTTCAGTTGTTTTAGGACAGAACGATTGTGCATGAACAGCGATAAACAGTTTACGGTTATTGCCAGATGTTGAAGAAGCTGTTGCTGTTAGAGAAGTTCTACATGTTTTCATGAAGTCGAAAACTCAGATTCGATTTGTCAGATGAAAAATTGATATCATTTGCAACTGAAACCAAATATAATGCTTTTTAAATCGTCAGCAACTACTTTTATGTAAAAGAACTTCTTCACTGTTAACGAGTTTTTTCACAGAATAACACAGATGAATAGATCAACAATTTGTAAACAGCAAAATCTCTCTAAAATGTAGTATCTTCAAGATGAATTGTTTATTTAAGATGAACAATTTGATGGTCCTTTCATATTTCATGCATTTTATTTCTTTCTAGATTAATACAGGTGACCCCCGAGATACGACTGTATTTGGGACCGAAAAAATGTCCCAAAGCAAGGCGTAAGTCGAAAAAGTCGTATGTCGAATATCTATGAATATTAAGTTTATAACCGAAGTTGAAGAGTTGGAGTTTATGATATTGTGTATTTTATTCAAAATAACATTTGATATTGTAATAATTATATTTTAAAAACCGTACACAATATAGATATTCAAGATAGGGTAGTTGTGGAATCTTTGGAAATGTGTGTATAGCGGTTATCAGCCCAGATATTCAAAAAAATACATCAATTGCTTGTCAATGACAACTTTTAACTGTCAAAATCAAAATCGTCGTATCTGCGAATCGTCGTAACTCGAGGGGGTCGTAACTCGGGGGACGCCTGTATCTCCCTAAGGCGAATACTCTCTGAGCGGCACATTGGATGACAGTTAACAAATATATTGGTCAAAGAATGTCATGTTTTACCTTGATTTCTTGGATACTTTATAGCAACACTTTTATTAGTTTTCTACAATATTACTATCTCTCTTAGCTAATTTCGTTGAAAATTAACCTTAAATCTCGATCCTACTTACTTAATTATCCAGCACTACAACCGCCTGGCGCTTGAGTGTCCTAAGCCGCTTACGGTATCGCGCCTTCGTTTGCCAATCCGTTATCCCGGCCTTAATGGCGTACACCTGAACGCCATCTTGCCACCTCAATTTGGCCCTAACATCCCTCCTCTGTTCTTGTGGACGGCCTAAAAAGACTTTATGGGCTGGGTCGTCCGTTTCCATGCGTACAACGTCGCCAGCCTACCGGAGCCTGGCGAGCTTGATACGTTGTGCGAGGTCGCCGTACATCTATATAGCTCGTTGTAATAACAGCTCCTCTATTGTCTTTTTACATATACGGGGCCAAGGATCCTTCTGAGCATTTCCCTCTCGAACGCGACTAAGAGGGTTTCATCAGATTTGGACAGTGTCCATGTCTCAGAGGCGTATGTGCTATATAGTCCCAGCTTCGTCCGTCACAACAGGTTCTTAGAAGTGAACTGATTTCTCAGGCTGTAGAATGACTGGTTGGCAGCCAGCATCCTTGCGCGCAACTCAGCTATCATGCTATTGTCGTTGCTGAACTTTGATCCGAGCTAGGTGAATTCTGGGACGTCTTTAAAAATGCGTTCACCTATCTGTACGTCACGCCTACGTAGGTTTGGATTAGTGGTGGGAGCTCGGAATCGGACCTACCCGATTCGGAATCCATGTTCAGAATCTATTCCGGAGCCGTTTCCGATTCCGTGTTCGGAATCAATTCCGGAGCCGATTCCGATACTGGAATCGATTGCGGAGTTGACTCGGGAGCCAATTCCGGAGTTGACTCCGGAGCCGATTCCAGAGTCGATTCCGTAACCGATTCCAGAGTTGACTCTGGAGCAGATTCCGGAGTTGACTCCGGAGCCGATTCCCGAGTCGGCTCTGGAATCAATTCAGCGATCAGAATCGGCTCCGGAATCGGAATTGACCTGCGAATCGCAATTTGCCGCGATAATGGAATCATAATGTTCCTACCTGTTAAATATTCTGACGACTGTGAAATGTTACAAGACTCGTTAAACTATTTTTCTGCATGGTGTTTTAATAATGAAATGTTACTTAATGTTAGCAAATGTAGTTGTATAACATTCTCAAAGAAAAAAAATCCTATTATTTATAACTACAAAATCAATGAAGACAGCGTCCCACGTTTTTCTCAGGTTCGGGACTTAGGAGTTATTTTAGACAGTAAGCTTAGTTTATCTAGCCATTATCAAACTATCGTCACTAAAGCTCTTAAACTGTTAGGATTTGTCTTACGTGTCTCAGCCGACTTTAAAGATCCTTTCAGTTTAAAAACATTATACCGTTCTTTAGTCCGTCCCATCCTGGAATTTGCCAGTGTAGTTTGGTGTCCCCATCAAATCACATACATAGATAAAATTGAAAAAAATCAGAAAAAAATCACACGTGTCATGTTTCATCGTCTTCCCTGGTCAAACCAAATTCCACGTCCTTCGTATAATGTTCGGTGTTTACTATTTGGCTTAGAGACTTTACAGCATAGGAGAACTACGGCTCAGATAACTTTTATGCATAAACTATTAATTTGAGATTTTGATGCACCTGACATTTTAAATTTTATTTGCTTTTCTACTCCCTCTAGAGGTCTTAGAAGTAGAGAGCTACTAAGAAGCCCTTTTAGATCGACTGGTTTTGGTGCCAATGATCCACTGCTCAAAATGATTGATGTGTATAATAGGTTAGGGTTATCAGCAGATTTCAATCAATCCGTTAGTCAGCTGCGTCAGCATATTCAAGTTAGTTCTAGGGCCATACTTTAAAATTGTACTCTGTAAGCATTAAGTTATTTAGGCATACTGCCCGATAACTTTGATTCAAATAAATAAATAAATAAATAAATAATTGACTTCAGAATAAGAATTAGTCTCGGAATGTGAATTCGTTCTTGAATTGAAAAAAGAAGTTTTAGAAGCGAAATCAGTCCGGGAATCTCCATGAGAATGAATCTTTTACAAGCAAATTTTGATTTTTTGCGGTTATCTTTATGTAGTACCCAATGGCGATGCCGAAACTGACTCCGTTTGGAAGCGGATTCTAATTTAGGAGCCAATTTCGATTCGAGAACCGATTTCGATTTCGAAACCGATTTCGATTCCGGAGTCGATTCCGGAACCGATTCCGATTCCAGAGCCGATTCCGGAATCAATTCCGGAACCGATTCCGGAATCGATTCCGGAAACTGATTCTTACTATCTGGAACCGATTCCAGAAAACTGCGGAGCTAGCCGAAATCGATTCCGACAAAAACTTGATTTTTCCCATCACTAGTTTGGATTTGTTGTTGGTTTCACTATGCAGAGATTTCACTGTACTTATATTTTATAAGTTTCACAAAATACTCCCATAATTTTAAATTAAACTTATAGGCTTGACCTTGATTTTTCATTCTTCTTCTTCTTCTTCTTTGGCACAACAACCGTTGTCGGTCAAGGCCTGCCTGAACTTACTAGTGAAAGTGAGCTTGGCTTTCAGTGACATAACAGGTTGGCTGATAAGTCCCCGGTCTGACACATAGGTGGCGCCGCTAGTATTAAATGCATTTTTTTTATATAGTACCAACATTCAAATGATTCGTGTCAAAATTTGACGTCTGTATGTCAATTAGTTTGTGAGACAGAGCGTCTTTTATCAAGCAACTTTTGTTATTTTGTTGTTCCACCAAGACAACGCACCGTGCCACAAGTCATTGAGAACGATGGCAAAAATTCATAAATTGGGCTTCGAATTGCTTCCCCACCCACCGTATTCTCCAGATCTGGCCCCCAGTGACTTTTTCTTGTTCTCAGACCTCAAAAGGATGCTCGCAGGGAAAAAATTTGGCTGCAATGTAGAGGTGGTCGCCGAAACTGAGGCCTATTTTGAGGCAAAACCGAAGGAGTACTACCAAAATGGTATCAACAAAATTGGAAGGTCGTTATAATCGTTGTATCGCTCTTGAAGGGAACTATGTTGAATAATAAAAACGAATTTTGACCAAAAAATGTGTTTTTCTTTGTTAGACCGGGGACTTATCAGCCAACCTGTTATTGTTACCCTAGTAGGATAGTCAGTCCTACGTATGGGGACACGGTATATTCGGGTCTAGAACCCAAGACATGTTGTTCACGACGTATAAGTTCACGACTGTACCACCAGACCAGCCCTGATGAACCTTGATTTTGAATTAGTTATTCCCAAATGCTCGTTTAGCTAGCTTTTTTCTTATTATAACTTGTTATATATGCCATTCGAACACCATGATCATGCAGCGTTGAATTGCATAAAATACGATACATCGTAAAATATCGCGGATGAAGACGCCGTATTGATATCTTTGTCGAAAAAATCACTTGACTACTTGAAATAAAAACTTTAAATTTATTATTTTTGCAGTAATTCGTCATTTTACGGTTGAAGTAATCAAGTAATTACTTTGAAATAAACAAATACAACGCTTCCAATTATAAAGATCTGAAGAACTGTAATTGCATTTTTTTATTAAATCTTATCTTTCTTGCAAAAATAACCGAACCAATTGCATTTCACAAATCGATTACCCATTTCCTCACTGTTTTCAGCTATCTCTAAGTTTTGTTTCTTCGTGTTGTATTCGTAGCTGTATCTTTCCCTTACAATATCCTAATACCACGGCTGCCTGGGTCCAATCCAATACATAATGCTATCATCAGTTCAATCGTATCACACCGATCGTGCTACAAGTTGCAAGAGAACACTACTTTATCTTGGTTTGACCGCTCCTAATCCTTCCCCTGTTCGGGTGTGTGGGCAAAACAAGATCCTTCCCGTGCTGGGGGGAGTATGGTTTTCCAGTGAATAAGCTTAGCTCGGGACCCTTGCTGGGTGTCTAGTGGTTCTAATAATGCAAGCGTTGCCAGCAGTAGACGTAGCACTATCTCATACGGTCTTGTACCGCTGTGAATTTATCCTTGCTCAACTGAAGCAAATGATCGAACCGACAAACCCGTTCCGTTGTACCGCTGGACCTACGCTCGAGGGATTTGGTGTCTTCTATGGACGCTCTCGGCTCCAACTCAGTCCGACCAGTAGCAACGGTGAACTCGGGCACGGAGCTCGGAGAAAAGTACTCCATCGCTTCTAGACGATGCTTGTCTAGAATGTCTAATGAAGGTACCCGGTGGCTCGATGTTGAAAATAAATTATGTTTAAAATTCTAATGAACAGAAAAGCGAGAGCAGGAGACAGAGCATGAGTGCAAAAAAAACTGGATAAAGTTTCACGTACCAAGCTGACGTGACATGTGGTCGAAGCGCACCGAGGGTCCTGTGGTGGGAAAGAAAACGGTTGCGACGTTATTCTCAACGGCACTACAGGAAGGAAACGGCACTTTTATAATTTAAACTTTCACAGTAGCCGAGTTCAAGCGGACAGTCTGAAGGTGGGGCCGCTTCTTCCTAAAGGAAATGAGGGGTTTTTGCATAGGGTTTCTAGTACATAAAATGGAACAGTGCGCCACCGAGATTCTCGAGATAGAACGAAACGCAACACACTATTCCCCATTTTATGGTGTGGTAAGAGGATGCGAAACTTCTCCAGAAACTGATAGCATCCCCGCACAATTTTGTACCATCGTGTACCAGGGACCCCTGAGAGATCGTATGAGAAGGAGGAGGAGACGAAATGAAGCGGGGAAAAAAACTACCCGACACAAACGAAACCATTTATCTTAGTTTTTTCCACCATCTTCTGCATTTTCTCTCGTTTCGATGGTCACTTTCGTTCAAGTGGACTCGGCAATGTGCGCACATTGGTACCAAAGATGGTACCGAGTCCTCGGTATGCAAACGGAGAGACTGATTTCCCCCCGGGGGTCTGAAGCGATCTGCTGCTGTCTGCCCAGAAAAGGACCGCAAGCAGCAAAGTGCTGTTTTATTTATGGAGCAAAGTAAGCATTTTAATTTTTCATTATATTTTATGTAACTGCTTCGTTCAACTTTCGAATTAAATAAGTTACGCTAGCGAAAGGAATGGTTTCTGTTTGGGAATGACAGCAATGGAGAACAGGAACAGGAGTGGGTCGTCGTTCGGTTCGCTCTAAAAGGAGTTTGAGTTTTTCAAGCTTGGAGGTGGAAATTTAAGGTTTGGTTATCTTGTTGACTTTACTAAAAATGTGTTTAATTTACCTTTCAAACAATAATTTGCTTCATATTTGCAGTATAACAACATATAGAAAGAAAGCCATTCTGAACAGCATTCCGCTGCTTAGTTCATCTTTCAGGCTGTGGTACCCTTGGCAAAGATTTGAAAACATTTCTGTTGCATGTTGCGCAAATAAAAAAATTGCCCAACTTATTTGCGTACCAAACATCCTCCACGCCCTTCGTGCACTTTCTCCATAGAAACGCTTCGTACAATTCCGACTTGATAGCGATTGCCCACTCAAACCCGGCTGTCGAATTCAGCTCAAGCGAAGGATGAATATTTAAATATTATTTCACAACGCTTCGCTCCACAAACCGTGTGCGTCTTGGGCGTAAGCAGAGCAAGGCAAACAAGATGGCGGGTGTCTACTGTGGCCTGTTTTTGAAAACTCATTTTCCCAAAGTACGACCACCGTTCCCGATACACCTTTTCCCGAGCAACGGAACCCCCCCCCCCCCCCCCGCACGGCTGGCCGTCCACGCTTCTGGCACAATTTGCCCGCTCGCCCGGGTCGGCATTTGAATGCACGGAAAAGAAGCGCCCTTCACACACACACTTCAAACGAGAGAGAGCACTCTAACCCTTTTCTAATTTGAATGAAAGAATCCGCTGTGCGCTCGATGGGTTGATGAAAAGCTGTGGGTTGCCCTGACATCAAAACCCCTGCCCAGCCCGATGCGAGTGGCAAAGGGTCGCGCGTTCACAGGCAAACGGCCGAGTGGGTCCGATTTTATATTTATAGAAGGGTAATTATGCTCATATCTAATGCATTGTAGATGTTTGGGGCCGGGCTCGTTTTGAAGGCGAATGAAGGATCGGCACACACTGACACCGATGATAGATGGATGCGGAGGTTTTTGGGTGTTCCGTGTTTAAAGAAGCGTTTGTTTTGAAAAATGGCCGAACGATGAGTTCTTTTCGTTGTTTATCGTGTAGAATGAATGGAGAATTAATTAATTTTAAAATACAGCACTAACCTGATTTCTGGTAAAACTGTATTTTCATTTATTTAGCTAGGAGCTATGGACACAAAGCCAACTGGTATAAGTTGCCAAGTTTTTTCTTCAGAGTCATTTAAAAAAAAAAACATATATTTCTCACAGCATCTGCAAAAGAAAACAACGCCATTCTGCTCACCCACGTAGCTCGGCCGAAATGAGAGGCACCGTAACTGACAAGCGTACTTCCATTAATCCCCTTTAACAGTACTGCAAAGCTTCAAGAATTCTTTCGTTTCATTTTCCTCATCTCTCAGCCTCTCCAAATGCCATTCATGTCTTTGCTTCTCGAACGCAATGCTCTCGTGCTTGCGTGCAAAGACCATCACATGGAAAGGATGCAGGGACGTTGGGGTCTCCCTCCAACGCCAGAGACGTGCAATGACAACACAACGAAGGCAACCAGAACGAAGCATTTATCCAACGTTGTGGAGTTTGGAATGTGGCGGGTCGGCTAGGGTGCGGGCGCTGGTTAGATCGAGTTTGCTGACCATCGGATGGAAGATATATCCCTTTACTTTTATCCATCCCCTCTCCTTCCCCCCAGCATGGTATCCTTCTTCCGCCACCCACACCCCCGTGTCGACTTCCATTTCAACCCCTTTTGCAAACGGATAAGGTGTTTCCTCTGTGTGACCGGTACGCTTATCTGCTTCTAAAATATGCAGCGCCTGGCTAAAAAGATAGGAAAAATAAAACCCAAAACCGCCCTTCCGCCTTTGCCCATGCCGTCCATGCGTTTTTCATCTCGAACCCACCAGCCGACCTCGCTGTCATACCACCAGACGCTCCTAGGAAGGGAGGATAAAATCTGAGCTAGAACGAAGGCGAATCTAGCTTTCCAATCCCGGCACAAAACGCCGGACGCACAAGGGGGGAAAGTAGTGAAGCGGAAGGTTTTGGGTCCGTGAGCGAGGAGTGGGAGGGAAAAAGAAAAAGGAATAAAAACATTTCTAGAATATAAATTTTCGGCTTTCCGTTCTTCCCAACCCTCTTCATGCTAGCTGGTGGTCCGGGGGAAATGTGCTGGCTGCCAGGCAACGACCGGACGAAAAGGGAGCAGCACTGGCGGTATGGCTTAGCCTCAAGCATTTCACCGACCACCTTCATCGTTTCCCCGCTTTCCAGCTCACTTCGTTTTTCTTTTCTTTTTCCCCTGTGCTCCCCCTGTGCCTCTCTCAGATGCTCTTACTCTCTTTCTCGCTCTTTCTTGCACAAACACCCGTTTGCAAAACTCAACCCACTGGAAAAAGGGCGGATGTTCCAAAGCTCATTCCATTTAATTGCAGCACATTATTTCGGACGAAAGATCCCTTATCTGGCATCTACCTCGTGTGTGCTCCAGCCGTTGGTCAGTTCGGTCCGCCTGCTTGGAATTTGTTTTCCGTACCAAAGGAAGGTGGCGAGGGTGCTTGTGGGATGAGGAGCGAATGGAAACACGTTCCTGTTTTCATGTAGAGTGGGAGGAGGTGACCATGTGAGTGTGAGTGCGTCTGTGCGTCTGTGTGGGCATGTTAATTTCAACATGGCTGCAACGGGAACCGGACAGTAAAAGGGGTGAAATAAAGATGGTGCACGATTTCGTCCGATCCTGAAACGACTACGTGGACGAGCTGGTGACGACGCAGTTTACTGCGACAGTGTGACTTAATACGTTTTCTCCCACCCATATCCTCTAACCATCTCCTCTAAAGGGAGCTGCACATGGGGAGGGAAAGGAGTGAGGGTGGACACAAAGATGAAATTCTAGAGTAATATATGGTAGTGTGCGTAAGATTGTGCTCTATGTCTAGGCAGGCACACTGTGTGCTGCCCTTTTGGGTCGGATAGGGAAAGAAGCCCTCCGGTCCGACAAAACGTCAGGTGGAAGACGCCAGGGTTGGTTTAATGTTTGCCCGTTGGATGAACCGGAACTTGGCCGTACCGGCAGGGCGAATGGATACGAATGCTTGACGCCTACGCCTGGTGCGCTTGTAACACGGCCAGGACCTAAATATAATAGAGCTCTTTAGGGACAAAAACCGGCTGCGCTTGATTATGAATTCAGAGCAATCGGTATCGTGGATGGGACTCGGAACGGTCTGCCATTCCGGTCTGCTAGATGGTCGAAATGTGTGTAAACTGCCGGTCATATTAAATCCGCAAACTCTAATCAATAAATGTTTGTTTAAAAGCATTCAATGGGATCTGTAGTCGAATATGTTTGAGCGTTCTTGTCCGAGTAAAATAAACGTTTGATCGTTATTTCATTTCACTATTGCTCTACTTTTGCATCGAAAAAGTTCTTTCTTTTATGATTTCCATATTCTTTCGCTATGCCTTAAGGAACGCTCACGGATCAGGACGCTTTTACATGAACGGAAATTGGTTTCCCATTTTTGTTAGACTAAAGACTTCAATTGTGTTCCCCAGCAGTACTGGGGGCTGCAGGACACGAGTCAGCCAGATATGTTTTCTACTTTGGGGAGTGAGCTAAACGCACGGACACTGTGCAGAGTACGGTAAGCGGTGGAGAAAAGTGTCGGGGATTATATCTAGCATGTTTTATGCATGAGCTGGACTGTTTACCATCCCTCTGCCAGCAGCCATCGAGTACACTAAGGGCACAAGGGGCGCTGTACCGAGGTAACAAAAGAAGGTGCAAAAAGTGATAGTCTAACTAAAGCTAGTTAACGTCCAAACCAAGACTCTATTCATTGTCCGACGAAACGGCAGCAGCCTAGGGTGGATGCTTGGGTATCGTGGTAGTGGGTTGCTGCTGCGAGAAGTAAAACAAAGGCCGGGTTTGAAACGAAAACAGACGCCATGTTTAATTATTTCTTCCATCTTACGCTTCAGTTATTTTCTGTTTCTTCTGTACGGAGTTATAGCGATGGAATAAGTCACAGAGAATGCTATGGAAATCTCGCACTGAACGATGCAGTGGCAGACTGAGAATGAAAACAAACAGCTTAAAAAACTTCCTTAATATTGTTTATAATGTTGTATTTTAATTGAAGAGTTAATAAACTCGTGATCGTGAAAAACTCTTAAATATGCTATCCTCTAAATTGTTTATGCTATTTTCATTGTGGTAATCACTTACCTTTAATCGAATTTCCAACATAACAACTGTTTAAATAGTATTTTGAATGCAGTTCAATTGTGTCGTCTAATTGAAATAATTTAATGATCCAAATACCTACATGCGTGAAATATTATTAAATATTGAATATGTAAGCTAGATTCTTGATTAAAGTAAATGGTACAAGGTCAGACTATTTGGTTTCTTGATATATAAGGCATTTAAAGAACGTCATAGCTACATAGGTCGTAACACCAAGAAGAACAAATAGAAAATAGACCATTTTCTAGAATATGAGCCCGAAATGTACGGAAACAAATAGTGCAAAAGGTTTAATATTATGAAATTGTTTCTGATATTTTCGTTCAAACTCTTATTCAACATGTGATTCTTTCTCATGATAATTTAAGATTTAGCGTGATTGTGAAGCGTTGAGTTGTAACGTTGTAAAGTAAATAGTTTTCTAATTGCATATCGCAATCCATTTCAGATATGGAAGTTTCATTTAGTTTCTAAATCATGTTTAGAATTACTTCGCTGTAAATTACTTCTGTTAGCCTATTGAGCGATTATTACCCATCTTCTCAGCGATTATTTAAATACAACTCGTTTACTACGACTTTTCAGCCTCTTATTCGTATTGTCCTGTGTGCGTACGATTTTATAGCCTCGGGTAACAATATTTTCCTTTGATATAGTATTAAATGCTGAAATAAATTACGAGTCGCATCGTGTCCGGGAGCAGATAACACAACGCTAATACACCTTATTCTCCTATTTATCAAACAGAAAATAAAAACAAGAAAACAGCACTGACTGAGAACGATCTGCGCGAGGCCTTAGGCCATTGCGATATAAAATCTCGCTTTTACATAACCCAGCGCATGGGAAGGAATGGAGTGGTGTGGCGTGGCATGGAAACAGAGCCGAGGAGAAAAATATGCTCCCCCGCTTTTTACCTTCACTGTGCGCACAAAACGAAACTCGAAGTCAACGGAATGCCACAACGGCACTGCACGGCAAAAGAAAAAGGGACCAAAAAGTCTTCCCCCTTTTTTAAAAAACTTTCTCCCAAACGCCAGTTGTGCCGGACGTCTCCACCCACTCGGTCACCCACGCGTAAGGGATGATTATCCTTCCGTCTATCTCGCTTCCCTCGCTTTGCTATCTTTTTTAATCGCTCCGTCTCTGCTACCTGCATCCCACGTTCCCGTTGTTCAAGCGGCTCTAGCGTACCGTTTCTCCATTTTCTATCGCACACCTACCTCTCCCCAGTAACACCCCTACAGTTCCGCGACCATTGGCGCATAGATCGGCCATCTTTTAACCCTCGGTGTAATTTCTCAACTTCACATCCTTTGCATGCTGATTTTCCCTTTTGCCAACCATCATGCGCCCACCCCTTTCCGTGCAGAGGTATAGTGTTGCGTACAAGGAACGTAGGACGACGAGTTTGCATTCACCTACGTAATGGCTAGGGTGCGCCATGGCCATGTCTCAAATCCCTTTGGTAATCGGAATGATGCTAGGATGCTTCTGCTCACCCTTTTTCCAACAATGAAAGGAAACGGCATGCTGGACTAGGGGCCTTTGCTGACCGCTGGCTCTCTGCAGAATCGAATATTTTATCAAATTTGTTCATTTTACTTGCAGGCGCTGAGCATCATGAATAAGTGACGGTTTGGCGCGTGATGAAAACAATGCGAAATTTTATTCTGCTTTACTGCACCTTCCCGACCCTGGACCTCTATGGTTGGCCAGCAGAATACATTGACCCTGGTTGTTTCGACCTCATTATTTCCACCTAAACGCCTTCATTGCAGCGATGGACAACATTGATGATTAATTTCAAAATTAAGGAGGATGTCTGGCCGATATAGTCATAAGCGTCTTTAGTATTTTAAAAGTCTGGGCACTTTTCTTAATTTTTTTATTCTTTGTTTTGTTTCTTTGTTTCTCAAATCTTATTTTTCCTTTCGTTTTTCTTGAAGTTTCATATTTTTCTCGTTAGGCTTTTGAACAATTTTTCATTAGATTAAAGCATCATAAATTCAGCCTTATTACTTATTTTCAATTTAACAGGAGATCAAGCATTATAATAAATTATTTCTCACATTTTTAAAGAAAGAGGTCAACCTAATCTAAGAAGCATTAAAGAATTTCATGTTGCCAAAATTTCTCATTACTTTTTTAAAATTTTCGTGTTAACTAAATTCTTGTCCCAGAATTACTTTTGATTGAATTTACTTTAATATTATGATCAATATTTTAATTACTTGATAAATGGATTGGCTTAGCTTAACATAACTTTGTTATTGGCTTAAAAACATTTATATTTGGTTTCATTATATCATTTTCAATATTTTTTTCATTTCAAAATACGTATTAAGTTTTTTTTTCTTATATGTTCATAAAATTTTTCAACGTTTTAATTGTATCGATAAATTTATTGGCAAGAAAATCGTTGCTATTAACTTAATTTACAAGAATACAAAAAATGCATGACAAGATTTAAAATATTAAAAAGATGTTTAAATATTTAGATTTACGAAATTAACTAGAATACGAAACATTACCTGTTGCAGCGTTATAAGAGAGTACATAGAGCGGTAATTTTTTTGACTAACAAATGTAAAACATTAATTACATGTAAGAATTTCTGAATTTTCGTACTAATTTTCTAATAAGTTAATTTACTAGCCCTATTTACACTCACAAAAGGATAAATCATAGCCCTATGAAAGCGTCACAACGAACCTGATTGCCCGATCAAAAAGCCTGATTAAATTGGACCACCGCATGCATTCATCAGCATTTCACCATTATGCCGTAAATTATTTGTATAACTTTATTTTTTGAACTAGTTTTAATTTGAATAAAAATGTAAGCATTAATGTAACCCTTAGCTCTTTGTTTTATATTTTTTCAACTGCATTCCTACCCCAGCTATACAGTAACGTGAACGGCACAGTATAATGCAGCGTTACCTATTACGTGCAAAAATCGTAAAACACAGGTCCGACAACTTGTGCCGTGCACTTCAGAAGACACCACACAGACTCACCAGGCTGCACCACTTTTTCCGCATCCGCAACACGCCGAGCGCGAACTGTGTGTAAACCTGAAAAACATCATTGTGCCCAGTGTTTAGCGCTAGACTGCAATTGAGGAACCGGAGCCCTCTTCTACCCTCTTCCTTCCACCACTCCTCGCGTATCCTACTCTCTTCTGGTTTCGCAGTAGCGGTCTATTATCCGCGTACAATGCCTTGGTTCTTGTTGCTATTTTTCTCGCTTCCTTTTTTTTGTTCAACTTTTTGTCAACTATCCATCAATTTTCCTCACGCTTTCCTTTCCCTCCCTGGTGATACAACAGCGCTCAGTGCATTTATTCGCACATTGATGCACCACAACGCACCGTATGCAGAATGGCGCACTATCGCAGTGTTCATCATCAAAAACATATTAAAGCCCTTGGGATAATGGGTGCGATCGGGACTCGTTTTTTTTTATCAATCTAGAAATAGATTTTTCGGTGAAAGCGCGCAATTTCCAATCGGAACCTCGGTACCGTGTATGTGTTTTGTTATATGTATGTGTATGTATGTGTGTGTATGTGTGTTTATGCAATACAGCTAGACACTTGAACAAATGGAGCGAGACGGACCATGGTACCAGCCTACCCACACCGCTCTGCTCGCTATGTGCGTTACGAAATAACTAAATAAAATAAAAACAGACTTTTAAAAAGCGAAGACTAAAAAAGTCCGTTTCCAATTTTCGACTGATATAAACTAGACTTGATAACAATAAAAGTGAAAAAAAAACAACAACGTACCACCAAAATCCTCCAACACGAACCGGCAGCGCTCAGGCTGCGTCGGGCAAAGATTCGATGATCAATTCGTCACCCACTCCCAGCAGGCTATTGTTCAAGTGCACGAGGACTGGTAAGGAAGCGGGGCGAGAGGCGGCCAGTACGGAATAGATGTCCAAATGCACACTGGATGCACCCGGAGCGGTTCCGTTTGCGGCAGACCCCAAGCAATCTGAATGTTCGGTCTGCCACAAGGCAAATACAAGAGTCGAAGCAAACACACCGCGCGCCCGCGAGGGCCCACGTTGCCGTACGCTGGTGTCGTTGCGCGAGTTTGTCAAGTGGTCGTCGTACTGGTGCACTGTGCACTTTGTGCATTCAATCCTGCCATGCTGCAACCGTCCCGGCCAGCAGACGTAAGGAATGCAACCATTCGGAAATCATCCCACCGTTCTTGGGACACCAACCAGGGCCTCCGGGCCAAAACGCATCCGTGGGTGGAAAATGTCTAACGTCGCGCGTTAGTGGAACACACACGCATACATAAAGAGGGGAGTGTAGTGCGTTCCCGTACGTAGCGCAAGTTCATTTCGATGTACACTTCGGGGGTACTTGAATTGGATACAATTGAGTATTCTTACGGTCCTTCGCCATCGTTTCGGCCGGAAAGGCTTCGAGGCGCATTCGCTGCGAAACGCATCGGGAACACCAGTCCAGGACTATCGACAGATTTGGCTTTTTTCCTATTTTTTTTGACGAGAAATTAAGCATAAATGTAATAAAAGAACGCTGCATGCTTTGTTCAAGTTCGATGCACCTGCACCTGGAGGCATTGTTCTTGCAGGCGAACTTCCTAGCGATGAAAATAAAGATTCACCATGAGTAATGGAAGAATATTTTAAAGCATTGAATAGAATACAAGACTCTTGATTGATATAGTGGAAATAAGAGTAAAATTTCGTTGTAAATTGTGTGAAAATTTGAGAATTCAACTTAAAACTATTGCTTATATACTTTCGATTGTTCCCTTTTTCTACTTGCAAGACCTGCGGGAAGAATCTTATTTCACTCCAACATTCCTGTCACAAGCTTGTCAGTAAGAACCAATAAAAATGGTGAAAAATGAGCCCCATATCCAAAACATTCATCCATGCACACTCCAGACAGGCAGAGTGCATTCATCTGACGACGCGTAATTCGTCACCAAACTTCGTGCTGCCCATCGTTCCATGGGCCGCGCGAACTGCAGCACGGAAACGGAACCGGACTGCACCATTAAAGTGCAACAAAGGCGGAAAGGGAAAAACAGATTTGCCCGGAAGGGAAAGGTGAGCAAAAAAAAGAAAACGGTCTACAGTGTTTCGGTCAGGGGAACACGGCTCGTGGATTGGATAGCGCAACGAGCCAACACCGTCATCATTCGAAGCGTGACAGGAAAGAGTTTTTGACTATTTGCTGAATGGACAGTTTAGCGATATGATCGTTGCTGCTTCACTTGTGTTCGGTGCATTCGGTGCGAACGCGGCGAGGATGTACAATCCGTGCCGAAACGCGATGTTCGTCCCAAAGCTCGGACGGCTTGCTGTCTTAGTACTTTGTTCTTTTTGCTTTGTTGTAGCCGCATTTGGAGCATACCATTCGGTGACGCTTCCTCCCTGACGGATGGCGAACCATTGGATGCAGTTAATTTCCATTTGTAATCCGACGTGTACGCCTAAATTGCATTATCTTTTATGCTGCAATTGCATTGCAGCTGACAAGGATGACGACAACGAGACGTTCGTGCCGAACACTCCTTCCCGGACCCAAACCGTGCTACCACACCCCACACCGTTCGAAACGTGGTGTACACACATTAGCTAGAGGCATCCAATAAACCAGACTGCTCACAATCGATCCATCCAAGAGCTGTATGATAGTAGTTGCGATGATGATGATGCTGATGACGAGAAAATTACAAAACACTGGAAAGATGTAAAAAATGCATCGCCTGATGCACACATCTACATACACACACATACATTTGTACAAGCAATCACTCATATACATCGTGCGGGAGAATACGGAAAAAATCTCAAAGCATCAAAACTGTGGACATAAAACCAGAGTGTCTCCGGGGCTGATAGGATAGGAAAATCGCAGCACAAGACGTACGCGGTGGTAAGTGCAATTAAGTTGATCCAATCTCTTCCGGTTAACTCAATAACGAGCTACACTCGGGTGCTTGGGATATTGATGTTCTCGATACTTTGTAGTTGGTAGTCAAGCGTATCAGTTTTCTGGATCCGTTGGGATCGTCTAATCAAGCATCGGGAAAGGAGAGAGTTTGTTGCAGTTGACTGAAATGAGCAACATGGTAGGTGAGATTGATTGGTGTGATTTTCAATGACTAACTACAACAATACAGGCAGGGTAAAGTCAGGTAAAAAAGAATGTACTATGTTTAACCATTTGATAAACTCATATGGTGTAGTAAAGCAGCTAATGATTTAAACAAGTTTCAAGCGAATCTTTGCTAATGATCCATGTGGTTAAATGACTATTTATTATTTATAACATATTTTAAAACATGGGGGAGGGGGAATCCTTAAGTCAATGAAATCCAACCCCACAAGGGGTACATGCAGGCCTTGACCGACAACGGTTGTTGAGCCAAAAAAAAGGAAAGACGACTACACTTAAAGGATATTCCGTGATTCATCTAACGAGTCCTTAACTGTGGAGAATAACTTATTGATTTGTTTTTAATGACACACAATATAGTTTTATAATAACAAAAAGGGGAAATGAAGAAATCAAATATACATTATATGTTTACCAACATAATACAATGCTCAAAATTTTCTCAGTTTTTAGCAAATATCTTTGCCAGTACTTAAGCTAGACTTAACATGATGGTATCATCAGATCGATAATCGTTCTGAGCATCGATATGGTTGTAACATTGTGAGGTTATCATACATTGTGTGATATACTTAAGCCAATTTATACAAAAAAACACCTTCATTTGAACTCAAATAATTGATGGTACACCTATAATTACATGGACAAATGTGCCTCCTGCGAGCTACATTTAAATAAACAATAATATCTGTTTAGGTCAATTAGACTACTGTAAAAACCATAACAATATGAGCCAATGGAACTAGTGGTAGTCGTTCTAAGTCGTATACTCTAGCCAAATTATGATGTGTGAGCAAATTGTGCTCAATCTTAAGCTTTTTTGCAAGCTTGTTATATATGCAATGAAAAAAATAAACAGAAATTCAAATTAATTTTATAATATTTTTTGCGTTTTTTGTGCTGAAAATAGCTTAAAAATGCTTAAACACCTTTAGTGAATTAAGCGAATCAAATGATAAAAGCGACAGTATAAATGACGAAAAAAATTAACTTTACAAACAATACAAGCTATGTCAACAATGATACGTCTAACGTATGCCGTTCTTACAAGAAGGAAAATGAAAAACAAAATAATGTCAATATACAAATTATATACATCTGTACCATGAACTCAGTGAGCCAATATACATACATTTTTTGATACGTAAAAATATATGAATATTATCGAATAAGAGTATTTTTGAATGGATCAAATTGTCCAAAAATCTTATCGTAAATAAATACTGTAATGTATTTTTAGTATCTATCAGGTCTTGCAGATAAATAAATTTCTCCAGGCACCATGCGTCTCCATCTTTCAGAATAACTTTTAAATCTATTTTAGGATGAACATATTTCTCGAGATGGGTAGTACCAGAGGTTTAGAGGATTATATTTGTATGATCAGCGAGGTTTGTTCGTGTATATAACAGACTCTTTCAGTGAGACATTAAATTGTTTGGAAATAGCCGTTGACATGTTCAAGGTTTCCTTTGATCTATCGTTTGTTTTTTTTTCACAGTGGAAATTTTCATTCTTAAATTTGTACCATTACCATTTCGTATAACATTGTAATACATGAATTAGTTAAAATCTGCATTTTGTTTTCCTAAAACTATTTGTTTGCGTACATATGAGATGATTCGAGCAACTCGCTGAACGTGTTACTCCTACATAATCCTTGAAAACCCTGTATTCAATATCTCTATTGAGTCACTAACAACCACTCAATTTAATTGACACTCAGAGCTAACAAATAAATATGCTCCTCAAGGCTAGATTTAAGACACACTGTAATGTTAAGCGATATTTCATAAAACTTTTACCAAAAACCCGTGATCTATGACACCTTTGTCGCTTTTTATTATAAAAAATAAGAGTGCTTCCTGATTCGTAGCCTTCTATCTAGTGTATTTTTGTTCAACACTCCGCGGAACACCAGAAGGCAACGGAAAAATAATACGGACAATGGAAAGAGAGACGTGCTAAAAGCTAACCAGAGGTATTAAATAAAACTTTTAACTTTGTTATCTTTTCTAATCGTTTCTCATATCTCGTGACTTTACGAAATCCAGCCACTAAAGGACCGAGCAACGTTTCGTTTCTCTCCGGCAAGGAAGCCCCCATTTTGACATCGTATCATTATTTTTGGTTGAATCTTTGTCTGACGTTCTAATGGGAGTCGGTGCTTAAACCACACTCTCACAAAAAAGCATAAAAGCGCAGGACAGTAGCAGGGAAAACTCGTTCCGCATGCAGGAGATGCCAAAAATAAACTAACTTTTTAAAATGTGGTAATTCCAAGGCTTGGTCCTTGGTCGAGAGTACGTTTTTTGTCGAATCCGGGTTATCCCATTTTAACTTCATAACTGATTCGTTTTTCTCTACCGAAAACATGGGAACACCGTCACGTTTATCTGAACAAGAAGCGGAGGTAAGAAAGGTTTGTAAAGGGCATAGGAATGAGGCTCGTTTTTTCTTAGTTTATATTATTCGTGCCGAGTTTTTATTGCTTTTAACATTTACGAAAAACTTTTCCTTGCCTCTGTTAGCTGGCCGGTGTTGTCGAGATGCTGCCTTATAAAGTACATTACAATTTTACGTACGATAAAGTTAAGTGAACAATTAAAAAAGTACGTTTGCAATTGTATCTTTACACTTACTGCCTTCCATCAACGTTTGCTTTCCATTTATTCTACAGCTCATTTCCATATGAAGCTCAGATAACAATAGGCCCCCTCGTTGCTGATGTGCTTTCTTTTACCGGTTTCCTTCTCATTTAATACAAACTCGATTATAATGCTACGTTCGTGCATTACATTGTATGGTACGCTCCAAATTTGTGTACTACCATTGCAAAAAAACGAACTGCTTCGCTGCCCCCGTAATGACTTCCAAGGCGCACAGCGCATCGCCATTGCGAAACCGGGAAAGCTTGCCCGCTCCAGCGCATCCTTGTATGGGAAGTAAATTTGCAATTGAATAGAAACTTTGCTGTTACAGAGTTTCATTTTGTTGTTTCGTGCCGGTGAAAACAGCGGCTGGCAGAAAATTCAGTTTTTGGTTATTATTTTAATTCAACTTCTGCACCAGTACATTTAATGTCCATTTGCCTCATCGTTTGGTTCAGTCCCGCTTCTGTGGAATTCTTGTTTGGTCTGTTTGCTTCTAGGAAAAAAATAAATAAAAAAACACACACCATTGCTGTTTTAATTTTATTTTCGTCGCACCAAGCTCCATTCCTTACGTTTTTCCGACATCTTCTCTGCACCAGTACGATACGCCCTCTGCGCAAGTGGATGTGTGAGTGTATGTGCCTGTGTGTGTTTGAATGAGTGCGCTCGCTCACTAATGGTGAACTTTTTAGAAAACCACAAACACACAACACCATCCCAAAGCCCAATCGGTATCCTTTCATATGGCTGGTTTGGATGCAGCAAAGTTTAAACTTTTTAATTCCCAACAAGCAGCGAGTTTCGAGCTGATGCTGAATAGAGATGCTCCGGATATGGAGGAGGGGGGAGGGGGGGAGGAGGCGGTGCACAGCACTATTTACCCGCCCTTCTTGACGCCGGTAATGGCGAGCCCGCCCGCCGTTATCACTCGCGTAACATCGCTGGCACGAAAGTTGTGGCCGGTGCGATGGGATAATGCTTTCACCGGAAGCCGCATTCAGACCCATTTGGATGGCTAAATATTAAAATATTTTAATTAAAACAAGTTTTAGCTTCAGTCATAGCCCACGGGCACGGAATGTGATACTATCGTGGATGAAGAGAGGTGTTTTGTGTATACTGCAGGTACCGGTCCGGCAAGCACACAAATACACACACAAACACATGCACACACATGCAATAGTGTTACCTCGAATTTGATCACGTTTCGGCTGGCAATTATTGTTTCTACGGTGTACCAGCGATGAGCTGTACTTGGATGCTATGCTTTGATAATGTCTAATGGACATCCTGTTTGTTACAAAATATAATAAACGTTTCACATGTTTTGTAAAATTTGTAGTTACCTTTATTGAGTTAGTTTCTATTACCTTAGGAACATATTGCAAAATGTGTGTGTATGTTTTTTGCGGTATATATTTTTTCTTCCTATATTAACAATTTGTATTCTTTGTTCTAACATAAATTATAGTCTGTACACAGAACTGAAACGTATTTCTGTTTATTATTGAATCATTTTTCGAGTAACAAATATCTAATTCAAAAATAAATATTTGCTTTTAGAACTTAGGTTACTTCCATCGTCTTTCGAAGACATGCTGCTACTATGTTTTACGTAAAAAATATAAGATATTGCATTTCATCTATTCGTCTATCGTGAATATTTGCACAAGTTCTTGAAACAATATGATTTTTCGTATGAATGAGAAATACTAAATATTTTTTTTTTAAAAAGCATAGATTTACAACAAATTAGATGGACGTTGCCTTGCACTAAACTTAAAAATAATTATTTTTGTTTAATAATTTAAATTAAATTTCAGTGTTTGTTGTGTTGCAATCGTATTGATTTTTTGATGGTATCATATTGATTCGTATTGACGATGAACTATGAGTGTGTGGATGAAATTGAACTGTTCTGTTTCTGTACACTAAATAATAGAATATGCTATCATACAAAATGGTCGTTCTACATGAATAAAACATGTTAAAATTATAACAAAAAAAAACAAAAAAGCAAAACAAAAATTAACATAAAATTTGACAAACGATCTGGACTTACATACTCCAAATTCAACGAATTGTAAGAGTTCGTGAAAATTCAAATTGATTTTCAAACTGGTACAGAATCGTATTGATTTTTCGCTCAGATTTGCTTGGAATTTTGGTGTATGGTACGCATAGTTTTTTTATGACAAATGATTGACATTTTAATGGGATTATAAAACATGTCAGTGATAGCTATGCTACCTCCCGTTACAGTTCCATGCTTTTATTCTCTACTGTATGCTTTTATCATCGCAGAAGCTTCGTTATCGCATAATTACATTGTAGCTGCACAGCGGTATCGCAACCGAAACTAGTAGCATACTACTTCCCATAAAACGACACACACTGACCCGTTCTCTTACCAATCCCATCGGCCATCGAGCAGGATTAATCTGCCACCCTCGAAGAAGAATCACAGGAGAATGCAGTCATTGTCATAATTTTTCTTCATTCACGTTCACTCATTTGCGACACATTTCATGGGAAAGTGCGGCACACACAGCGGCAACCATATCCCGTGGCGTTTTACTTTCCCCGTTTGCCACAGTACGTCTTCGTAAATCAAAATGAATTCTCATAAACAATGGATGTTTTACCCTCGCAGGCGGAGGAAGTGTAATGCAAATTAAAAAAAAAAAAAAATAACCACCATCGTGACAAAGGAAGAAAGGGAAGGCGTTGGTACCTTCCTTACGAAGTGCTCTGGTTGCTGTCTTTGTTCGGTACGCTTCGAAGCATACACGAATGCACGTTGATGGTTGGACCACTGGACAAGGAAAGGAATGTTGAAAGAAAAATCATCCAGCAAGTCCAACCGACCAAGGCCAAGCACAGTGCACAGAGCAATATTTTCCCGACTGACCATTCCTCATCGCGCGTCAGTTGTCGTCCTTCGGATGTGGCAGGCTTGCCACAAGGCGAATCTCGCATAAGTCACCGTCAGCAGCGGGCACAGCCTCACGTTGCTTTCCATTTATCATCGCACAGCATTCTTCAGAGAATTCTACGACGGTTGATGGTTGTAGGACGGTCGCATTTCCAGCGGACTGCAAGTAGGTCGCAAAAGACGCTTGCTCTGCTTTTTCGTTTGCACCGCAGCACTCGTTCGCATTGTTGTAGCATTCGGTGTGCTTGAGCAGTAAAACAGCTCTGCACGTCTGCTCTCTGGACGCAAAAAAAACACAATCTAGAAGCCTGGACACCCATGGGATACGTTTTATTTAATTTTAATTTAAGTCAATCATTCTCACTGACAGTTTTATTCCGCCTTCTTGCGTCATATTATTCCGAAAGCTGTCACTGTTGCAAATGCATAGAAAAGGAGCAATGGTACATTTGGTGCATTGTCTTTGTGTGTGCTACAGTTTATCGTATTCCTTTCTTTTGTTTTGTAACGAACACGATTGAGCCAATCGGGTTTGAAGATTGGCACATTTTTATGTAAAAATGCGCTACTTTGTTTTACATCTGTTGTGTAAAAACTAGGCACCAACCGTGGGACAAACATGCAGTACAAAAGGAAACACAATCCAATTATTGAATCATTGAATAACGTTCCGTTCAGTAAGCGTATTTTCGACAAGTGGTTGACAAACGGTTTGACTGTGACGTATCCCAATATCAGTGCATTCAAATTGCATCCCATCCCCCAAATTAGATCGTTTCTATGCAGTGATTTACATACGATCGACACAGCAAAGGGAAGAAATCAATTCGCCGTCACGAATCCAGCAGCAAACACTCCGAAACCAGCAATAATTGATTGAGCATCACCACAGCCACAGGGCTCTGTGAAATTCTCGTCCTCGTCCATCATTTCCTCTCTCTCTCTCTCTCTATCACACATAGTCGCTCTGTCTCTCCCCCCCCCGCTTTGTTCATTTACTCTCTTCTCTACGCGTGCCTGTTGCCCCGAGTCACGAATCTCATCGAACAGCAGTTTCCCCATACGGCGTTGCATACGGTTACGATGAGAAGGATGACTTCCGTGACACCTGTGAAACAGTGTGACAAATTGTGTATTGTCCGTTGACCGCTAAAGCCCAGCGTACGCCCACGACCACCGCCGACCGGCACCGGTCTGGATTTGCGGCGGGTCGGTTTGGTTCGACACAAAGTGTAACCTATTATGACACACTCCAACAAGCTGTAAACAAATTAAATAAACACATCGACAAATAGGCTTAACATTATCATCCCTATTACACGTATCATTATTACACAATTAAGCTGCTCGGTTTTGTAACCCGATAACCTCACCCGGTCGCTGCGGTTGATTCCTGAGTGTCCTGTGCGTTGGGAAAGCATACTCGAGCACTTTTGGGCAGTGGCGATAACATGATTGACCGGTCGAAGAGTGAACACATCCCGGGGAGAGGGTACTTCAAGCACCCAGGTGAACGGACTGTGACCCGTAGAGGTCACTGAAATAGAATGGTTTAGAAGTGGATCTTGCAATACGTCCAGCTATGGGATGGACGAGGGGTCCCAAAATAAGACAGAAAGGGTCGTTTGACAATGATAGTGCGGAATAGGGGAAATAATGAGTCTGGACGGACACATCCAGAAGCGCAGCAATGTGTGAAATGTCAGATAAAATGTGTGCATAATTGTGTATTAAACAGGCACTTTCTACAACCATCCCCTTCATGGTATTCTTAAGGACCCTGAGGTAATTCATTATGTGAAATTTATTTATTAATTAAAAATTGTAATAAGATTTTAACATTAAATGAACCCAATATTCAAATAGCTTACTTTTCCAACCAACATAATAATTCAGCATCATATCTCCTTTCAACAAAATTCCATAACAAGTAGCTCTAATCAACGAAATTTGCTCGCATATTTCTAATGCTATTTGGTTACTGTCTGAGCTAAAATATTCAACAACAACAAAAAATGCGTACCCAGAGACTATGTATTTTGTGCCTCATCTCTAGCTACAAAATAACCCACCCTGATTTTTTTCTTTATCGTCTCAAACCATCCGTGAATAGATTTGTTTGCTAGTTGTTTAAAAAAATCGTCCCTGTCCTGGTATAACAAAAAACTTACAAGAGAGTTGATTAAAAAAATCACCCCACACGAGGAATGGACGGAGGATGAGGGCTTAACATGTTTGTATTTCCTCCCAGAATCAGAACAACAGCGCAAGGGTTCGTCTCTTCCGGACGCTCCGACAGTCAAACTCCTCGTATTGCTGCCTTGCACTCTTGCTGGACAAGTGTTTGACCGGAGTGACTAGAAGGGAAAATCCAAAACTCGTTTCAGTGTGTTAGTGCTATAGAGAGGTAAAAAAATCTGCTCCCACACTCACACACTGTACGCTATCGCTTAAACATTAAAATTAGATAAATAAAAAAAAACCTTGTTCGGAATATTATGAGACTGCGCTCATGCTCTTTGTTGTACGCACACCTCAGCCTCTACGTGCAAGGAGAACCCTGCCAGTCGTTTGGTAAATCCGCACCAAGAAAGCGATATCTTCCATCCCGGTTGGGCTCTTGGAAAGAAATGCCCATCTCGCTTACGCACACTGCTCACTGTGCGGGAGCTGATTCCATTTTGGCAACGATGGTGGTACAGACCAGTCCAACGGTGTCCCCTGCAGGGGACTAGGCAAAGAACAAGATGGTAAACGACGTTCTCCGGCAACGCACTGGCTCGGCACGCGGCTGTACAGGACATATCGATTTTCTCGGCCTTACTAAGAGCGCCTGCGTGGCATCGTGCTCAGAACACTTCATCATGGTCGCTTGGTGGTGGTGGTGGCCCGATTCCAACGAACACCACCGTGGACGCCATTTCCTCGTCATGGAGGCAGGCAGGCGTTTTGGGGCGCCAGCTGGCCAATGAATTTCTCTTCTCACGGCGGCTCTGTGAGTCCCTGGTTCGATTGAAACGACACGAAATCACTCACTAAAATGTGGGAAATAAATTTTGTGCAAACTATTGCGCTGCCGAGGCCTACAGTACTGCTGGTCAGTTGCTGTTGTTTACACCGCTCCCTGTGGCCTAGGTAGGTAGCCTTCAACAGGCCGAGTGCACCGAATGCCAGGACCAGATGTGCCGGTAATAAATTTATGCACTTCAAGATAAAAATAACAATCGCCACCGCTATATGTTTTAAAACACGCGCGCGTACGGTTGGAATTGACCAGCATGAAGAAACTGCAGCGTGACGTGTGGAAAATGGGGTGACGAGCAGGTGAGTGCGTGCGAGACTGCTTAGAAACGGCGGGGAAAGGATGTAGCGGAAAAGGTGATTAAACAAAAAACGACACGCATGCAAACTATTTTTCCGTCCACCACGTGCCGCGTCAAACGCGACGGATGCGTATAAAAAAGCAGATGCAAGCAAGCCCATTTTTTCGACCAGGAGGTTGCGATTGCGAATTAATGCAAGAAAAAGCGTTTGGGGTGCGGATGCGCGGACTAGTTTTGATATCAAAAAACTAGTTTAACTGGTTCGCGATTAAAAACTATGCCGTACCGTTGAGTGGTTTTGCGATGCGAACGAAACGCACAATCTCACGCCTAGTCGAGGGGCGCGTTTTACATAAAACGTAGGAAAACAGCGCTACACTGTGAGGCTGACAATGATTTGAACAGCTTTGATTAGTACCGACGACGTTGAAAATAATAAAAAAAGAGTTGTGCAAATGCATTTGCTACACAATGTATAAAGAAAAATATAGAAATTTGAAAATAAAAATAAAATCAAACATTTAAACAATGAAACATACATTTTTAATAATACTTCTCAAATTGAAAACACAAACAATTAACCGCTCAACAATCTGAATTCAACATTTAATTTAAAATTCAATTCCTTCATCCAGCATCCTGTGTTTTCTCCGGTACCGAAAGCTGAACAAATCCGATTGACTCGTTTGTGCTTTCGCCGCAAAAAAGCTCATTTCGCTAGTGGTGCCCTCTATGAATGACTAGCTGCCAAAGTTAGGTGTTCGTTTTGAAACGTACTGGAAGTCCGTGGAAGATAGAACGCAAAAAACTAACAGTGACACTTTACTTCCCCTATTTCAATCCATGCTTGGGTATTGAAAAGAGGAGAAAAGAACAAAGTACATAAGTCCGTTCCCCTTGCACCACAACGAACGTGTCTCTTCGAGGGTGGTTACCTCGTCCTCTTTGCTGTGTATATAAGAATCTAAGCGATTCAATGGTTAGCATTTCATTCAACTGCCGTTGTTCTCTTTACGAGTTGAGGTAGCTCAAAGATTTCGGCAAGATGGTTTGACTTCTTCGGTTTGGTGATCTACTGTTCGTTTAAGACTTTTAATACACCTCCTATTACTCTTGATTGCCTTCAAGTGTTGCAGATAACGGTGGCGATTTACAATAATAATATTGATGTGTTTTTTAAAAACAATATTGATTAAATTCATCTCAAACTAATTAGCATATGTTAACCGTTTGTTTGAACAAAAACCGCATAACATTCCATTTGATGTGGGGGATTTCATCTTTACCTTTCAATGCAATGCTTTAATACAAGCAAGTCCAAGTTTATGCCCCACATAATACCAAATAACAAAAAGAAAATACATTGTGACACCAATTGGTTCGTTAGTACAAGAAGATTTAACAGCACATTTGAAAGCTGTGATACATACAAAATATTCATTCAATAATTTTTTTAAAATAATCATTAATGCGTTTACAAATTATAGCATTTTATTAGCAATATTCGATTACTTATCGGCAATTGGTAACATTATTTCTTCAGTGAATTTTTTAATTCATTAGGAACCTTCAGGATGTATTGTTGTTTCAAGTAAAGAAACTGTTCTTTGAACTAGTTAGTTTAGATCGCATTCATTCCATTAACCATGGTTAAAGTGTCCATTTAAGTCCCAATTTTCAATACGATATTCAGTACAGATTTTATACAAGATCCAAGCAAAGTTTAATCCAATTGTATGGTGCAAAATAATCATTTTTTATATGAATATGAATAAAACAGTAAATAACACCTAAATAATAATCTTGCTTTTATTTGTAAACCTCCTTCATCGTCCATGTGTCGTTTGTTATTCCTCGTACAACTGTACCTCATCTCAACTGTTCTTATCGATGGTTACAAAAATTAAACAACGATCAAACCTACTGTCTTGTAAATGGACTGACGAAAACAACTATAACAACCACACATATACACAAACACAAGCACAGACAACGTCCGACACACAGGGTGAGCTTCTCGGGCAACTTGGGTTGTTTACGACGATGATTCAAACTTCGAAATTATGCAGATTCGGGCTTCGAGTTTCATTTCCATACATTATTCCTTTACGTTCGGCAAGGGTGATGATGCTGTTGCTGTTGTTGATGTTGTTTTCTCGGACACTGTCCGGTGCAGGAAGCGACTTGCCAGCGTGTGCCGGTACCGTACCGAGCGATCCTTCTTCGAACAGGGCGGGCTACCATTTGCCAGCCTGCCTGCCTGCCTGCCGCACGGGGCAGTCGGTCAAAGGGAAGCACCGTACAGCGGACGGCGTGGTAGCAGAAATTGAACGTACAAGGAACATTTCAAGTGCTCTCCCATAGCATTCGGGCGAGAAAACTTTGCAAAGGCACCCCTTGGACCGCGCACGCCGTCCGGCCGGATGCGTGGTGAGCGGGGTGAAAATGCCATCCGAGGCCATACCCATGGTTTCACGGGGAGGGAAGGTGTTGGAGATCAGCTAAAAATGACAAAGAACAATAGCTTAAAGACAAACCCCATCGGTGAAGAAGTCTCTACTGGTACTGTCTACCATTTTGCTGCATGCAGCTTCATAAGCATCCTTGTACCAAGGGCCAAAGGGAGGGCAAGAACGGGTGGGTGTGTTTACGGGGAGGGCCATTCTGTTGCGTCGCCCAAGATCATGGGAATGTCGAGCTGGGAATTGAAGGCGGGGGAGAAAATAAACTCTTATGAGCCACATCGACACGTTCGTTCCTACGGGACAGTTGGATAGCTGACGTAGCGCAGTGCCTTCCTCGGTTTGGTTCTGTGTGTGGGTATGTTGCTAAATTGCTTCC
Organism: Anopheles coluzzii; assembly: GCF_943734685.1. NCBI lineage: Eukaryota > Metazoa > Arthropoda > Insecta > Diptera > Culicidae > Anopheles > Anopheles coluzzii. Next base: position 48,038,543 of record NC_064670.1, read on the forward strand.
CAAATGGCACACCACCGCCATGGGGTCCTGTGTCTTGTGCCAATGGTGCTCTTTATCAGCGCAATGATGACCGAGCCCTGGGCGACGGGTACGGGTACAAGTGACAAGAAATTAAAAGATAGTAACGATGATGACACTTTTCCATTGGTCACGATGCTTTAGAGCGAAAAAGAATTGCCTCCGCCAGTCGTGTCACACGCTCATACAAGCATATATAAATGCAAATAAAATAACCGCCCACCCCTTCTGATAACAATCTCGAACCCTGCGTCGTGCAAAGAAGTTGAAAGGCGCCGTGCTGCGTAACAATTTACCTAACCGATGACTAACGTGTCAAATAAGCGTCCTAGAAGTGCGTCTAGGACATTCAGCGTTGCTCAGCCATGCAAGGATAATAGAAAAATAAATAAAGCGATGCGAGACGAAGCATGCCATTCAACATTGTTGCTGCTGATGTTGTTGATGCTCCTGATGCACATCTTGATGCACTGTGGTGACGAGCTGCTTGGGAAATGAATATAGATGCATCGTGTGCATGCCAGTTGATGCAGTCCATTCCTCATGGGGAGCAAGATTGAGTGTGTGGGTAAGAAACGGACATCACAGCCATAAATACTATCACGATCAACATCAGCAACAGCAGCAGCAACAACAACGAAACTTTTATGAATAACCAAATTTCTACAGCTGTTGTGTAGAAAGAGTAAAAGTTTCGTGCACTCCTTCCTTTGGTTCTACCCCAATACCCGTTGGCGCCGTTGATGATGTCTCTAGCTCGGGACTAACCCCAAAACATTGAGAATTTGGCTACTGTTGCTGTTGCTGCCAAACGAACATTCATTCGATTCAATGTCCTGTTTTAACATGCACGACAACTGTTCCGCCTGGACCGGGCTTTCAGTTGGAAGACATCGGCGACTAGGGTGGACAAGCAAGGATATGTTTGTGTGAGTTCGAAGGATATTCCACCAGGTTTCTTCAACGAACCTACCTCGAAAAGCTTCCACAGACCCACAGTACAGTTGAATAGATCGTGTGTGTGTGTATGTGTGCGCGTGTGTGTATGTGTGCGCGTGTGTGTATGTGTGGCTATGTACGAAAATAAACTACATTTACACGATTTACAGCATTTGTTGGCCGTCCGTCCGACCCACACCGTCCTCCAATGCCCTTCAGCCATCGACACCGGAAAGCAAAATCGGAAGCCATACCAGAACGGATGCATCTTTCCTTTTCAGAACTTTCTTTCATTTGAATGTTTGATGTGCATCAATTTAGGCGAATGTTGGACAAAGTTTGTCCATTTCGAATTCGGCACACGGACTGCCCGGGACCAGCAAAGTGTCGCAAAGCCATTGCTTCGTTGGAGCCATGAGCCCCAACTGGAGCTGTTGGAAAGAAAGGCAATCCTTCATGGGAAAGCATCGTTTGCACTGGAAACGGTACGGAAGGAGCTCCGCCTTACTTCCACACTGTGGGCAGTGCTGGCGAGCGTACAAAATGGAGAAAAGAAATCTATTCAATGTATTCAAGTCCACTGGTGAATAAGCGAGGAAAGGTGTTTCTAGATTGTTTATACGTCCAGCCTTTAGTCAATATGCTGGAATGGATGATTTGAATAGCGTACGAATTCGAACCTTTTTGTGAATAGGTTATATCACGTAGTGTGACAATATTTGCAAATGTTGCAAATTCTGTATAAAGCAAGAGGTAATTAAGTATTCCAATCGATGAATATCAGTACCAGTTAAATAAATATGTTTGGTGATTATTCCCCAATAATTACATACAACAGCGTTGACAAATAATGATATAATGTTTAGCTTGCAGTATGTCTAAAAATTGTGTTTCTTCTTCTTCTATTTGGCGTAACGTCCTACGCGGACATGCCTGCCTATACAGGCTTTAAAGATTTAATTCATTACCACGCAGCCGGATAGTCAATCCTTGCTACGGGAGGACAGTCCATTTTAGGCTTGAACCCATGACGGGCATGTTATTGAGTCGTTCGTGTTGACGACTGTATCACGGGACTGTCCTGGGAAATTGTGTTTATCAATTAAATAATTTAATATCCTATCGTTTGATGTTTTAAACATAAAACATCAGATTTTTGTAAAAATATTCATCCAAACCCTAATTATTCATTATTACTATTGTATTATATAGGCCATGTTATAGGCCGGTCCTGTAGTACAGTCGTCAACTCGTACGACTTAACAACATGCCTGTCATGGGTTCAAGCCCCAAATAGACCGTGCCGCCATACGTAGGATTGACTATCCTGCTATGGGGGGAAATCAATTAGTCACTGAAAGCCAATCCCACAAGAGGTAAAGGCAGGCCTTGACCGACAACGGTTGTTGAGCCAAAGAAGAAGAAGAAGACTATTGTATTACATTTTGAAATCACTGCTTTAACTGTAGCTTTAACCGCCGTAATCAAGTTTTATTTGGACTTCCACGGTGCTTTAAAATACCTGGTCCGATTCAAACTCAAACTCTCTCAGTTTTTCATCTGGAAACTGGAGTGATATACTATACTATCGATTCACATATCTCGATAATTTGAAATTCGATCAAGGGTATCAGTCGATGTCAAAAATCTGTTTGTTCATAATGTGATTTTCAAAATATATTCTATTTCAAAAACGTTGTAGCAAGTCTGCTGTTCAGGATTATATATTACATTGAATCATCAGGAAACTATCAATTCTAATAACTTTGGAATTATAACAAGATAGTCGTACATACAGTAAAATGTAATTTACGTGTTTCAATCCATGATTTCTTGGACGATGACAAATTGCTAAGTCCCATAGAACGTGGAATAAGTCAGTGAAGTATAAAAATACATATTACAACATAGTTCTGTAAACTTTAACGAATAGTATGTGATCGCGCAAACCCCTACGTTGTGTGAATTTTTATGTTTTTTACTTAAAACTGCTTTATTGAAATATAACGCGAAACTTTTGTGTGCTACGCAAAGCCGTTGCTCTTGGTGTGTCGGTTCTTGTATCAATTTGATCGATCTTTTCCCGCTATCCTAATCGCAGCAATACATACAGAACAGAAACTGTCAAATATACGCACAGTCCGATAAAAAACGCAATTACGTGAAACGCAGTTGAAATATTTCAATTACACGGACCATGGGTAACCGTAACACACATTCCTAAACAGTATGACATAAATTCTTTAGATCAAATACAGAGCAACAAATCATCATTAGCAAATGCAGTCTTTATATTTTTTCGGTTAATATTATTACACTTCCACTTTAAGGGAAAACATTGTAAACCATCAATCGAATCAAATTACTTTTCCTCGTTAAACAGTTCGTCGTCCAGATTGCGGAAGATGGCAGCGAGTGCGTTACACTTGGTGTCATCGTTTGCCTCGTTGGTGACGATCTGGCAGAGATGGTTCAGCAGACAGTCGCCATCACACCCAGCGGCTATGAACGGATCTCCTCGCTTCACCTTGAACTCCCAGTAGCGGCGCAGCTCGGCTGGATTGGAAGCAAACCGGCGGACGAGCCCGTCGAGCGATGCTGGACTCACGTTCGATAGCTGGAAGTCTCGGCTGAACGAGTACAGCTGCATCCAGATGGGGTTCCGGTTCGGGTTCTGGTTCGCCTCCGTCAGGCTAAAGTACCACGACTCAAAGTCCGTCACATCCTTGAAGAGAAAAAAGTTAAGAAGAAAATATATGTCTTATTGTTTGAAGTTTGAATGCCCTATTGTAAGCCATTTTATATACCAGTGATGACACTTACGTATGTTTGCGGATTGACGTAGTACACCACGTAGTTGGGATTGTAGTTGCTAAACGGTACAGTACCACCACCATTGAATCCGGCGCTGATGGCGTGCTGCGGGTTTGCAAGCGAGTAGAACACATTGAACTCGTCCGCATGCGTATGGCCATGGAAGTGCGCAGTAATGACGTCCCAGAAGCGGTCCAGAATGCGCCGATACTGACGGGCCCAAGTGCGATAGCTCGTACCAGCACCGATGGGAATGTGGGCCAGGATGTGAACCTTCTCGCCGGCCGCCTCGGCCTGCAGCAGCGTATCGTGCACCCATTGGAGCTGGGCCTGCAGATAAGCCGGATCGTACAGAATCCACCAGTTGAACGTGTACGCATCGTTGTTGTTCATGCCGATGATACGGAAGCCAGGCCGGACCAGCACCGTGTAGAAGCCTCCCTGCCGGATCGTTTGCTGGGATGCCGTTGGCAACCAGGTGGACCACTGATCGGCCGAAAAGTCGTACAACCATTTGGCGGAGAACTCCGACTGCGTGATGTAGCTTGGGGCGAACACGTTTGTCGGATTGTTCTCATGATTGCCGAGCACGTTGTAGACGGGTTTGCTGCCAAACACATCGCGGAACAACTGGTACGTACGGGTCATCGAAACGATGTTGCCTGCCACGGTCGTCTCCCATACACCGTGGTCGATAATGTCCCCGGTGTAGTAGACGTAAGCCGCGTCCGGATGCTGCCGGGCAGCAGCTCGCACTGCATCCTCTACCGCTTTCCAAGGAGAGTCACAGTCTCGGTAGTCACCCCACTCGCCGGCCCCGTCGGCTGGGTTGGCCGGTATGCCTTGGCCTTCGCGACAGCAGCACGGCTCACCGCACACCGCATTATACCCGGTGCGATAGTGTGGATCGTAGTGCACGTCCGTGATGTGGATGATCTTCAGGTCGCTGGCCCCGCGATTCGGCGAGGTCTTGGACGCGGTAATTGGACGACCGCCCGGTTGCACATTGATCGACCAGTTCAAGAAGGCCGGATCCTCCAACACGCACGTACCGGACTGGAAGATGATGCCACAGATGGTCTGCGCGGTAAGGGACGGCCGGTTGTCGATAATGTACAGCAGAATGTCGATGTTTTTGTTCACGATCTTCAAGCAGTTCGGTGGCGTAAGAATGTTGAGCGTTTCACAGGTGGAAGCTGCCTGCAGCGCAATACGATCCCGATCCCAACCAAGCACACGGCGGTAGGTGAGATAGGTGGTGACCAGGGCACGACACGCCGTACACTCTGCCGTCAGGTACGGCAGCGGATGGTTGTCCATCTCCATACGGAACATGTCAGGCTCCTGACGTATATGCTCAAACATCTCCTGCAGTCGCTCGGACTGCTCGCCCGTTTCAACATATTTCGTGTGCTCCACGTAGAACTCCTTCTCGAATGCCTCTGCTCAGCCGGCCGAGCCGAAACGAAACGAAACGCATATAAACTACCCCGTGCTAATGAAACCCTATTGAATCACACTCCCCATACAAACTCTTCGCGTAATTACTTACCGTCAAACTTTTTCTGTTTTTCGATCAGTTTGGCGTAGTTGGCCGGTTTCACCTGGTAGCTGGTGATCGAACTGATCACTGCCGCCAGAATTACCATCGAGGAAACGATCGCTACACGTCCCATAATGTCGATTGAACTGCGAGCTCGCGTGACTGCTCCCGTTGGCCAGCGACACCTACTGACCTGAGCAATTCTCTCATGCGTCCGCTATAGCCCGCGCCCGTTTTTATATCAAACCTGTTCTGGAATGTATCGTATTTTTGTGTACCGTTTTCGTTTCTTTTTCGTCACCCCCGTTCGCGCATTCGCTCTTGCTTCTGCCGCGTTATCCTCCATTATCAACGCGTCGTACTCATTGGGTGTGTTCGGCTGTCGGATTGCCTCCTGCCCGCGTCAATACCGTTAGGCCATTAGCGCCCGGAACAGCAGCAACCATTTGCCAGCAGCACGCCCCACCCTTCCCACCTTTTACATCCCCGGGACTTTGTTTTGGACTGTCTTGGACTGAAATAGAAGCGTCAGTGCTGGGAGGTTTCGTTCGGTTGTATAGGCAAACTTTCATTTTCAAGTGTCATCGCTCAGGTGTTGTTACGAGTCACGATGTACATTTGCTGATAGACGAAGCAGAACTTCCTATCGCGGTTGAGCATCAGGTGGTCTCCAGGGTGGGCATGCAAGATAGTCGGCATTGCAGAGTCTCGTCGATGTTTATAGTAATGTAATGAGTGCCAAAAATATGGTGCAACCATCAAAGGGTGAGAGAGAGAGAGCACACATCGATGTAACGTCGAGGAAAAGAAAAATTCGAAACAACACGCGATGAACGAGCCCCCATTTAACGTACGATACTACAAAGGTTGCTCTGGCTGATAAACACAACAAACCGAAAACACGTGCTGACAGTGTGGTACGTGAACAGTTCTGGGTGGTTTGATCCAGCGAAAGATAGACGGTCTGGGAGCGCCAGTGAGTCTTAACATCATATCGTTCGATGCGATACATTTAAAGGCAAACCGTTGATTAAGTCTGTTTCTGATTATCAAATTGCATTGAGTAGGGTTAAGTATTACAACTGTTATTTGACCCATAACAAGCGTTTGAATTACATCACTATCACACAGCCAGACAGTTAAAAAGGCTGTTAACATAGTTTTCGAAGACAACATATGCATTGAATATTGTAATATGCTTGAGTATACAAATAGTTTTGATAATTTTATATTTTCATTTATTTTCAAAATTGTGCCGTAACAGGAAAGTTGTTTTATATTATGAAATTGTGGATAAAGAAAATTGTACCGGATGGCAACGTAGAAGATGATACACGTGCTCGAGTTCTGCTTTATTGTATTTCTCGACATTGCGTGTCAAATACATAAATACATTTTTACAAATTGGTTTGTTTATTATCTTTTTTGAATAACATAACATCCAGTTTTCAGTTCTGCTCGAAAAAATGCAATGTGTGGATAGTATTAGTTGTAAAATTAGTAGTGCTAGTAGTATAGGAGTAATAGAAGAAGTAGTAATAGTTGAAAAGTCGAATCTCAGTTACAACTGAAAACTTACGACAAAATAGGTTACTTTGGGAGTATCTTCAAACAAGTAAAATGAATGTATTTATGGAGTATGTCTCCTTGATATACCAGCCGTTAAAATTGCAGTCGAACGATATCAAAATGCTTCACCTGAGCTGGTTTGGGCTCGAAATAGCGACAAAAGGAAAATTGCCATTGTTATTGATTGACAGAGGCGTAAAACTAAGCAAAGTACGGTTTACAGTTACTTTGAAAAGCGTTGGCGAACCGTTTACAAATACAAGGGAGATAGATTTGAACACAACTATGAAACATGTAATTTTACATATTAAAGATGTTATAGATATCGATTGCGCTGGTAAATAAAATCTGGTTTAATTATTAAGACACAAACAAAATACATCACTTTTACGTTGCTACTCTATAGGTCAAATGCCTCAATGCATCCAATGTATTTTACCTCAATGTATTTTTTTAGGTGCCTCAATGTATTTTAAAAAATACCATACTACAATCAACGATCAGCCATTTAAAGCTTCAAAGCTAATTTCTGTTTTCAAAATAATATGTTCAATATTTTGTATTGATGTGTTTCTTTCTCTGCGACAGGCAACACGAAAACTATCGTAAAAATAAACTATATACAAACTGAATCTCGATGTGCATTGTAAAGCCTCTTCTGCGATATTTAAAGCAGTTGTTCAAACTCTAATAGGTTCTCTAATTGCCTACAACAAAAACTTCAATCTGAAATTGCATCAAATATGTTGATTAAGAAGTTTAGTGTTACAGCCGTTTCGTCCGTAAATACCTTGATTTCAGCTAAAATTAGGGCGCGCATGTGTATAAACACAACTACATTAACGTCAGATCTTTAATAACAATATCAATAAAAACCACAGCCGATACAAAAGCATCGTTTAAAGAATGGCCATACTTTTTTTCTGCAAGGCGAAAGAACTCCGTTGGAGCCAAAGCCTCTATAAACTAATCAAAAATTTATTCCTTTTTTTGGAAAATTGATTCTAAATGTGGAGCGGTTCGATGGTACAGTCATTCACTCGAACGAATCGAACGCCGTTGCTCCATAGCAATTACTGATTATCCGTCTGTATGGTACTGAATAAGTCTCGAAAGCCTATATAGCCAGCATGTTCGCGTATAACGATACGCCAAATAGATGAAGATCTTCTTCTTCTAATATTAACGCCAAATAGATGAAAATCTTCTTCTTCTATTTGGCATAACGTCCTACGCGGATATGCCGGCCTATAAGGCTTTCGAGACTTGATAGATGAATACTAATTACTAATGATACTAATTATTGGAAATTTTCTTTAGCTGTACTATGTTTTGGAGACTTTGAATAATATAATCGCCTTATTCCAGACATTCTCGGTTTTTAACTCTCATACACAACGACTATAAGCAGGAGCGGATGAATCAGTACGTAAACTAAGCGGACGCGCAAGAGAGACCCACCCTCGCTAACAATTAAATTTGCTTTTCAATCCTTCTCTAGTTTACAGTTCCTTTTACAATTTCTCGCTCAACACTTCAGAAGGGCTATATCGCGTAACCGCTAAGGGCCTCGTGTTAATCCGCCACAAGCTATAAGTACCACACGATATTGATAAGTAAGAAGGAAGTAAAGCAAGCGCATGGCACTATAATCCTATCTAGTGGTGTTGAAAGTGACATGTGTACTATTAAACTATACTTCTATAACCAAATAAACATTTATTATAACACCTAGACACTGTGACAAAAATGCACAGAACAATCATTCGACACTTTGCTACTTGCATAAACGTAACGATGTAACACCCTACTTTCTTGTAGCCTCCGGAAAAGCTGTAAAATGTATCATTCGGAAACAATGCAGCGCAACACATGAAAAATAGATTCCGGAAAAGTTATCCACAGCCCAACGGCTTAGCCGTGTGCCGGGCTGACCGAAATGGTCGGTAGGACAAACGATTGCCAGCCCATAGAAAGCTCGCCGACTTGTCTTTGTTCACCGTGTTGGTGTTGTGGTTTCTAGCAAAGTTTTGGGTCTTTGGTCTGAAGCACACTCGAGCATACACAAACCCTTGTACGCACACACATACATACCCAGGAAGTAGTAAGTGCTACGAGATAACTACTTTGCTGCTTTCCGACACGTCGCCTGTCTTGGTAGCACTTCCTTTTTCTGGATTTGCCCCTGGACAAGACAAGGCTTCCGAGGTGCCGGCCCTACCGTTCTTGTTAAAAGCGTAGCCAAACAATGCGATTAAATAAAGGGCTTGAGAAAAACCGGATAGTACCCGACTGCCTATGAATTCTTAAAACTATCTTTTCATTTTACCCTGCAACACGGAGAGCATGGTTGTGGTGAAATTTTTACGAACTCCGGCTAGCCTTGCATGTAAGCCTGCATCAACAATACTGCAGAGAAGCCAAACCTTGGTTGATTCTAGAGGAAAATTTTTATCCGCTGATTCATTTGGACTTTTTTTTTGCGCAGAGGGAAAGTAATGAAACATTTACAAATATGTGTAAAACTAAATATAGGGAAATAAACAAAGCAGTTTCCTTTAAGTTGAGTCGTGTACCTTTTTGTGCACAAACATACATCGTGTCGTGTTTAAATCTCGTTCTCGTCGGAGCCGAGGAATGAAAAGCGTAATCAAAATTCCAACGGTTGTCCATTTAATAAATGGAAACCGTTACATGTCGTTTCCAAATCTTTCCCCTCCTTGGCAGAACAAAGAACCAGCAATTCAAGGATGCAAGATGCTAGAAAACCGGGTTTTCCACTTTTTTCACAGCATCACTGTTTGCAACGTTGTGTCCGTGCATCGTCTTCCAGCTCAAAACGAATCGGTCGCATCCTGAAGGAACTGTGACTTGGGAAAACAGGTTCTCTACGAGTGTGCCACTAACGGTCAGGAAGAGACTGGACCACTTTTGGTGGCGGAAGAAGGGTCCGTCGTGAGAACGCAGAATGGTTTAGCCAACCGTTCAAACGCTTCCAAAAACTGAACTCCAAGTATCAAGGAAAGCTATGAAATTATAAAGCGAAAGAGATAGCTAGCAAGAAAGACAGAGGGAGAGAGAGAGATAGAGAGCGAGTGAGAGAGATAATCAAGTAAAAAAAAACTCATCAAACTACTACGCCAGCCCAAAGCAATCAAACTCGTTTTCTTCTTCCTTTGTGCCGAAATATTCCTTAGGTTTCACTTGAATAGATTTAGATTAGGAAAGCTGTTGGCTTCCTTTTGCCGCTTACTCAGCAGCTCAGCAACAGCAGCAGCAGCATCAAAATTGCTTACCGACCACAAGCATACACTCTCCCAGGAGCAATTTTTCGTACCAGAAAACCCATCCCGCTGTGGTGAGCTGTGGGCTGCTCGGCAATGGCGGAGGTGCTGCTGCTGCTGCTGCTGTTGGGTTGGCACAAGTTGGCACAAACCGACCAGCTCGGTCTCCGCACAAAAGTAATAATTTTATAAATTGCACAAGTAAAGTTGTTGATTTTTCCTTCGCCCTCACTCCCCCTTTAAACTTTCCATCCAGCGGGACTGTCGGACACTATGGGAACAGTGGGTGGTATGTGCTTGGACGGAGTGTATATTTTGATAGCTAGCTGATTAGATATGCTCGATGTTTTCGGGCGAAGAGAGAGCAGGGTTTGGGCACAGTGAATGATGGTTCTTTCTTCAATATTTTGGACTACTCGGAGCTACGCTAATCAACTTTTATTACAGTGAAAGGATACTTTTCTACCCAAAATCGACATCAGCTTATATATTTGATTGAGTTTGTGACGTAAATTATTTCTTTAAACTGTAATTTAATCATCCACAGTTTAAAGCACCAAACCAAAAACACCAACACATTCAAATACAAAGAATCCATCCCTTTTGCTAAGGATAAAAAAGAGCAAAAACATCACTATCCTAAGCAAGATGAAGAGCTGTGTGGCTGTTTTGCATCTTCTTCCCTCATCTAAACGCTGTAAAATATGAATTCTCAAGCAAAAGAGGGTTGAATGGCACGAATACACCAACACGGTACAAACACAACGCAAAGGCACTACTTTTTAGGGTGGATCAAAGAAGTCCCTAGATTTGCATGCTTTCTTCTTAACCAGCACCATAACCACCACCACCACTATCAGAACCATTTGGTCAGCCGTACGACCACTTCGACTCCCATCTTGTACGAAGCTACACATGCAGAAGGGTAATAACGAACCATCTTATACGATGTCTGTGTGGGTTTGTCTGTCTATGAGGGCGAATTTTCTATGCTCTAAATGGTATGCTGTGTGAGATATTGTATACGCTTCACTCCTTCGAGGGATGGCTACATGTGTGCGTTTAATTCTGCAATCGCACGCATTACACACCATATAAGATGATTTTGGCTTACATCCCTCACTAAGGCGTCCTACAGTGGGCGATGGTTTAAAGATTAGCCAAACGAACGGAGGGATTTGAAGAGTAGGTCAGCATTTGCTTGCCATATTCCACCGTGCCTGTTAGGGTAATGGATTTGATAGCCACAGTGTCTAAATAGAGAAACGAGAAACGATTTGTCATGCCGCGTAGCACGGTTCCTACTTTTACAGAACAACAAGAAAATGGGTGTCTGGCTTTGCTGGGATCGATCGATTTTGATCCAGTTCACATAAAACTCTTTGAGCTGGGTTCGAAAGCGACCGTTCATCGTTGTAAGATAAAGCGAGTTTTTCTCCGAAATTTGTGCCGAATCAACAACAGCATCCTGCTATCTAAACCATTACATGGAATAGAAGTATAGGCCCACAAAATCAAACCTTTCTCCACAACGACCCTACCCAGCATAGTATCCCAGCATCTGATAGGTTCCAGCAATGGTTTATCTTTCTTCTACTTTTTCTGACAGCTCGGCTCTTGGTGGGCTAGGTGGCGAAGAGTTGAGCCAACTTTACGTCCTAAAGAAACGTCCAAATACCTACAGCACGAGTGACCGGGTGAGAGCAAGCAGTAGAAAACTATTCCTAATTTCACGTCACTGCACTAACCGAGAATGATGACAAGTTAATTAAAAAAGTTATGGGAAATAACACATAAAAACTCGTCCCAAGTACATGTGTGTGTTTGTATGGACGGGTGGATGGCCAGAGGAAATATGAAATCAGTGAACGTTTCATCAATAAAAACAATACCATTTCACCCAAACCTGAGCAAAGTGCAGCAGCATCTAGAAGAAGGGAAATCTCCGGTGGCTGAAGGTTACCGGGTGCTATGTGGCATAAGGTTACGTTGGGCCCGTTAGCCCGGCGTTGAGGGCCAATTTCAGGATTTTCATCATGCTCTTCTCCTCACCCAATGGCTGCTCGAATCGAATCCTATACAACGCTTCCATCCCTAGGTCGAAACGTTTGAGATGGGAACGAGGAGTTTACATAATCTTTAATCAGAAGAAACATTTTCCTTTGGCTGTGTGATATGGCAAAAAAACGCACACACACACGTACAGATAGAGTACACCCACCCGCATCCCATAGCAAAAGGTCGGTCCGAACTGATACGCTCCCCCATCATCCACCCTGCCCGCCGTAGAAGATGGACCGATAAGGCAACCCCGGCGTGAGGGTTGAGATGAGCGCACTCGGAGAAACCCCGGTTGCCAATATTCGTTGCCAACCACTGGACGCTGGGTCAGGACGGGGATCATTTTATTTTGGCTTGTTTTGGACCAACGAGTACCAGCAGCCAGTAAAACCAGCATCGCTAACACGGGCGGACGATGTAAGTCGTTTCCGAGAAGATTGGAAAAGGGTTGGGTTTAATTTTATAGATCTCATTAAACTATCGACCGGCCGAAGACATTGGAGCCCCGACCAGTCCAGGCAAAGCTGAAGAGAAACGATGGACGGGGGCGATAGAAAGGCAAGCAGGGGAGGGAGTCAGGGCTACGGACTATCTAGGTAAGATTTTGCCCGAGAACACACATCTTCGTGCGCGGGGTGGATGCCAACTTTGTAATCATGCGCAGGACGCAGGCTTGTAATTCGTACCGGTCGTATGGTTGTCGCATCCCTCTCCATAGGTGATGTGGTTGCCGTGTGATGCCAGGTGACGCCTGTCGGTTAATGCTCTGATCGTTATGAACTAGCCCGGCCCCGTATCAGTCGATGAATAATTCACTAATGGTAATTGATTCAATCAATAAGGTTTTTATTGCGCAAATGGGTTGGTACATGGAATGTTCTCTTTGGTGACATCTGGTTCCATTTGTGGTGAAGTAAAGTTAATGCAGAAAGACTGTTGGCTGGAACCCAACGTATAACACCAGCAATATTCAGGGAAATTTAATTATTTTATTATTTTCCTCTGGTGCAACATGTTTATGCTATTATTATGTATTTTTTCTTTATTATTCTTGCAGTATTCCTTAAATCCAGATTTTCACTTGAAATCCAAACGGTACTTGTAAACTATCATGTTGTCGAATAAAATAGCATTGTGTTTACAATATGTATCGAGCCACTTCGGTATCAGATAAAAAGATCTACGCTCCAAGCGGCTCCTGTTAGTAGCTTTAACTGAAACTATCTAAAATCTAAAAGTCTAAAGGTAGAACTTTTCATCTTGCTGTGGAGTTAAGATAGTATCTCAAGTTTTCTAAACTCACACCAGGTTGACGCTCGTATAATTATGATTAAATTAATATTGCTGATAAATTATGACTAAAAAAGCACCATTTAGTCATCGAACGAATGCAAATTTCATATTCAGTGAACCCTCTCATAACGAATTCAACCCGTGCAAATGACTCACTCGTCATGCAAAAACATCGTAGAGCAAAAATCTATTTGTATGAGAAGTACACTTTGATTCTATGGCCAAAAAAATGCTAAAACAACGCACTACACTGGTCGACATTCCTTTACCTAATAGTAATCACACAGAACACGATTCTTAACATCAAGATTTTTGGGATTTTGCGCGGGTAGCAAAAAAAAAACAATTTAGCTGATTATGCTCTTTTTGCACTTTTTTGTCTTTCTAACATCTTTAACGTTCGTGATATAGTCAAATGTATGAAAAACGCAACCCATAATGCTAGGGGTTTCCAAACTACGGCACACGGTGAGCACTAGGCCCTCTGCAGCATATAATTGGCTCAGGACTAGCTAGTAAAGGGTGTTACTTAGTGGTCTACTATTTTAAATTTTTTATTCAAAACATTTTGTTTTAATTTTCAGGACAAAAGTCAAAATTCCATAATAAAAAGCTGAAGAAATTCAATACATTCAGTTAATATTAATATTCTTTCGTTTGATACCTCATAAACCTTTTTTATGTATGTTTTATGAGACATCATACACAAGAAAGTTTTCAAATTTACGTTCACTCGTTACTTAGGGAAAGAAATACAATTCACATTAGCTGGTGTACAATATTACACAATTTTAAATAATGCTGCCATATAAAGATATAGCCCAAAAATACAACTGTAAGGCATGGTAGTACCCACACAGTATCCTTCCCGATTATCAACAGCCAATGCGCTACAAACACTAAACATTCAAAACTAATAACAGAAAAGTCTTGATTTTGTTTGTGAACAAACTAGTTCCTGATGGCCGGTGTGTGTCTGTGCAACCGCTCCGGCAGGATGAAAATTCCAATGCAATGCAAAAGCTCGAGACGGTACACTACCAGGATATATCCAATCGACAGGAACACACATCCTTCGTTTTGCCGTTGGGCAAGCCTTCGCCACCCGTTACTCTCCCCATCTACTGGTACTGGCCAAGCCTTCATCTGCCATCTTCATCTTTTATGCAGGGATTTCTATCTTGCTTCGTTTGCTATCGGTCCGCTACACATGCCAAAGTGGCAACCGAGATAAACTTTCAAATTATTTCATCCTCACCACCGCTCTACCACCTCTAGCTCTCCACACCAGCGTGTCCGCTCCGATCTCTATTAACAAAACCCTTGGCCGTGTGGCAGCGTTGTCATACGGCAGCACCACCAGCAGCAGCGGCAGCACCGTTGGTGCCAGAGAGCAAGTCTCTTTTGTATACTTTTATAGTTTATAATAATCTTGCATATATAATTAACTTTTGGGGGTTTAAAATTTTATAGCTTCATGCAGCATGTGATAGTTGTGCCCGGTATACCCCATGACTATCATTTCCCATGGCCCGGGCCTCCTCGGGCTATGGGATGGGAGGTAAATGCATCGGTTCGTTGTTGTATATAGAAAATAGTGTGATAGGACGGTAGAGCCATATCGACATGTCGTCACGGGCCCATTCGGTCTGGGGCAAACCACCAGCCACCAGCCAGCTAGTTATCTAACGGTTGGTGCAAAATCTAGACCCCGGAAAGAGAAGCCTCCGTTCTTTATCGGAGTTTTGGAATGGGTTCGGTAATTGTCCTCTTGCATTGTGCTTGTAATACAAATATATTGACCAAAGTTAATAGCTTCATGTTTGTTTGAGTTTAGATATTGAAGCAAACGAACAAAATACATGCATTTGAGGTTTCTTGTATTCGATGTATTTACTTGCACAAGCAAGAATCTGTTAAAACTGGACGCAACAAACAGCGTAGCATCAATCGCGTAGTTGAAGGGATCTTGCTACACTTAAAAAAGTAAACTAAAAAAAAAACGCTCACATACATCCTTTTTTCCCGTTTCGCCATTTCAAAAAACCGGTTGCACCGGATTACACGGCCAGCCAATGTCAGCTGCAGCGTCACCTAAACTCCGCAAACGTATCATAGAACCAGTTTTTCCAAGCCACCAACGGCACAAAAAGCCACCCCTCTCTATTACAGCCGCGTCACCCTTAATCAAGCCTAAAACATCAACCGAATAGGGTCGCGCGCGCGTCCAAAGGTCGTCCCGCCGTTTTTCGGCCGACTTTTCAACGAAGATTCGTCCGACCCCGGGACACAACCTTGTTTCCGGGGTGAATAGCTCACTCAATGAGCGTGTCCCGTTGGTGGATGGTATACACACGTACACCCGACTCTACTGCAGCACGGTCCGCCATTTTACGCCCGAATTTTTCCCACCCCTCAGCAAACGTACCACGCTTGTGTTAAACACCGGGATCTATACCAAAGTGTCCCGTTTGTGGATAATCATGGCCTGACTTCTGCCATTACGATTGCTGTTGTTGTTCGGTTCCCTCTTGACCTACCGACCGGGTCGGGGTCGGGGCAGGCTAATTGGCTAGTGTTACAAGCCCGTTAATAGGCCCACGGACGCGCCGAATCCAAATGTGAAAGAAGTCCATCCCCCATCCTCGATTGGACCGTCTGCGAATATGGGTGTATGGGCACCTTTCGCTACTTTTAATGTGCGCTCTGTGTGTGGTTGGGTCCCGTGCCAAGCAAGTTTAATGGTTGTCTAGTTTCCCTTCTTCACCATGAGAATTTTAGGGCAAGCGAAATGAATGCCACGCTCTAAAATAAACCGTCGTGCCACTCCGATACCACGGTAAGAACTCACACACGAGACATTGCTACTTGGCGCTGGAAAACAAACGCGCACAAGACCGTTTGGCCCGCGCGTTCCATTCCTCAGAGGTCTGGCCCCCGGGATGCGCCCAGCAGAACTATATTAAACATTAATCGCCGCTCGGTTATGTCATAATTTTTGTTCACACACAACTTTTATGTTTAATCATAAAATGTTGCTCGCAAAACGGGGGCCCTCGGAATGAGCGGGAACGGGCGACGGTTGACCAGCCAATAGCGGCAGCAGCAACCCCGCCCAACACCATACAGGACTTGCCGTGTGGCAATGGTTGAGGTCGTTGAATACTTTAATACACACTCTGGGAATAGTGGCCATTATTTTTCTTTATGATCATATCTCTTCGTCTCGAGCTCGCTTTCCCGCGCCGCGTATGCCGTGGAGCTGCGGTGCAAGAAAGGTGCGGCATAATTTCACCGCTCCGTGCACGGACGTCGTTTTTGGAGCAGGTTGCCAAGTGTGAAAAGCAGCACACATCACCACCGCACCGACAATGGCGCCATTCGTAGGATTCTTTTTCGGTGCCTTTTGGCAATAAATTGTACCGACATTTCTGCATCTGATGAACGCCTCAAAGCCGAGGCATTTGGAAGTTCATTCATTTTCAAGATTTAAGATAGTGCGCTGTAAAAACTTGCCGCTCCACATGGGCACATCGAAAAATACGCAAACTTGCTCAATGTATATATTATGAATAAATAGAAGTTTTCTAGCAAATATAAATTCACCAACGATGAATAATTTACCGTATCGTTTCTCCACCCCGGAGTCAATTTATGAGCCACTAACAGCTTTGTTCCCACGTACGGTCCCGATGGGTTCCGTTCTTGGATGGCTCCAACCGGCCACCGTCACGTGCTTCGTTTTACAGCTACCCAGGACGATCGCCTCTCCACTACCTTCCTAGCAGCCCTCCTCGAAAGATAAAGTGTCCTGTCTTTGTCTGGCCGTAGAATCCTTGTATCGGTCCTTAAGAGACTCGCCCCCCCCCCTCCCCCCACAGTAGCAGGTTCATCGGCAAAGCAAAGCTGAGACGAGCTGTCCGGACTCCGGAGGCTCCGGGATCGAAGAATATATATAAACCCATCCCATCCACCTTGCTTGGTTTGGGTTTTCACTCTCCTTCTCGCTCTCTCTCTCTCTCTCTTTCTCTCTCTCTCTCTACCTCGTTCAAGCAGAGGCAATGGAGATGGGCTGACACGTCTTGCACGATGCCTGATGCCTAATCCCTCCCAGTCCACCATGGTCATGGCTCGGTACCAGCAGCGCTCTAGCTGGGGGTAGAAATCTCGGTGCTCAGAAACTTACGCCCGTAGATATAACTATTATAAAGTTTATAGACCAATTCTCCTTTCGGGCTACGGACTGCGTCCAATGAAAATAGGTTCCTGCTTCGTTTGCATTTTCTCGCAAATGGATCGATCGGGTTCGGGGAGCTGGGTGGCAGCCCTTGCTGTACCCCTTGCTTGGCACCCAGATACATCCCGTCAAACCTGCCTCGCTCCACATCAAAAACAACAACAGCACTAGGGAGCCCTACTTGCTTCCCTATCCCCCTGCTGCCAACCATAGGGTTTGCCTAGAAGGCACACCATCCCCTTCCTTCTCGCACGTGCTTCGTATCGATTGGTTTCTCCGGGGGTGGTGGGGGAGATGGTTCTGGATGTTAAAGTAATTTTCCATAGTTTTAGAGTTATCTTTGATGAAGGGCAGACACTCTTAGAAAACACACTCGGACTCGGACCTAAACCAAGCCACAAACACCCAACGCCTACTTACTTTCGTCGTGTTTTATATTTTAAAACCCACCAACCTGCGCCAATACCCCACCATCTCTTTCAGATTCCCCTCTGCTTGCCCTGTTTTGCACCTTTTTCCATGAAACCAAAGGCATCGAAAAGGCGGTGGTGGTGGCAGATCGCCCAAGAGCTACACCTTTCTTTTTCCTAGCTTCATCCCACCGGGAGGTTCAGGGTAACTGTTTCTCCTTCGAGGAATGGAATGGACGATTGTAGCTGGTGTCCAAAAATCGATAGATTCGAGCCCGAACAAAATGGAAGCTTCGACGAATCAATATTTCCTTCCGTTTTTTTTAAAGACGTGGAAAAATGAGTAAATGCTCATTTACTCAATCAACTGATTAGATTAACTGTAAGATGAATCGGCTCATGAGTTAATTACGTTGTGAAAAGTTACTAACACAATTGCTCATCATCTTTAATCTCGACGACGTCACGCTGTACTTTGTAATTGCAAGAAAATCCACCCGGAAAGCCGGCTCGGAAAATTGAATTAATTGTTAGCGTCATCTTCGTTTTTTGCAAAGAAAAGGCACCGTCACTCATTAAAGGAACTAATCCAATAATGCAATAAAACTGTAAAGCAATTACAGAAAGGATGTTGCGCCTTTCCACTTCAAACATTCAAACAGCAAACGCCCGGACGCTGCTGCAGCCGGATAGGGCAAATATTAAAGTTTCTAATGGTTTAATTAAATCAGTAATTCCTCGATTGCTCTTTTTGTCGATTGATTTCAAAGAAAGGCTCCTAATGAAGTGATCTCTGTGCAAGGGTTGACCCTTACATCGAAGTGGTCCAGTGCGCAGTCGGCAGCGGGTCAGCAATTTTAATTAGATTTCGAAGACAAGTGAACCGAAAAACGCTGCACTGCAATGGCGCCATCGGAACCCTATCGTAGGACCCTCTATTTCCCTCTCCTACCTATTCTTTTAGCTTCTTGGTGTACAATGCACTTGAGAGTAAAAGCTCCAATTACACCCCGGGCCCGGTGCGGTAACAGGAAACATGCAAATTCCACCTTCAGCATTAGCTGGGCATCTCTCACATCAACGGGGTGTTGCTCGGGAGGTCACACAAACGCACCACCCAGAATCCCACGGACTGCAAACTGGGAAGGTATTTTAATTTATGCATTTTAATCTAGCACGCTTTTGTTCGTCCGCCTTCGAACATGGTCCTCCAGTCGAATACCAGGAAGAACGTTACAGAACCGACTATGGTCGAGTCGCAGCTTAAACGCAATGAACGAAATGACGCAAAGGGACAGGTGAAGACACAGGACGGAGGTAAAAATGTGGCAAGAATTCTATCAACCACACAGAAACTGTAAGCATCGATGAAAAGAAATGAACTTTGTCCGTTACGGTCGATCTGAGAGCTTCCAAACAGTGGAACGAATTGAAAAAAAGAGCAAACGAGCTCTCGCTTGAACTACAGGAAGTGGAGCTGTCTCATCTCGATTGGGGAACATTCTTCCCCGTAAGCATCGTACTTCTAATGATCCATGTAATGGAGGACCACCAACAACACACTTGCAACCGTAGACTTGATACTCGCTTCCAGATAGACTCTCAGCAAAAAACGCTCCTGGTCGTTTGAAGTTTGAGTGACAAGAGAAATCGGACATAATTGGTAAGTGTTTACTGCCACCATTCGACGATGTCGGTACGGCATATCGTTGGTCACTTCTGCTGCAATGAAGTAGGTTCATCCGTCAGTGTTGCGTCTCCCGAAGCTATCCCATACCATGAAATGACTACAAAATATTGAGCATCATAAAGTAAAAGACATAATAAAATGGTCCAGGACTCGGGTCCAGCTCCCGGGTTATCCTTGTAAGCACACACACACATGCACACATCCACAACCTCAAAACTTCTCGTACCCTGGGTTCAGTTTTCCTTTTGTAAAACTTTCTCCCATTTAGGTTCTTCTTTTCTCCTGAACAATCAGCCACCCCCGTTTCACCCACATCCTGTCTATCCCGAGAGTGAACCAAAAGTGCCTTAAGGTTCCTATTTCGTTCGGGTCACCACATCTATTATGTTTTACCGTCACTAAAACTACTGCACATATCGAAGTTTTCCACTGCAAAAGCAAGGGGGACTTATGGAAAACTCTTCCCATCGAGCACACCACTCTGCGCTCAGATAGTGGTGTGTGAGTGTGTGTGTGTGCCGTAACGAGGTAGTGTGGGGTGAGTATGTTGCCTGAGACAGAGGAAGGACGACGACGACGATACACCTCAGGCTCACATCAAACCACTCAGCTCTTTACCGAGCGAGCGTCTTGCTCTGGCCAGAACTTTGCCAAGCCAGTCCCCTTTTTGTGCCGAGAGCTGGGGTGAGGATTTAGAAACGACAACGGCTCTCGACACCGAGAAAGGGAAGAAACTCATTTGCCGACCCCTCCCTTTTTGGAAGCGGGCGAAAACTTGGCAAAACTGGTACTGGTTCCGCAACAAGGATCCGGACGACACAGTAGTGTCGGTTGGTGCAGAAGGAGAGCAAACGCCTCGGAAGACATGCCGGACAACGACGACGACGACGACGACGACGTTATCGTTATTGTCGGTAGTCGTGGTCGGATTTCCATCGCCAGCGTTGCTTTGGTAACGTCACTGCTATAAGTTAAAACGAGAAAGCAAATATGGAGATTCGGAATGGAGGAAACTGTCTTGTGTCTGCTTGGTTTGAGGAAAAACTATGCAGACGCAACATTGATGCTACATCTTATTTTGCATCGGTGTTCTGTTGTTTACAAGAAGTTATCCCTTTGTTTGTAGTTCTATTTGATATTATTAATTTATATTTATCGAAACAATCAATGCAAAGCTACAAATCACTTTAATAACCTTGCCAGTTGAAAACATTACAGTTTGTTATATAATAGCTTTTTCCACTGATTTGGCACTTGGTGATATTTAATTAATAATACGAAATAAATTAAACTATGTTTGCACACAAGGTGCAAATATCTTCGCTCACGTGCTGCGATTGACATCGAGCAGGGTTGCCTAAAACATTGCAGTCTCCCTTCTACAGCGACGTCATACTGGAACTCATCCTTCCTTCCCTATCCGCCCAGCGAAGCGCCCCTAATTCCCAAGAGCACGCTAACACGATAACCGGTGACTTGGAAACTTACCAAAAGGAGAAGCCATCGATTTTCCACCACACTTGCACGAAAGCAAGATCGATGCCGCAAAGGACCGGGCCAAGTCTGCAAACCGTTGACGACGATGCTGCTGCTGGCCCTTTTCTCAGAAGTGTTTTACGGATTATGTTCTACATCATCGCATTTGTGACCCTCGTCGTCCTGTGCTCTGGCCTGGTTGCTTGGTTGGTTGACAATTTCCTGCCTAGCCATCATCCCCTTTGGAGGCCGTGTACGTCTTGTTCCATTCTTTCTTCATTGTACTCACCCAACCGCTGCCGTTATCCACTCGCTTATAAGATAACTCCGAAAGGCCGAAGAAACACAGACAGACGCCGTATAATTCGCTCGGTACAACATTGGGATGGAGGGAAAACCAAGGAAAACCTGTTCATTGGTTTCTAGTGGTCTGAAACAGCATGGAAAGCATACACCATTCTTTTGTGTTTATGTGTACGTGTTTGTATGTGTCTTTGTAGATGTCTGCAAGATTGTCTGCTCGTTTGTGCGTCGGCCAGTTTAAAGAGTCTTCTCGTTGATGTGGAATAATTAAAAATGAAACTACGAAAACGAACTAGCTAGATGCAGAATTGTACGTATTGAAAGACGATAATGGGGACCATGAGTTGAGGTTTGCATTTAATTTATTGTAGCACTTTTCAACACAGGGATTTCTCGGTGGACCTGCTAAAGCTGATCGCTGCTTTTCCCTTCCAACGCTCGGTTGATAATGTGAAAAGTGGCAAATTTTAACGTTTCTTAATTTAGATTTTATTCAATTTGAGATTTGTACTTTGAGCTTGAAAATGGCTACTGTAAATATGGAACAGACGAACGAGCTTTGAATTATTCTAGGTTTTGTAAACAAATGCATCATCATCCTATGATAAAATTAACTTATAAATATATATGTTATGTTTATCCTTCATAACTTCAGCAACATAATTTAACTTGATAAATTTTATTTGAATTTATCACTGAACCTTTTGAATTTGAATCTTTTTGAATAATTTATAACTAATATATAATAAATAGTTGTTTATAATCTACAGCATCATTTGATAACAAATTTTTAAACAATAATTTCATACAATTCGTCCAACCCACATTGCTTCAAAATAACATCAATCAGTCATAACCATAATGCAATACTTTAAGTTAATTTTTGCCTATAAATAACTTGTTTATCTTTCGTATGCATTTCATTTATCATTACAATCATTTGTTTTAAGGTTATTTTTAACAGATTATAATTTATAAAAAAATATGTTGTTGTCAATATTTGGGTTGTTTACAACATATTTAAATTTTCAGTTACATTTTAATCGTTTTGTTACGATTTCCATTCAATAATAAAAAATTCTTCAATGTTTAGTTTCATGTGATATGATTTTACTATCAATTAATATACGAAATGGAATATTTATGCATTAAAACAAATGTCGTAATGACCAGAAAAGCGACACTGTGTGCGTTACATCCTTTAAACTCATTGTACGCAAGCATGTCTTGTATACAACTGTAACGTTTCATATTGGATTTTAGTTAGCCATCCAATTTTCCACCACTATAAACAATCATTCTGA
This sequence comes from Anopheles coluzzii, assembly GCF_943734685.1. NCBI lineage: Eukaryota > Metazoa > Arthropoda > Insecta > Diptera > Culicidae > Anopheles > Anopheles coluzzii. The sequence goes on from NC_064670.1 coordinate 48,061,484, forward strand.
CCCAGTTTTCCCAGTCAATTGCATTTTTAAATGATATTTTGATGTTACCGAACTAGCAAGTAATTAATATACATCATTCTTTACAATATTACATTATGTTTCAAACATTCATTACCAAAAAAATAATTTTTAAGAAGGAATCTTACTAACGCCATAGTAGTTAGTACAATCATATTAAAATGAAAAGATTGAATGATTTTAATAGAATAAACAGTGATCATTTTAATTCAGATTCCTTGTTAGAAACAATATTAACAGGACATCTTCAAGACTTTATCTTTTAAAATTCGTTTAAATCATCCTTGGTAAAAACATCATTTCTAAAATGGCTTCTCAAATGGATATACATATTTAACCTTGAACTTAACGTATTTTTGCTGCATATTTCCAATCCTTGAAGCAACTGCAAAACATTTCCGTTGCAATTCAAGTTGTATCAAGTTTGTATGCTACACTTAATAATCAACGTCCAACATTACCGTTTCCATCGGCTGTAAGCATTAATGTTAATGTTTCCGCTTTTCAAATCTGGAAAAACAACATACAAAATTCGAAATCGCCTATACAGCGCGAATAACGTGCACCAACAATGGTAATCCATCTGAGTCACACAGCAGCATCCGAAAGTATCATGCAAACAACCTTTACATCCGTTCCCAGCCTCAATGTCCTGCACATCTGCATCTGGACATTTGTGCCTAATTACGAACCAACAGGAAAAACTTGTTCCTTCCCATTTCATCTCATGCGACCGTTGGAGAAAAATCCGGAATAAATCGTTAGCATCTCGCGGTCCACTCGCTTGTCCAGGTGTCCGTGCATCCTGTGCAGATCCTTTGGTGGCTGTAAACCGGCTCTAGAAACAGGAACCGCCGCGCAGTGCCCAGCGGCCACTTTTCATCTCTCTCCCATAGTCCATCAGGCCGGCTGGGAGCGAACGAGATCGCTGCCAAGGATGCTGCTAGCGGATGGTTGTTAATCCTCCCCTCCTATTTCAGTCAGTGGCCAAACCGGCTTTCCCCCGTGGATCTCCGATCTTGACCATGATTTTGCTGCTAGAAAACATTTTCCTGCTGAGCTCGGTTTGAGCTAGGAGGTCAGTTCGCTCAAGTCCATCTACCGTTCAACATCACTTTATTCTGCTGCGCAAATATCCTGCGCTTCGATCGCCCGGCGATGGAAACGTTGGACTTTGTTGGTGCGTTCGCGCAAAGTTTCCAGTGCGCTAGCGCAGAAAGAAGCAATGCACCCAGTGGAAGTGGCAGTGACAGTGAGCATCAGTGCGCCCAGTGAAAGTGTGATGCGCATGTGACTAACAAATCGGCAAACCCATCTCGTGCAAAACCAGTGCAAAAATCAGAGAAGCAAAATTTGTACCAGCATATAATGTCCGCAAAACAAAAGAAGCAAAACAGCATACTATGCAGCCAAATCCGTATAAAAAAATCGATCCTTATTTTTGTGAAACCCAGTTTGGCAATAGTAAATTCTGTTCTGAAGCTACATCTACTAAAATGGTGTGAATAAAGTGACGTTGAACCGACTTTGCAATGGAAAACAAGGTAATAAGCCGGTGCAGATGCTACATATTTCTTATATTATGTATGGTTTAATGAGCCGCTTAGGAAAACAGAATAAAAAATGAACAATACAATTCCATCAACATTTTGTATTGTGTGAAAAACAAAATATTTACCATGATTCGCTACGTATTGTGATCTAGACACGAATGATTAGTGAAAATTAGTGAATTTATGCACTGATTGAGCATTGAAGAAGCATTAAAATAGGTTTTGTTTTCTCTCTCTCTTCACAGATAGAAGGAGTTGAACGAACTCACCAACCCGACATTCATAGCCGAAGCATCATGTTTGGAATCATTCATACCCGAATAAGCACATATTTGAAGAACTTGAACAAGACAAATCAATATAACATGGGCATCGTTAAAAGAAGATACAAAACAAACAAGTCATCCCGAGCGAAAATAATACATGTCAAATGTTTAACGCTTAAAAAACACGAAAAAGATACAATTTTCCGATCGATCGACCAGCAAAAGTATTGGCAAAAGCAATAGAGTGAAACATACAAGATCACACATGAAAACTCATTCCAGAAGAATCTCAAGTTAGCCGAATGTAACATTTCAGATGAGCAACAAAACCATAAGAAAAAACCATAAGAAAAAGAACGGAAGAGAAAAAGAAACACCAAAAGAAACGCCCGAATAATCAAACTCGTTCAAATCACCCAAAAGAATGTTCAAACAGAATGTTCATTGAACACAAGTCACAGTTATGGAGGAAAAAGGCGAAGAGAAGCTCACCCCTGGCCTTTGAAAGAGAAGAAGAAAGCATTCAATGAATAAAATATTGATACGCCATCTTGTCCATCTTCACAGCGACGACAGTCGAGATGCCATGCTCGACCACACCACAGCGAAGCGTCTTTCGGTGTAGATTAAACACCAAGACGCAGCACCGGCATATGGACATGCAGCACGTGTCTCCTACGCAGCACGCCTGCTCACGCACCAAATCTATCGAAACAAGAAGAAAACAAAGAAATCCAAAATCACTCGCACATACACCCATACAATCGGAAAACGGAGAAAAAGAATATACAAAACGCAACCCTGCAAAAAGAAATCGTACACAATCTTAAGCTGCCGCGTTCCGTTCCAAAAACACCAAACCTCTCCATGAGGAGAAGAAGCACCATCGTTCGGCTGGGGAAAACCCTATTTCCCCTATTTTCTTCGGCACGCAGTAACAGCATACACTACTACCAATACTACGACAATTTCCGGGCAGAACAGTTCGTCTGGCTTCGAACGTGGCAGCGCAAACGGTAGCGGAGGAGAAAATTCTAAAACCAAACGGGGAAAATGTTCCGAGCGTTTTCCCCGTCCAACAGTCTAACATAATACCAGCAGCAGCGCCATCGTGTAAGCAGCATTTCGGGATATAGACAGCTGGCACATCGCGAACCATCTGACAGCATCGTGGCAGGCGTGTATTTGCAGCGAGACAGCAGGGTGACACCAACGTGGGACAGCAACGACGAAGACGACGGCCGAGCGAAAGCTTCCAAGCGCCAGAGGGAAGCTTGCAGAGAAGTATAACCACACATATTCTTGTTTTCGTTTTTCGTGCAAGGCATTGTCCCGCAACAGGGCGACAGCTGCTTCTATTTGGCATTCCTGTTTGGGTTTCCACAAGGCATTTTTTAAATAAGTATTTTTTTATTTGTTTTATTTCATTTCTGATGAACTTGTTTTGTTTATTTTTCACATCACTCGATTAAAGCGTTTATTTTTTCACTGAAGAACTACATTCTGATAGCAACAGAGCACAGAAAACAAAACAACGCCTCCAAATTAAATAGTACCCCGTTTATGAAAGCAAACGAAACAATGTGATAAACAAAAGATAAAAGCAAAACTGATATTACAAAAGTCTATAAAACAACTCAAAAATCAACCATAAAGAAACTATAACTAAATCCAAAATCCCAAAATCTACAATCACACAACACGAAAAACATTCCACAATCACCTCTTATCACTCAAACGTATGCATCGCTCCAATTTTATTTCATAGTTTTTAAATAACACCTACGTTAAGTCACTTTAGCACACATATAAATTGTCAAAAACTGAAGCATTCCACCAGCATGCCAAAACAGTAAAAAAAATTGTAGGCCAAGCCGTTTTTCAACGTACTGAGTCTCAAAAACAACGCAGTAATAGAATTGGTAATAGCTGACCGGGCTTGTTTTAATGAAGCTTCTGTTTTCAATCACGACACAGAATTGATAGCATTATAACACTTAGTTTACCGCTGCAAACGTTTACAATCTTCCCAATGAAAACGATAACAGAAATATTTCACTCAGGTTTTAGTTATTAATACAACTTGTTGCCGATAAAGGCGATATCCAATTGAACTACAATAATATAGTCGCCAACGGTGCGATTTATCGATCCATCTATCTGTTTCTCTCACTCAAGAGATTCAACACAACCACAAACACTGATCTACTTAACAACTCAACATTGCACCCAATCGCCAGAAACAAGAAACAATAGCAATAAACAAAAACTGGAATGTTTTGTTTCGAGTAACGTGTAACTCAGTTCTAAACGATTGTACTTTTACACACAAATCAATGACAAACCTCCTCCTCCATCCCCGAAATGCCTCTCGTAAATTCAACTAGTTAAATGATTTAATCGCCAGCAAAACCAGCCCTCCTTTCCCCAGGTGAAGCTCGAAATCCAATTGTTATTTGATGAAGAAGAAAGGAACAGAACCATATAAAGCCAAGCTGAAGAAACCTCATATGTGATAATTATACTTATTCGTGGCCAAATCATGAAAACATGTGAAAAACAAATAGTAAAATATTTTAAAAAGCAAACATTTTGTTATAGTCATGAAACATGAAAACAAAAGTTAAGGAAAAAAAGAGAGAAAATCTCACACAATGATAGCCAAAACGAATTGCAGGTTGAGCCTGTATTTAGTGAATATCAAATTAAATCAATTAGCTGCACCAAAAAGAAGAAAAGAAAAGCAACACTAAACCTTACAAAAACAGAAGATAATTAAAAGATGAAATAATTCTTTGTTTGACTGTGATGAAATATAAATTTGTTCTAAACAATCGCTATCAATTAAGTTGATAATAGACAAGCAAAATGGCAATAATGTGATGTTGGAACAATGTTGATTTGTTTATCCAAAAGTAACACATACAACAACAAAAATCAACCTGCCAAGTTCAGTTCGGGTATGGCAGAAAGCGCTTACCCTCGCACAAACATTTAGCTGAAGAATTGTTAATATTTGATCGAATTTATTTCATTGTTGAAAAGTACCGATTTATAAACAACCAACTGGACTGAGTTTATTTTTGTAAAGTGATACAAATGAGGCTCCTATTTGTTAAACAATATCGCAATTGAAATTGAATGTTAGAATCATCATGCACAAAACGTTGCTGGTTTGTTGGGGGAAAATTTTCGTGGAAAAATGAATTCTTTCTTACAAACGCAAGGCACAAAACCAAATGTGATACGAACAAAAAATCAAACGATGAAGAACAAACAAAATCTCAAACACAAACTTATTACGGAAAGGGGCATCGAAACCAAAACCGAAACTGTTGGCAACCATCAGCGCACGATTTGGCATGTAGCATATTCGAGCAAATGGGCGATGTACAATTTTCTGCAAAGCTAAATCAAATAGCAAAAACATAAGCAAACATTCACTTACGATTAAGTTCATGCATACTTGAGTCGCGAAAGAAGGCATCCAGTTTTTGTAACGATCCTATTTAGTTTCTTGATTTTGTTTCTGATTACTTACTCTAGTTTAAAGCAAATGCTGCCCGCACGGTGAAGGAACAGTGTATCGCAAGAGGAGGCATGTTGTTTGTGCTCGGTTGAGCCACCAAATCAACATACCATCTATTCCGCAATCCACTGTGCGGACAGTCGCAACAGGTCACACAGAACAGAGCGAGATTACTCCCTTGCGGGAGGAAGTAGGCAACGAATAGTCGAAGTAACAAACGATACTAAAATAGTTTCTTTTTTAATCTTTCTTTTTCTAGACAGGGTCATTGAAAATGGGACAAAAAGGGGGCACGCGTGTTAAAGCTTTCTGGCGATCAGTCACGAACACGTCTCGCTACTCGCTAGAAACTCGAACCTCGGAAGGAATTAGCCTGACAAAAACGTTAACAAAAATCACAAAAGCAAATACTGAAAATTCTTCCTTTTTGCGTCACTAGTTACAGCTGTTTAAAACCAAACACTAATTATTCAAAACTGATACTTAAGATCAAGACTATCTGAAATCATAACCCTTGACATTCAAATCAAAAAGCCCATAGCTAAAATTGTGCGTATCAAGAGACTAGAACCATCCATCGTTCACACGCGCACAGGATTCTTATATATTAATTTTTTACATTACCATTATGCACACTGAAAAACGCCACTCGCAAAACTAGCGTCGCCGAATCGGCGTGCAATGCGGCGGGCTAGAATGGACAGTGTTTTTCCACAGGCCAGCTAACGCTGTACAACAGGGGGTTGCGGACGATTCTATCCGGTTAGTCAGAGGAAGGATTGTACGACCGCACTGTGTGCAGCTGCCCCTTCGCAGCTGCAGACGTGGAAAGGGATAAAAATTCATTTTCCATTCCCACTCCCCTTTTAGCAGGACACGTCGGCCGGAGACGCTAAGGAAAATTGGTTTTCTTTTGCTAAAATGAAACTCGAACCCAACGAAGAACTGCAATATGCGCTGTAAAATTCCAAAAGCAACCACCGATAATAATCTCCATTATTAATAAAAACCACAAAACAACCCTACCACCCCGAATAGCGCTTAGTGGTCCACAAAATTTGCAATCATTTTTCGGCCATGATCGAAGCGTGTTGTCTATAAAATATTAACATGAAACACACAAACGCACACGAACAAGCAGCAATGAATTTATTCGGAATTTGGTCTATCGTGATGATAGCTTTGGGGACTCGTATTTCGAGGCACATGCAATGTTCGGATAATTTTGCAAAACGGATTTTTGGGGGCAAACGGCAAACGAACGCACTCGGCTGAGGATTTTTCCCAAATTCTCTTTGATGCTTAACTCTAACTACTCTGGACAAGAAAAACCCACATCGCGCTAAACTTCTCGATGGGATTTTATTAAAGATACTGCCCTTTTCCGGGTGCATATGATTGGTAGGAAATCTTGCAGACACTTCCCTCAATCGTTCTTGTTTATAATCACCGATTCCCTTTTTAGAGCAACCGTTTTACGCTTCATTGAGAATGAATACCTTCTTGGACGGAAGTTCAGACGAATTTGGAAGCCATTTCTGGAATGAAAAGGTCGGCTCAAATCTGAAACCAATTAGTTTATCACCAGTTTAGATGAATAACCAGGAATTTAACAAAACAAAACAAAAACAGTTTAAAAATCAATATCAAAAGATTTGCCAAATTAGAGCAATATTTAAAAAAAAAACATAACAGCCTTTCAAACTAATACCCAGGTCACTTTAAAGCATACAAACAATATTTGATTCTAAGAAATATTTGAAGACATAATAAGAAAACAAGACACCAAATTAAACAAACCAATGAAGTATACACATGAAATAACGAACAAATTCAAATTTGAAATAAAATAACATGCAAAATCAAAGTTCGTAAAAATGCAATCCAAAAGAAAACTGAATGACTGTAGGAAAATGTCATATTTTACATAAAACTCTTAAAAACTAGGACGGAAAAACAAATGAAAATTAATGAAATCAATCACAAAAAAATCAATACAATCATTTAAAAACAAAGCCAACTTCCCAAAATAAAACATTTTGTTCAAATAAATCAAAATTAATAATCTTCAATCTCAAAATCAATCAAAATCCCTAGTCAAAAATTGAAACCTCTGCCTTAAAAACAATATTGTCTCTAAAAAAGGCGTATGTAGATGAATGGGTACTAAAAACGACTCTAACGATTAACAGCAGAAAAACGATACCAACGGACACAAGCATTTAAAAATAGAAATACAACACAAAATTTACTTTTCCCAAAAATAACAACCAAACCCAAACCCTCAAAAAATCCAAATCCAAAAAACCATTGCGCGAAACTCCTTTCGGTAGAAACAATTTCCGGCAAAGACATTGGTACCGACATGGGTAGTGTTTACCGTGGTCGGCATACGTGCAACAGAATCTTCTCACATTCAAACCCATACGTTAGAACGCAGTCTTACTGGGTCGTCTTTTACCCTCTGCTACACGAAAATGTAATCAAATTATTACTAAAATAGCAAGCACGAACGAAATATTTTGTTAATTAACCTCTCAAAGCGCCTGACCACTGGAGCGTACCACCACCTACCTACATCGGTAAAGCGGATGGTGAGAAGAAAGTGCACCTAATGCTATAGCTTTGTGCTGTCTCTATCGTATTTTCCACATACCAATGACACAAGCACACCCAAACATGAGGCCATCACAAAATGCAACAGCAACAAAAAAACTAACCGACCTTCTGGACCCAAAACGATACCAGAAACCCATTTCCTAGACGACATTCTCTGCGTCATCTTCAAACAAATTTCCTTCGGAAAATTATTTTAACTTGCACCTCGCACCCTAATGCGGCGTTGGGTTCCCTCAACACGACAGCGGCGAGCGAAGACAGAGCGATGCATCGTATCGTCAATCGAAACTGGCTACGCTATTTGCACTTCAGCAATCTTCACTATCAACTTAACTTTCTTCACCTGCTGCACACCCTGTCCACACAGGCGCAAGGTTGGTGCCAGCTACTGAAGAGCGTCAGTCCGATCGCTGGTGGGTGGGAAAGCGCCCGACAAAACAGCAGGACCTTCTACGCCCAGAAGATGTCCTGTGAAGCAATTTATGTTTTCTTTTGCTTGAGTTACAGGACAACCCCTCACTTTCTGTTCCGGGTTAATTTGTGTGTGCGTGAGAGTGAGAGCAAAAAGGGCGATGGTTTCTATATCTTGATACATGCACTGCATAATCACGGACACTACGACAAAAAGGGTGAGAATATTTGAAAATGAATTTGAATTTCTCAAAATCATATCAAGTCACATAAGAAGAAAATTATTTTCGAAGAAAATATTATATAAGAAAACAATATCTAATTTACACAAACATATCTCAAATTCTTCAAAATCAAATAATGTAACAAAAAACTGCAAGTGGTATCAAATCATTTTCAAAAAAATATAACAAAAACAATCAATAATCAGAAAAAAACAGCAACATCAAAGATGAACATAAACAGTAAAAAAGATAAAAGCAATAATTATGGAAACATGTGCAAAAACCTATTACAGTAAACAGGCAAGCATTCAAAAACGTACAGCACACAAAATACAAATTTCTTTGACATCTTTGGCCCATCGGAAGCAAAACTTCCGGTCGCTCAATTAGGCAGTATTGTTTACAAACACAACTAAAAGCAAGTTGGCAAGATTTCGCCTAATCTTGCCTTTCATATTGCAACAACTCGACCACATTTCATTTTGCACAAACAGGCTTGGTAGCAAAGTTTCATTCCTTCTGAAGCATCTCTGTACCAGTCGATGTTATGTCTTGGCCGTTTTACTAATCCTTCCTCCCCATGCAAAGGGAGCAAAGTTGGAAGCCATCTCTGAAGTAACTAGAACGAGAATTTTGCATATCTTAGGTGTGCGCTACCTTTTGAAGAAATTTGCAAAGGCGAAATGTGCAGACGAGGGACACCTAATCATGTGAAACTTTTCCGTAAGATGCATAAACCCACTGCAAAAGAACTCCAAAAACAGAAACTCACACACACACACAGCCGGAAACATACGTTTGGACTTGAAAGTTACCTAGCAAGATTGAGGCAAGGGATTCATAAAGATTATTTAAACCCTGGTCGGATACGAAAATCTTTAAAAACATGCACACAAGATTGCTGATGATGCTGTTACGATACTGCGCGGCTAGCAAGTTGCCCTTCGTATTTGCTAACACATTGGTCAGTTTTTTATGGGTATTTGTGTGTGTGTGTACATGAAATCAGTTCCAAAGTTATGAATATGGTCATTGATTACGTTCCCTTCCTGGTCATCATTAGGCCTGCCATCAAAAGAAAGCGTTTAGTTGGTACGTCTTTCGATAATCATGCAATAACGACCGGAATTCTGGTCCAGCAGCTGGTAACGCAAGTGACGCAAAAAGTTATGATGTATCTATGAAATATACGTATGTACAATACCTTCCCCATCGAAAAACAAAAAAACCGAAGAAAAATCGTTTGACACTAATCGTCAATGTAACAAACTAACCACGGTTCACTTTCTGGTGCTCCATTTAGCTACAAGATGACGAGTAGGTTAACCAAAAGAGGTCAAGTTTCTGGACGAGTAGCGTGAGACTATGTTTGATAGCATGAAATTAACAAAAAACAATTTAACTAAAATTGTATTTTAAAAGCTACAATTTGGTTCCCAAAAACATAATGTCATATCATCAAGTAAAACGGGGTGGGAGTAAACAGTGTGAGAGCCAATTTTGGGAACGTGAAACAAAATGAAGCGTGTTTTGTGATTGAAAATATATTTCTCGTTGGTATTTGTTCCATTCGAGCTCTCCACAACGCGTTCCCTCTTAAGACAAAGCAAATTCCCAGCGAAAAAGTCAGGTTCCTTCGAAGAGGTTTATTTACTAGGTGCGTACAATATTTAATTCAACCGAGTGTAGTATTGTCTTTCTGTATTTTTTTTTGTCTTGTGAAATTATTCGCTCTTATCCATGGTTTCTTCTTATCTTCCTTAAGTCTTCAATTTGTGTGATTTTTTTTTATAAATTAATTCACTAGCTTCGAACGTAGGATTTGAAAAGCAATCCTTCAATTCAAATTAAATTCCAATTCATAAGTGTTTTAAAAACTTCCCAAAACATACAATCTAAAATATTTCTTGCCCATTTTTTTTAACTACAACAAAAATCACTGCAATAGTATATTCCCGCCTGCTCGGGAACATCCATCACAACCACACCCCCTCACTCTCTCACACTCAAACCATTTGAATGCGAACATTTTTATTTAAATGCCACGGTTGAACTACTGATTGCCACGCATTTTCAATATTTCTCCGATGAAGCGGTTCTCTCGCATCTCGATTGAGAAAACAGCAAGTGTATCAAATGCATGCTGATACTTTTAAGCTAAGAATCAAGTAACAAATTTACTAGCACATCGAAGCTGTTAGTTACAAGGAATAGCATTAGTATAGTTAGACTAGAGATGCTAGAGTAAAGACTTTCTGATAGGACTTGGGGTGAGCTTAGGTTAACTGGACGTTTTCAATGAATATTTTTAAATGTTCGATTGATGTGATTTTAACGAGCGATGATTATTTCTAAGCAAAAAATTACGAACAGTGACAACGAAGCAGTAGCAGAAACTTATTCAACGCGAAACATAACTTTCTTAAAACAGAAAAAACAAACAAGCGAACTAAAGCACGTGCAACAAGTTACGTAAAAGAAACAAGTAAAAACAATTTTAAGTACAAAACAATAAACATGAAACAGGTGGAAAGCAAAGAAGAAACGAAAACAGCAATCTATACAACAGCAATTAAAAAAGAAAAAGAAAACCAAACTATAACTATAAAAGTGCTAAGATAAATTGTGCAAAACAAGAAGAAGAAAAAATATCAGTAAGAACGGCTCGAAACATTACTTCAAAAATAACATAATTGCAACGTTTAAGTGCCTTATGAAAAAGATGAATGAAAGATATGCATACAAAACTCGCACATTTAGATAAAAATAAACAAAGCTAAATCCGTCCTGGTTTGAAGAATCTATAAAACGCGAAACCCCTGTTTTAATGAATAAACAAAATAGTCAGTGACCCAAACTTTATATTGTCAGGCAATATGATTAACTAAACTCTGGTCATTTACAATTGGAGCATTACAAGTGTACATTTCATTTAATTTCAAACTGTGTGCTGAAAGATACAAAGGAACGCGTATAAACTACAGCATATTGAACAGTGAAGTCAGGAAACACGGACACATGTAATAGAATAAAAAAACAAGAACGACTAACTAACGGCATTCAAAACCAATTATGGCAATAACGAATTGAACGAGCTTAGATGGCTAGAAACCTAAAGAATAGCAAAATAATTATTCAATTATTTTTCAACTTTTTTCATAACAAAAATACTAAAATTATCAAGATTTCAAAGTTATTTTCGAGCAAAATAATTAATGACTTAACACTCTATAATATTAGAACGCAAGAAAACATGTTAGAACACAACAAAACATATTAGAACACAAGCAACTAATACACAAAAGTATTAAACACAGTAAAAAATAATACAAAAAACTTATTAAATAGTAAACAACTACCAAAAATTGATTCAACTATATGATCTGAAAAACAAAATCCAAAAATCACTAAGGCGCTAATCTTAAAATCCGTTTCGGTCGGCGTTGACGGTAGCAGCAAGTCAAAAATGCTCAAAGTTGTGTAAAAATTCGCCTACCGATTCTTTAGCAAAACAATCCGTTACCATTTTCCAACCAAACAGTCTCGCACACAGGGAGGTGCACAAAAAATCCAACCAGCAGCTGGTTGAATAGCCTTCCATTTCAACCATCGTGGTCGTCCTAACATTCATTGCGTCTTCTGTAAGCGTTTAAGGGCCGTTCCGATTCCATTAACTTTCAACACTAAAGCGAAACCTGAAACCCTACCAGACGGGCCTAGCTTGCGCGTAAAACATTGGTGCACGAGGAGAGGAAGTAAAAAACCTAGACGCAAAAAAATAGGGGGAAGGGCTTGTTTCGGACTCGTATCAAACCACTGGATGCATGCTGCATTTGTCCCCGTAGCAAGGATTCCTAACAGGACTTTCAATAGGTTCCAAATCAAGATAGGGTAATAGAACATAACGAGCGAATCCAGAGCAATTGTAAAATTCATAGCCAGGTCTTAGCATTCATCACGTCTCTAAATCCGTGACACACTTTCTCGTCCAGCAGGAGCGGCCTTCTTGGGCGAGGACTGTTCTTCTTTTGGAGCACTGTCACTGGCCGTGAAGAAATTAATTATCAAACAAAGTACCCGTGCCACAGCTTTCAAACGGACCAGTTTTTCCTCCGTAAGTTCATGGTTTCTTGGACGCAATGGACAATAGAATCAAACACACTCATGCCGGCCGTACCAGTCTTTCAAATGGGATTGAATGAGCTTATCTTAATTGACTATACGAAAGAAAAGGGTACACCCAAGCACGGATACATAATGAAGAGATATCAACAGAGACATCATTGCGAGAACCCCGGAACACATGCGATGACGTCGAACATTCAGAATCATACTAATCAGGGCGAAGCTAATCTTGGCAACAGTCAAATGAATTTATAAATATACAATGCCTGAAGTTTATGACGAACATTCAAAATCACTCATATAATGTTACAAGAAAATGATACAGGGAAACGGATCTTCTATGCGTCAGTTAAAAACATAAGGTTACATGTGATCTGATTAGGTAAAAAATAATATCAAATAGAAATTTGAAGGGTAAAATAAATAGGAAAATACTTCGAAAACGGTTCTATAATGATAAAAAATAAAACATACAAACGATCATCGGTTTGAAAAACAAACATACAACAAAGAAACATTGTCAACGATATAAGCTAATTTTTAAATTACAATGCACACGGAAGCGTTAGAATTAAAATACAAACAGGCACATGTTAATACATCATACACAAGAACAACGGCGTATAAAATCACTGGAAAACTATTAATAAAGAAGAAATTTGTTTAGACAACAACACATAATCAAAACAAGCGTTTTATTCATTTCGCTACACCCTATTAGTAAAGCTGAGTGCAGTTTTAGCAGATTTATGACTTCTTCCCCCATCCACAGCGGCAATGAATGTGCACCGCATAAAGCGCACTCGATTTTACATCAAAATGTCGTCTGTCGACTTTCGGTTTCTTACGTGCTTCCATCTCGCATCCGTTGTCTTTGCAGATATTTCCGCCAATGACGAAGCCAGTCTGCTAGCCAGCCAGCCGAAAACGGCCAACGCTGGCAGAACGCTCGAACAAAGTAGCAATAAAACATAATCATTCGCTCATATCTCATGGTTTATGACAAAACTTCCGACATTAATGTGCCCGCAACTACTGTGCATGTCTTTGTTTCATTACTGATTCCTTTTTTTTTCTTTCTTCATCTCCTCTGTGTGTTAGCAAGCTAGACAGAAATCTATTTGAAATTTTGAAGAACAAGAAAAATTGGCCAATAAACTTGCTGGGGTAAATGTTGAGATGTTTGATGGTGAAATTCAACCTCATTTGTTTATTTTTTTGCACGAAATTTATTACTAAAAAATATCAATCACATTTTCTAACACGAATAGTTTGGAAAATTTAAATCAAAATAGTGTTTGTACCTTATTACAAAAGCTTTCCTGAGACAGTGGCGCTGACTTTATTTCTCATGTATTAATAGCCAAAATCTTGAACAATCCCAAAATGAATTTATCACCAAAAACAAACATTCTTAAGCTTACTTCTTCTTCTTCTTTGGCTCAACAACCGATATCGGTCAAGACCTGCCTGTACCCACTTGTGGGCTTGGCTTTCAGTGACTAATTGATATTCCCCCCCCCCCCCCCCCCCATAGCAGGATAGTCAGTCCTACGTATGGCGGCGCGGTCTATTTGGGGTTTGAACCCATGACGGGCATGTTGTTAAGTCGTACGAGTTGACAACTGTACTACGAGACCGACCACATTACTAAGCTTACACATTAATGTATTTCCGTTGAGTAATCACTTTCAACCAAAAAGATGTGTTGGATAGTTACCGGTATCCAAAACGACCTTATTCATCAAATTAGAACATTGCTTTGAATAAATAGTCTTTAATGAATTTATATTCTATTATAAAAATACATATAACAAAGTAATGTATGCGAAAATAGGTATGATATTTTAGGTCAAAACCATAGGAATCACCGACCTGTTGCTGGGAGTAGCTTTGGAAAGTCCCTAAACATATTTTTTAAATTTAATTATCTATGTGTTGTATTGTGAGGAAAAGATCCTGCTGAATTTCTTGATTTGCTATTAACATGTAATACATACTTACTAAACAGATCTACCAACAGCGTTCCACACCTGAATCCACCTTGGCTTAAAGGTCAGTAACGATGTACTAAATCAGATCGTGAGTCTAGCTAATATACTGTTATTATATCCGAAAGAATCTATAATCAGTTCGAGTAACGCAACAAATCACTACAAAAGAAGATTCTTTCTGGATTCTTAATATCTTTGTACAAAATGATTAGTTCACTTTGCGTCATAAAACAACTCTCCAGAAATTCCTATGCTCCAGAATTGGAATAAAAAACCCTGTTTACTGGCTTTTTTCTCATATTTGTTGCCTTTATTTCTCAAACTATAAACGAAATACTAACATGTGTCCCAGATTTGCCGGTAACATTTATGACATCAAAAGAAACTCTTCTTGAAAAACTGTACATAAAAATTACACCATTGATATCCATTGGTCTGAATTAAGCTAGACATGAAACGAATGACTAGGAGTAGTTACAACTGTGTATGAACAAATCACATAATATTAATTTATTTTTATTTAATTTTTCACAGTTATATTACGAGCTGCTGCAGCACAAATTTGTCTGTTGAATAAAACTAATTTAAATGCAAAACAATAAATCAACCCTTTATGTAAAAGCAACTAGTACGCAAGTATACCAACTGGTATGCAGTATTGTATACAATGTTTTATGCTGAATATTTTATCCACAAGGGAGCAGATGCTAATTGGAAATTCTGTGAAGGATGGTTTAAATTTCTTCAAATAATTTTGTTTAGATAGGTGAGATTTGATTCATGTTGGAGTAACATTACATCTTTAGCATTTAAATTTATGCCATACAGTATTTTCTCCATGTTGTTTTATCTTACGAGCAGTTATTCAGAACACAGAAACGACCTATATGCTTACGAACGGTGTTAAAAGGGGTTCGATCAAAAAAATTGAAACTGCAGCTACTATTCTATTCGACTCCCTGCAGCAGTACGATGTATTTGGTAAATATGACCACTAATATTGCATTCATATTTTCCATTTCGAACTTATTGATTTCTTCGTTTCTTTGACTTTACTTAATTTCTAATGCATGCATGGAGCTAAATTGCCAACCCGTGCATGTGAGGAAATTAAAATTATACACAATTTAGCAACCGAATCATATCTAAATAATTAAATCATTAAACATATTTAAACAATGATAGACATTTTCACATTTTCTATTTCAACCGAGATTTACGACTCAAGATGAACAGAACTTTTCTAAAAAGCGTATCTCGGCTATCAAAATGGTATGACGATCAGCAACTATTTTTTTACCTTAGCATTTCCAACTAATTAACACAGATATTTCGTCATCCGCAAAACAAATAAACGAAACGCATTGTCTTTCATACTGGATTTTATTTCATTTTACTCAAATAAATACTTCTCTACCTAAAACTGCGTTTTCTTGCATCGCTTTTTCAAAGGTTTTCTCGAAATGTTATCAAGTTAAGATGATGTTAAGCACAACTGTTCTGTTCCGTTCCCACGCTTCTACTTCAACGTGCACTGTTGTGTGTAGGCGTCGAACAAACAAGAATAGTCTATTTAGCGATATCGCCGTCATTCTTTAATAGAGCACCATACACATTGCGAATACACCGGTCGATGTGCTTGTTATGTCGTTTAGTTGATACTATATACGTTACGATTGCCGCAGAGCTCCTCCTGTCGCAGTTGGTAGAACCGATAATCGCACAACTGTTTCTGCATGATCGTGGCATGGCTTGGATGTAATTGCAATTGGCATTACCTAACAATGTTTAACATTTCGCAGCGTTGTTAGTAGTACACTGAATTACCACATGCTTGAATTTCGTCCATTTTTAATCGCCCTGTAACGTACACCATCCTCTGAGAGGTTTTAGTTGGAGGCTGCGGTAATAATAAAGATTCATAGGAAACATCTAATCAGGCAACAAGTTGTGCAATCTCTATACGGTTTGTTAATAGTTTGGGGGGTGCGGTGCAGAAAAGCGTTGTCCTGCGATATTTTCATTTGCATGCATCGTCACAAGATGGTTCTGCTGTTTGCACGTCGCTGGTCAAAAGTTGATTCTTCAAAGAGATCCGTCTTCGTGAACGCAGGCAGGGGTTGTTGATTTTTTTACTGTTCGTTTACAGACCGGCCAGCACGATGCGAGGATCCTCGACAGCGGCCTTCACCTTGCGCAGGAAGGTGACAGCCTCACGGCCATCAATCAACCGATGGTCGTAGGTCAGGGCTACGTACATCATGGGTCGGATTACCACCTGAAAAAAATCGATCATATATATACGGTTACACGAAAAAAACGAACAACGCTAACACTTTTCTTTCCCGCGTACCTGTCCCTTCACAGCGATCGGTCGCTCGAAGATGCCGTGCATGCCAAGAATGGCGCTCTGCGGAGGATTGATGATGGGCGTGCCGAGCAGCGATCCGAACACTCCACCGTTCGAGATGGTAAAGGTGCCACCATCCATGTCCTCTACGGCCAACGTTCCCTTTTTCGCCTTATCCGCCAGTCCAGCGATGGCCAGCTCGATATCGGCGTAGTTCATACCTTCCACATTTCTCAGCACGGGTACTACCAGACCCTTCGGCGACGCTACGGCTACCGAAATGTCTACGTAATCACGATAGATAATTTCCTACAACACGGAGGCCAATTTTGCATGTTAGAAAGAATGTCAACATGAAAAACAAACGATCAATTATGCACTTACGTTTTCGTCAATGACAGCATTCACGACGGGTTGGTCCTGCAGGGCATAGGCAGCTGCTTTGCAGAAGGCAGACATGAAGCCCAGCTTCATGCCGTACTTCTTTTGGAACGCTTCCAAATGTTGCTTACGGAAATCCATGATGAAGCTAAAGAGAACATCATTAGTAAGTTCGTTAGTTGACAGTTTGTGATTTTAAAAGAAAACAATTATTTTTTGCACTACGTCAACGTGTCACATTACTCTAGTTTCTAAGTAACCGAATGCTTAACACTCCCTTTTCCATTCAAAAGGATCAATTTCAAGCGTCTTCTCTGACTTGCGTCAATCCATGTCAAATGCTTCGGCAGAGCACGGTGCGCAAGATTGCGTACCAACACAAAAGACGCTACCACCTGGCGCGCATGGGTTCCAATTATTGCGAATGTTATTTTTAAGATTTATCCTACGGAGCAACATAATGGACAGCAGCACAGAAACACCACCATCGGGTACAGTACAATGTTGGACAAGCTTTCGCTTAGAATCTTTCACGCATGCGTGCATGGCGTTTCTCACCGTTTTTCCCACAAGCATTATCTCACAATTACGTCATGCCGTGTGGTGGTTGGCCTTCACCATTCACCACCGCTATGATACGTCATCTTGCGTCGCCCACCTTCAAGGTTGATGCGTCATCAGTTAAGGCATCGACTGAATATGCGCCACCATTCATATTGATCAAATGCTATGCCAAAAAAGTGCACGGACGATTCAAAAACGGTGCCGAGTGCTTGTTTTGAGCCATCAAAAACCTCACCGGAGGCTTGGCCTAGCAGTGGACTGATTATGCTGTTCGAAAAACAATCAACCCTCCAGCAATGCGATGGGATTAGGCTTGTCAAGATGCGCCACTCACTGTTGCCAGCCAGTAGCGATAAGGGCATGCGACGGACGACATAGGACGCATACACACACACATGGGAGGCATGGCGACGAAAGATAATGGCCTTATCGCCGATACTCACCTCATGTCGATTTCGTTGAACGTCGTCAGCATTGCGTTCGTGTTTTGCGCCTCCTTCAGGCGCGAGGCAATCTTCAGCCGCATGCGCGTCATCTTGACGCGCTGCTCCGTGCGCGTTCCGGTGATTTCCTTCGTGTAATCAGCTGGCGGTACCTTCACGGTGGCCGCCTCGATGGCCTGCGCATGGCGGATCGCTGCAACCGGCATTCGGCTAATCGGTGCCGCCGGTTTCGGCGGTGGTGGTGGCGGAGGCGTACCTGCGGCGGCCGCTGGTGGTGGCGGTGGCGGAGCGGCAGCCGCTACCGGTGGTGGCGGCGGTGGTGGTGGTGGGGCTGCTGCTGCCGGTGCCGGAGCGTCGGCCGGCTTGGCGGCGCTGGCCTTTGGCGCTTCGCCGGTAATCTTCAGCTTGAACAGCTGCTGACCCGCCTTCACCGTATCGCCGTCCGCGACGTAGATCTCCTCGATAATACCATGACCCGGGGCCGGGACACCGACGGTAGTCTTGTCGGTTTCAATCTCCATCACCACCTCGTCGGCGGCCACCGCATCGCCGACTTTCTTCTCAAACTTCACATCGCCCTCGGACACGGAATCGGCAAACGGAGGCACCTTCACGATTTCCGACGACAGCATGCGGGCCGAGGTGAAGATGGCCCGCTCGTTCACAGCCCATCCCTGTGCCTTGATAGAGCTATCAATCGGAGCGAAAAGAGGGACCAAACGGGATCGGTCATTAGTGGCTTATCGCTAAACTGTCGCCCAATGTAAACAGGTAAACAAATCCGCCACGATCCGGAGCAATGCGTCGATAAACACGCGTCGCACAATTCGCTACAAGTACGTGTGTCAACGGGGTAGGGATGAGTATCTCTCGCCACCCGCACCATGTGATCACACACCCCCACCATATACGGGCTACACGCGTCAGCGATCTTACAATGTTATTAATCAAGCGACAAAGATCATCGACAGCAATGCTACGGATCGAACGGCGCAGGAAACGGGCAGCTATAAATAAAAGCATAACAGTTGTGCTTACTTTCGAACGGATTCGCAACGTCTGCCACTGTCGGTGACCGCGGACCGGACGGCGACGCTCGGCAACAATCGACGCCCCTGGTGGTAGGATCGCGAACCGGTTACAGTGCCCTACAAAGCATGGGAAAAACAGATCCATCAGTACAGCAGCCTTTTCAGACCGGGTTCACGCGCATTCCCTTTCGAAACTAGGACAAGCATCGATCGTCACACTCATACACGCACACACATGCCCCGCAGCTGTTTTCCCTTCTCGGGAAATGCACATTTGACCACAGGTTGGCTGTCGAGATTACATAATCCGTTTTTCACCGGTGTTGCGGCAGAAGTATCGGGGATTTACCCGAGACATCTTCTCCCCGTGAGCCATTGCTAGCACAATTTCGTCACGATTATTCACACTCGCAAGCGAAAGATGAGAGCCTTACCTGCTGGGGTGCTGATTGGCCTTCCAATGAACGCAGACCGAGACGGAGGGCTGCGCGGGGCAAATTTCGCGACGATATCGAAAGTATTCCGGCCATCGCTCACTCACTCACTCAGGTGCCTTGCGGTGTTTGCTCGTCACGTTGCTCTCCCCCTTGGATGACAGAAGCAAGTGAAAGGTGAAATTTTAACGTTGTCAAAGCGCACGGAATTTCGCTTGCTGCATCCGGCTCGGAACCGCACAGCTGCTTACCGAGGGACGTTCCTTCGATGGCAAAGCCCTTTTTTGCACGCCCCGCACGAACAGGGACAGCCGGACAGAATTACGCGACTTGTGTTCGGGAGCGGCGGTGATGGATTTTCGCAAACTGTACGAAAGAGGAAGATGATGGCAGTGTGGCCAGATTATTTTGGCGGTTTTCGGTAGGCGCATCAAAATTTTATCGGTAGTTTTCGGTAGGTTAAAACTCGAAACTTAAAAGAAGTCAAGGCGAAAGAAGTGTTAAGCGGGATGGGAGGGGGTGCTAATGCGGAAAATGAAAGTTTCATCTCACGAGAATATGCATCCTTTATTTAGGATATGGATTAGAATTGGTTCAGCGGTTACACAAATGAAGATTTTTCTGAAGTGTCGATCTGAAAATTGTAAGCCAAAGAAGGACTAAGATGCACATTTTTTTTGTGGTGACAAGTTCTTTTTCTCGGGGCTCCACGCGACCGCTTAGGACCGCAGCAGTGCTCCTTGGATACGATTTTATCGTTTATAGTTTATGGTGGAAGTAAATGGCCGAGCAAGGTGGCCTTATTACTTAATACTACCCTGAAACTTAAATCTAGCAATACATAGCTTAACAGTAACCTGACAAATACATTACATAACGCACAGTTTAGTAAACAGTTTAAAAATGAGTCGCGTGATGCCAGTCAAAATTATCATAATTAGCGTTAAATTTAAGAGCCATCGCAGTCATGGGATCATTTTCACTATAAGCACGTCTAGCCAGTTGGGTTTTAAGTAGTCAATAGTTACGAAATGTTCTAGAGGGTACATTTAAGTTAATTCTAGCTAGTAGTTCGGGTGCGTCAGTCTCACCTAAAATTAGCTTAGACATAAATTTCTGCTGAGCTACTTCTCGTCTCTTTTTCAGCGTCTTTTTTTAAATTTGCCATGAATTATAGCGTTTTTGTGATGACAATGTGCTCTTATAACCGCTTTTTCAAATATCCTCCTCATAACGCAATGTTACTTTTGTATTGAACTGTCATTTCTCAACAGCACGGATAAACGGAAATCCGGATAAAAGGTACCCGGATAAACGGCGCTCCACTGTATATATATATACATCGGTTTTCTGGTCACTTTGCCCACAAGGGCAAGACGAGCTTTTTGGCGGCCACCGTCGCAAAACCGTCGCAAAACGTCAAAATTGGCGTCGCATGTACTGCAAACCGACGTCGCCAGCGAGCGAAACTCGCAACGATTTCGAGGCGCTGGCGACGGTCGTTTTTGACGTTTGGCGACGGTTATTCACCTTTCGAGTGAGCTTTTGCCCTGCGGACCAGTGTGGCCAGATTATATTGGCAGATTTCGGCCGGAGCACTGTTGAGAACGCAACCATTTAACCTTCGTTTCTAAGACCAAAAATACACCCTCATCTTTATGATCACCTACCCGGGAAGGTCATACATTTTGTATGGGAGTTTGCATTTCTGGATGGTAAATTGATCATATCTTCTGTTTTAATTATTGAAATAACTTTAAATTTTCAGGAAAGCTGCTTGTAGAAAATTACACCGGGTGTGAAATTGGAGGAAAACTAGTGATATTTTGGGAATAAGAAAATAACGTGTAGACGGCTGAACTTTCACTTTGCTAAAGTTTATTCACTTGTCTGTTTGAGATCATTTGTACAATTCATTACATAGTTCAGTTAATCCTCATCTAGTTCCTGGTTTATATTGTAGCCTTCAAGTGTTGTCTGTTTCTAATCCCGTTACCATAATCCCATAATTCATGCCATAATATAATTCAAATCAATATATACATAGAAATTCAAACACTGCATAAAACTTTGTTCTTTCCAGTATAAAAAAGGGATTTTC
This sequence comes from Anopheles coluzzii, assembly GCF_943734685.1. NCBI lineage: Eukaryota > Metazoa > Arthropoda > Insecta > Diptera > Culicidae > Anopheles > Anopheles coluzzii. The sequence goes on from NC_064670.1 coordinate 48,083,527, forward strand.
CTAATTATTTTTCATATACAGGCGGTCCCCAAGATACAGCTAACTTCAAGCTTTCCTGAAAATTTGAAGTTATTTCAATAACTAAAACAGAAGATATGATCAATTTACCACGCAAAAGAGCAATTTCTCATACAAAATGTCATCAAAGGACATCCCAAATAGCCAGAATTGCTTAAGCAGCTCATTTTGACACGCTAAAGATCGCTGCTCTAATTCGCCTTTTGCAGTAGATAAACAGCATCAAAGTTCTATTGTAGCGCCCGATAGTTAGGCAATTAGTATAATACTAGGAATAATCAATTATAGTAAGCAATTATGGTAGCGATCGTTTATGGTATGGAAGGATAGGATAGGAAGGATAGGAATAATTATAGCAAGTAAATTACATAAAAATGCATTAGCTAGATAAGGACAGAATATAGGGCATATGATAGAACAGGATAGGGAGATAAGCTAATAGCCACATAAGATATGTTTAAGATAAATACTTTTAGCCAATAGAAAAACGTAGGGTAAATTTTGGCGCGAAAAGGAGTAGTATAAATAAGAGTTAGGAATAGGAATTAGGTATTTAAGGAAACTGTATACTAAGAGGAAACGCTGCCCGAAAATACAAAGACTAAAAAGTATTTCTAAATCGGTGTAATTATTTCGAGTTGGATGTAAAGAAACCGTTTGTCCACCACACTATGTGGGTCTTTCAAACAGCGCCTAAGCAGCTTCCTTATGCCACGATGCCAGGGATTATTTTCCTTTCTGTTTTATTTTCAAGCAAGCGTCATCGATGAAATAAACAACAATATTTGTTTCGTTTAATCACATATGTATATTTCTAAATCTTTTGTATTGATGAATTACACACAATTTTACACAATTTACTGATAATTCACAATCACTTCACTCAATATTCATTCTTCAATTAACGAATCTATCTTGTGCAGCAGCAATGAGATTATTGCCGGCGTCCGTCTTTGACACTTTGACAAAAGCCACCTTGTACCGATGTCATGCATTAAAAAGCTATAAAGTTCCACCAAGTTCAGTACCCTTTCTTAACAAGCCTTCAAGTTCCATCATGAACCCTACACATAGTGCTAATCAGCCGCAAAGTTCCAAAGAGTACCATGTGCCTGTTAAAAAGCTCCATAGTTCCGCAAAGTACCGTCTATCTCTTAATCAGCCACAAAGTACGACATCGGAACGATTTTTCGTTAAACAGCCCTAAATCAGCTATAAAGTACGAGCTGGGCATATGCACTGGCACTCTGATAAATTCCTCACTTTCGGTATAAATTCATATTTGGTTCGCTTGGTACACTTCTCCTTGCTCGCTGACTGAACGGATTCAATAATCGTTTCCTATATATCAGATTTTGCTAGGGAACTGTGTTGTTCCCAAGCGCCACAGATTAAGCTTAAACGACTGGAAAATTGAATATTCATAGAAAAAAATTAAAGATTCACAGCTTCATTGGTTTGATCAATAGATGGCGTATTACAACTCATCATTATATTGCTATCCTTTTCTTGCAATGTGTTTCGACAAGTTTCATCTTATCATGACCTATATAGCTTCTAACTTTCCGAGCAAAAATCTATATGAATGGTCGTGTGGTCAGATACGTGGGTATCAACACCAACGACCATTACTCAAATCTCACTTGCTTCAGTGCTGGTGGTTTCCGTTGGAGTTTAGTATTTAAACAATCGTATCGCCGTTCTAGTTCTAGCGATGCATAACTTCAATGAACGAAACCATACAACAGTACAGAGGAAATGAGAAAGCTCTCCTCCAAGTGATGAAGCTCAACTGGTAGGGGTATCCCACCAACAGAGAGCGCCACCAGCTTTTTTGCTATTTTTAGAATGCATGACTCGTTTGCCGTCTGCTAAACGAAGTCTTTCTATATTCCGTTTAGGTAGAGAACTTGAGTCGTTTAGAAACCATTTAGTGGTCGTTTAGTGGATTTGTGGCACTTGGGTTGTTATCCAGTAATCTTCAGATCATCATTTTAATCCAAGAACTGGCCGTCGCGTAGGTTTTTTTGGCTTCTTTCTTTGTGCTACGTCTGAGCAAAACCACATACAATTTCTGCGAGATTTTGTTTAAACTTCAAGGCATACTAGATTTTGTTATGGAGTAAACCGTCAAATTGTGTGTCGATGTATTGGTGATAAAGAACACCATAAGCCCACCTGATATATACATTCACTTTGGTTAAATGGTTGCGTTCTCAACAGTGCTCCTACCGAAATCTGCCAATATAATCTGGCCACACTGGCCCGCAGGGCAAAAGCTCACTCGAAAGGTGAATAACCGTCGCCAAACGTCAAAAACGACCGTCGCCAGCGCCTCGAAATCGTTGCGAGTTTCGCTCGCTGGCGACGTCGGTTTGCAGTACATGCGACGCCAATTTTGACGTTTTGCGACGGTTTTGCGACGGTGGCCGCCAAAAAGCTCGCCTGACTTGCGGACCAGTGTGGCCAGATTATATTGGCAGATTTCGGCCGGAGCACTGTTGAGAACGCAACCATTTAACCTTCGTTTCTAAGACCAAAAATACACCCTCATCTTTATGATCACCTACCCGGGAAGGTCATACATTTTGTATGGGAGTTTGCATTTCTGGATGGTAAATTGATCATATCTTCTGTTTTAATTATTGAAATAACTTTAAATTTTCAGGAAAAACATTTTTTCAGCTCCGTGGCCACGCACTAAGTCGGGTAAGCTTTAACCGCAGACAGCGAGATTCAAATTTAAATGATTTTCTTTGATGAGCAATTCTTGGAATCCACGCAACTGACATTTTCTACTTTTTATGAAGATTAAATTTTAACGGATAAAAATAAAAAGTGCCAGGCAAACAAACGTGCATCAGCGCGATAAGTAACAAATGAGGTTAGCAATCCTTGAAACAGCATCCCAAGCGCCTCAGAATAAGCTTAAACGACTGAAAAATCAAAATTCTGTGATTTTCGGTAGGTTAAATGAAAAATCGGTAGTTTTAGGAGGCTTATCTGTAAATCGGTAGGCATATGAAAAATCGGTAGGAATACAGATAAATCGGTATTTCTGGTCACTCTGGGCGACACAGCTTCCCATTTCAAAACAACAATCCCTCTGCCTGCATGGCAAAAACCAAAACAAGAATCATATTTGCTGAATTTTCCTCGCCAGCAGACACAGAACGATGTATCTAATATTCGTCATTTCCCTGCTATCCTTGCTGATGGCGTTTGCATCAAAGATTACGAAAATGGTAAGTACTTTCATTCAAAAACCTTCTATTACAACCTTCGCCAACATTTGCCCCGTTTCCTGCCAGATCCTGCCCTTCATATGCCGGGATAGTGCGGAAGTGATAGCGCGGAGGAAAGAAATAGCCAAATTACGCTCCGATCTGGCGAAAATTTCCATGCGCGACGAGTACACCCGGTACGTCCGGTGTGAGCGTGAAATTGGCAAACTGGAAGTGACGCTGAACGAGGCCAAAGGACGGGATGGTGTGAAGCGCGTTGCGTACGAGTACGGACTGCACTACGGCGGGATGGCCGTGGTCGGGCTGTGCATGATGTACATTTCCATTTTCTACCGCTACTCCACCGTCATCGTGTTCGGCGACAACTTTAACTTTGAACCGTTCGGTGGATTCATCAACTTCCCGACGAAAGTGCCCAATTCCATCTCGGTGGTGTTCTGGATCGTGGTGAACAATTTCGTCGCCCGGACCCTGGCCAGCTACGTCAAATAAAACGCTCTCGAAACGCTCGCGGTGTAAGCTAACCGGAACCACTAACGGCTACTTTTATTTGCTGCTTTTAGCTATAATTTGCAACGAAGTCAACCTGCTTCTCAATCCAGTTGGCGACTTGTAGAAGGTTTCGCTCGGTAAAATGATCTCCCATCAGCTGTAAACTGATCGGCAATTGGCGGGAAGAAAGTCGGATCGGAATCGAGATCGCCGGTATGCCGGCCATATTGGCCGGCTGTGTACAAAAGTCTTGCACGGCGCACTGATCCCGATTGTTGCTCTGCACAAAGTCTTTGTAGAGTGGCGCTTCACTCAGCGTTGTCGGTGTGAGCAGCACGTCCACCTCCTTGAACGCACGGACAAAATCGTCCGCAATGAGTCTACGCACTTTCAGCGCCTTTTGGAAGTATTTGTCGTAGTTCTCGCGGAGCAGGAAGTAGTTGCCCGACAGAATTCGGTTCTTCACCACACCGTTAAACCCTTCGGCTCGCGTTCGAGCGTACAGCTGTTCCGTGCTGCTGTCCTCCTGCGAACGATGGCCGTACTCGATTCCGTCATACCGTGACATGTTACTGGCCACCTCGCATTGATTCAGGATGGAGTAGACGAATATCGAGGACGCAGTGTTGGGCAGGGACACGGCTTTCACAGTAGCACCGGCAGATTCGAGCATGTCAGCTATGACTGTCCACGTTTCCAGCACTTCCTGCTCGAGGCTATCGCAGTGATACTCGATCGGAATACCGATTCGGACTCCTTTCAGCGACATTTGCTTTTCCAGTGGTGCGATGCTTTCAAACGGTCTCTTTACCGTCGTGGAATCATAGACATCCGGACCGGCAACGGCATTTAACACGGACGCACAATCATCAACGGTCCGCGTCATTATGCCCGGAACATCCATAGAGTTTACCAGCGGAATCAGTCCATGGCGGGACACAAGACCGTAGGTCGGTTTTAAACCAACAATCCCACAGTAGGATGCCGGATTTCGGGTCGATCCGCCCGTATCAGATCCAAGGGCGGCATAACATAGCCCTGCAGCTACGGCCACAGCCGATCCACCCGAACTTCCGCCGGCAATACGAAAACGATCATCGTTTGTATCTTCGCTCCAGTTATTTCGCGTAGGTCCAAAGATGGAATCGATACAGCCAGAGCCCATGCCGAACTGATCGAGATTTGTTTTACCAACTATGACGGCGCCATGCGCCTGTAACCGCTCCACGACCGTTGCATCGTATGTGGGGATGAAGTTTTGCAGCATTCTGTGGAGATTGTGAATGGTTAATGCTTATTTACAAGTACAAAACCATGGTCATGTTTTTCCCTACCGAGAGGCACAGGTTGTGTGAATTCCTTTGGTACAGAAGTTATCTTTCACCGCAATTGTTACTCCGTCGAGGATGCTTTTTGGACTGTTTGCATCGTGACGATCCTTGGACTGCTTCGCCTGTTCCAGCGCCTTTTCCGATGATACACGCACAAACGCATTCAGATGCTTGTGGGATTCTATTTGCGCTAAAGAATGTTCAACAACAGCGACCGGGTCCAATGATTTACTTCGAAAACATTCAGACAGCACACGCGCACGCAATGGTAAACGATTCATCCTGTCGCAGTTCTTTATAAAAGATGAATGCGAAAGTAACTAAGGAATACCTTTTGTCAATTAAATCATAATTAAATTTTTCAACAAGGAACAAATTGTAGTTTTGAACCGGCAGATTTGTTATTGTTGTTCCTTTTCATTGCGGAAAGCGAATGTCACTTTTGACAGATGGAAGACACAGAACAGTGGTAGCGTCTTCATGAAATATCTACTAATTATTTTATGTTTGATAAAGTTCAATACATGTAGTAATTTAATAGATTAAAACTGAACATAAAGAAGACTTATTTTTAAGTGAAAATCAAATCCATTCTTCTCAAAAAGAATTTTTTACAAAAATTAACGACACAAAAACCTCAACCCGGTTTTTGCTGCATGGGCACCGTTGCCTGATTTGAATAGTGGGTAAATATACATTAAATTTGGTTAATTTTTCCTATGTAAGTTTTTTTTTATTGTACAGCTGTATATTAAATAAGCTGTTTAACAATTGCGAACAATATATTAAATTGAATTGTTTTTTTTCTCTAACATGTATAGGGAATTTGGTCCAAAAGATATTAGAGCTGCAGATCGGGCTAATTAGCCGAGCAATTAACGGCTTTACCACGTGCTTGGTGCAAGGTTTAATTTAAAATATTTTATTGATTGTTCTTTTCGATAAAGTTGTACATGAAACAAAATTTCATATTACGCTTGTGCGCATGTTTCCGATACATTTATTCATTTATGAGATTTGATTTTAGCTATATCTAGTCACAATATCAAAATTAATGATAAAATCAAAAAGGTATCGGCATATTATTAAAAAAAATAGAATAAAAGAGTTTCTACCATTCAGTTTACCATCGTATATTCACGATCAAAACAATATATAATTTGTTCAAGACCAGTAAAATATAATACTCATCTGTAAACTGTTCTAAAATTTAATTTGTTTTTAAATTTAATCTAGCCCAAACGAATAACAGTTCTAAAAGATTAAGTCCACTCTAGCTCTCGAACACAATACGCGACACAGCAAACGCAACACGTGGTAGTGCTTCGAAAAACAATAAACTTGTACCCGCACTGATTTATCCCTTCGGCCAACGTTCGGGCAATGTTTTATGAATAATGCTAAACAACTTAACGCTAAATCAAACCCATACCGATAATTCATGCACAAATGCAGAGTATTGCTTGTATTGCTCACACGCAGCAGCGAGAATGTTGCGTCGAATAATTTCTTTCCACATGATTGAGCCGATTCAAAGAAAACGCTATCGATAACGAATGCTGTTGCGTTTTGAATATATGCATCTAAATTTGTTCTCCGACTTAATTCCTTAAAGCGTTGTAAGCGAGAAGTGAAACACACATCCGGTGGAAAGACGTGTTTGCCTGAAAGAAAATGACTAAAATTTAAAAGAAAATGCATCCACCAGTAACAAGCTACTGTAGGAACATTCGGCATTTAAATTCATCCCTACGTCTATTGACCTTCCCTCCGTCGGTTCGAGCTGACTTTGTAACGCTATTCTCGGAGCTGGGAGCAAACCAGTACGCGGATTTGGCTGCTACCTCGGGCCCTATTACTTGAATATTCATCGGTTACCAATTTCGTCGGAAATCTTCAGCATCGTCAACGCACCCGGGAAGTACCATTTCACACCTTTACCGTGTACGTGGGCTCGCTGCGAAGAATCGTACGCATGATTGCCCCCGCGCCAACATGAATAAAGGTAAAAGTAAGGCTGAAACCGAAAACAAAGGTACAACAAAGGGAGGCAGCGTCTCGCACACGGCGCACAAACGGTCAATGAAAAGGACACTCGAAAGCAAATACGAAAAAGAAACAACACTCCACGAAAACCCAAACAAACACAAACCCCCTTCTTGGCTGTATCCCGGGCCTCTCTGGTGGTAGCGCTGGTGGCAGGAACAATAAAACTCCAATTTTCCCTCCGTTTGACACATCTTTATTAATTATTTATGTTCATGGCTACCGCGATCGAAAGATCCTTATCCGCCAGCACGGACAGGAAACGACGGGAGCGGGTAAGCAGCAACTCTCCACGAGGGAGATGATCTTAACAAGCGCGCGCGCCCCCCTTTCTTCTGACACCGTTCTGGCCGAAGCAGCAACGAGACAACGTCTCCTTGGATTATTCCGTGTTTGGCACAGCGAAGATACGCAATACAACAACAGCAAAAACGAAAAGAATCGCACACTTCCCGTAGATGGTTGAAAGACGTAACACGGATAGCAATAAGACGCAGCTGTGAATTTGCGGTTAGACAGTTTCATTTTATAAAACAAACAGACAACAGGAGATGAGCAGGAGGCGCGAGTGTAAGGGGTAGGAAAAATTAAATATACATTCCACTGCCACCGGCGGAAGCTAGGTACACTGGCGTTCTAATTTAAAACTTTGCACTCCCCTGCTTCCGCGACACCGTGTGTTCCAATCGCCCAACGATGATAAGAGCAAGTCGAAGCGATAAAAACGCTTCCAAAACCGGGCGGTTCTGGCGAAAGAAAACGCGTCCATTCTCGTAACCGTTCCAAATGGAGTTTTCCGGTGTGAAAAGCTTGCCTCCCCCGCTGCCTCATGGCCAGCTTTATTTTATGATGATACAGATAACACACACCCACACGCCGAACATTTGGGTTTGGGGGAGCTAAGGGTTATTTGCTGAAAGTAAAGAGGAACCAGTGTACTTCTCAGTTTTTGTGAGCCATTAAAATGAATTCTGAAGATGCATTCTTGCATGTTTTTTTCTTTGAGTTTTCCTTTCTGCTGCTTTACAGGAGCGCAGGATATTTCGGTGATGTTTCGGGCGCTTCTAAGTGGGTCGATTTACAGCAATCGTAACATCCACCCTCCAGAAGCAACTGGAGACACTTTTTTTTATTGTAGCAGCAAACTGGTGGTATAAAGATCTTGTCAAAATCAAGAAAAAAAAAGTTCTTCCGTCGTCCACTTTGAAGGATTGCTTTACCCTTGGACGGACGGCGCCAAAGAACTCGTCCGAACAGGAACCTTGGAATTGCACCCACGACCAGTCTGCGTGCTTACACGGTGACGAACTTTGGGTTTGCTTCACCATTTAGCACCTCTGCTTGGGTTGACCTGGCCCGGGCACCAAGGCAACGAACCCAAACCCTTCGCAGCAGAGGGTAAACAGTTGTAAAACAATAAACTTGCATTACTCTTCCAAACAGATAAGCAAGAACGTTTGTTTTAGCTTTGGTTCGTTTGTACGGCCGATCCGGGGGCCTACAGGACGAGGCGCATCCCATGGTTTTTCGGTGCAATAATTTTCCTGGGCAGCAAATACCGTCACACTGCGGACCCTGACGCGGAGCCTTTTTGCATGAATGGCTGGAGTATCGGAGCTTTTTTTTTAAATCCCTTGGACATCCAGCGGTGCGATGATGGAAGATGGGCTTTGATTTTGAGTCCCAAGATCCGGGCGCCTAGCCGACCGCTGGAAGACAAGAAACATCCATCAAATTTTATGCTAATTTTATTCATAGGGTTCTAAGAGACAGGCACACACACACACACGCACATAGTGTCCCTGTCCTTAGGTCGAGCCATTGAGCGTAGAAGAGTGGTAGAGTGGATGTGAAAAGGAGACTTTTCTCGCAGCAGACTTAGACCCAAACAAGCGGGCCTGGGCTGTCGCCGTTCTGTTCGGGCTTCGGTCGAGTATCACCGGAAAAGGAACGATAATCAGAGGGTTGGGCGTGGACAAGAGGAAGAAGAAGACGTTATCTGCTTTCCTGTCGACTTCCTGCTACATTCCCTCGGACCGGTATATGACTTTTATGGACCAGTGTGGCCGTACCACTTCAAAGAAGGGGCTGTGGAAATCGGGGCCGTTTGTGGATAATAACTCAATAATACCGACACATGACAGCGACACGGAGGATGTGGCCGTTCGTTCGTTCCTTTTGAAGCTGTAAGGAAACGACCTGACAACGGCCACGCATACCGGACGCCCGCAAACGCACATATTGCTGCACACCGGCTATGCACCGTTCTGCAGGTTGAAAGTGTGAACTGTGCGAAGGGTGTGCTGCCTAAAACACTCGATGAGATGCAGCAGCAGTCCAGCCTCTGGCGAACGATGCGAAAGTGTCCATCAAGATAAGCCAGCCAGCCCGGTCCGGAGTGCCGAAACACGAGGCGGCCATCCGGACGACGGAGCGAAGCGACGAATCCGTTTTGTGGCAGACAGTTGATTGGACCTACCACTTCTGATCGTCGTTGGTGGCGAAGACAATGGCGCACAATGGGTCAAGTTTCTTTATGATTCGATAAGAAAGCTTTACGTTCCTGTTTATCTATTTTAATATATCATGAAACACGCGGAAGTAGTTGAACATCTACACTGTCCATAATTTTGATTTCAAAATTGACGAAAACAGTTCATCAGTGTCTCTAATATAATAAAAATAAGCCAAACAATAGTTTCAGTAACTAACTTTTTCATGAACCAAGTGCATTAAAATATATAATTGAATTGTTCAGCCTGGAAACAAGACAAAATGTTTATTACTACTTACTACAAACAAACAATTTGCAAATTGATTATTTATTCTTTTTTAAAGCATGAAATCAGATGTTTTTCATAATTGTTATGTAAATTTTGGTTTTGGGTTTCTTGTGATACATCCCTTTTTTTAAATTGAAAGCAATTTTTTAAGGAGTGTAAAGCATGATTTGAAAAATTGAATTATTCGTTTTATTTTATGACACTATTCAACTATTAAAATGTGTGATAAAATAATTAAAAATACCACGATAACAACACACCAATCTCGAAATCTCTCACCAATTTTCTCCAATAATCAACACCTTGCTTAATTTGTTGACCCACGCAATTTACACCAATCTGGCCTTTCGATGCTTCCGTTGAAATTTGATATCGTTATGCCAGGACCACCAGCAGCTCTGACCACCAAAAGCCATCAAATCACACAACACGCACGCAGAGTGTGCTAGTGCGCGCGAAAAATCACCCCGTGCGTTGGCCGGAAACGGAGTGTCCCATTTGGGCTTCCGTTTCACCATCGCTTAGTGACATAGTGACCGACAGTGCTGCGGTCGTTCGATTGCTCGCCGATCCGTCCGCTGATTTATTGACCAGATTGCGGTCGAAATCATACGCTCCGTGCAGCACCTATTATGCACCTCCGTTGCAATGAAGGGGTAGCCCCTTCATATCACTGTCACCAGCGTGTGTAGCTGGTGCACGTGTGAAAACGTGCATCTCAATCTCGACGAAGCTGGCCATCATCCGTCCTTTCGAGCACACAACTCGAGCACTGGGCACTGGGCCGTGTGCAAGCCCGGTGTCCCTGTGGTACCGCCGTTCGCAAGGAAGCGTATGCAAACGGAAGCTTTACTCATTAAGAGCACTAAAGAGGATACACCTAGACAGGCGGGCGAACATGTGATCCTTTCGCTGCTTTCGCTCCTTTCCCTCACTATCCTCCTTGCACAGATACGTGCTTGACACTATGCTTGACCGAAGCTCTTGACTCCACCCGTACACCGGGACCGGAGGCATCAAAAGCTTCAGGGCGCCCAGTGACATGCTCGCTTGTCATGCATGTCGTACACTGCGTCGGTTTCAATAATTCAAAAGTTCCAGTTTTTCGATCTCGCTACGGGATGCTCACCACGCTTACTTCTTCCTTTCATGCTTCGCCCCTTCTAGGTCTAGGTGAATTTGTCCCCGCACACAAAAAAAGACAAGCGAGAACGAGAAAAGTGTGAAAGAAAAGCTTGCCGAAGAAAATCAAAACAATCCCCACAAGCTGCCGAGATTTGTTCAACCCCGCCGAGAGGGTAGAAGGAGATGTGTGGGTATCAGGTGCCCGCCAAACCACCGGCACGGCGTTCCAGCCGTCCTCACATCCGTCATATCCGTTGCTGTTAACTCACGGGTATCCTGAAGCACAAGTTGGTGCTGCTGCTACTGCTAACCTGACAAGTTGGTTAGTTCCGTCGTGGTTGCAGTGCGGAAAGCCTTTGCCAACTTTCACTCCGCCTTCCCGCACTCTGTCCCACCTACCAAGGCAGCTAGTTCCGAAAAGGATATAATGATGAATGACGGTAAAGTAGGTAAAGCTATGAATATTTAAACCAGCTCCAAGAGACACAGAAATACAGAGAAAGAAAGAGAGAAAGAGAAATGGAGAGAGGAGCCGAGAGTCAATCTCCGCAAAGTGCCGAGGATCTTCGTGTGCTTATCGTGTGTATCGTGTGTGTGTGTGATGCCATGGTCGGTGCGCAGGCAACAGCACCACAAGCAGTGCCCGGGCGGAAGTACGACATGTCGCACATGTCATATGTCACCATCGGTGTGGAACGGAATGAGGTAGCCCCCAAAAAACGGGCGGAGATGCACAATCGCCCGGGGCTATAGGTTGGGGATCGCGGAGAGGGACAAAATGTCGCGCCGGATGCTACTCTTCCTCTTTTTCGTGTATGTGTGAGCCCTACTGTGGCCAGAATGCTTTTTTCCACCTATTTCTCGTGTCTGGAGCGTAAACTGCACGCATGTACTTCACTCACACAGACACAGACACACACACATCGGTCTGGCTTTGAGAGACGAGGTGTTTGTGAAAGCTTCCGGATAGTGGTCGCCTTTTCAGCGGGCTCAACAATGCGGAAAATATTCATTTTGCCGCGTTTATTACGAGTGTGACAGAGGCAAAAAGGAGGAAAACGTGCGGGCAAAATGGTGGCAGTTTGCATATACAGCGTACGCTGGGGAGCGGGATGGGGAAGGGTGATATTTTTGGAGCGAACTCCCTGTCACCTCGTCGACGACGCATTCTGCCCAAGGTGGTCGCTATCCTTCCGGCCGGTAAGCTTTAACACCTCTTCATTTACCAGCGCCCCCTCCGTATCCGAGCTTTGCCGAGCCTGTGTGCTGTGTGATGTATTTTTTGCGATATTTTTGTTGGTCGTTGATGATGGGCAAACGTCCCTGATAGCCATCGCCCGGTCTGCTATCGGTCCAAAGCCATCGCGGTCTTCTCTGGTGCACCCGGCCTGCTGCCGGCGACAGAGGATTGAACGTTTTTGGACCACGCTGGTGGTGGTGGTGGTGCATTGCCAGCCGTTCCGTTCTAGCGTTAGCGCCAGCCCGGGCATCATCTGATTGTCGTGGGTAATTAAAGCCAATGAAATATTAACATGGCCCGTGTCCGCGCGCGCGTATGTGTGTTTGCCTTCTTTTATGTCGCAGGCGAAAGGTGATGGACCCTTTGGGGCGCGGGCTGCGCTGATGGGCCGCGGTGGTTTAATGGATTCTTGACCAGAACGGGGCGAAATAATCAACCACTCTTCGCGCGCGTGATATGCAGCTTTTAGGTCATAAATCAGTTTGAAAGCATACAACCGTGGGGGGAGGATGAGCCTGTGGGCAGTGAGGCTGTGCAGTAAATCTGCAGCGGGGAAACCACCGGAGAAGATCAAAAGAGATGGACGCAAAGTTGTGATAAATGTGAATGAAGGCTCGGACGGCAAGTGAAATTTGACGCCGCGAACAGTAGACGACGGCGGACAAATAGTTCATGGGAAGATTGACACACTAACAAATCCTACGTCCCGGGAATGGTAATGCTTTTTTTTGGTAGCTCTTGTTTTGGAGTTTAAAAAACTCGTTGAATCAGATAAATGCATTAGTGTGACAGGGCCAGCGAAGTACAGCACGGTTCTACTGTGGAATGGTAAATGAAGGTTTACTTGTGGCAAACAGGGTATGTCTGGGTACAAAGTGGAGAAATTTTTATTTTATTCCCTTCCGAAGCGCATCGAAATACTGTACAGTATTCGTCCGCACGAATAAACTTTCCACAGGAAAAACAAATCGACTCGCATCGTGCTGCTTCTTCACATAAAGCAATCAGGTTTATTTATTTTCATTACACCGAAGCGAATATTATCGTTGATTTATATAAAAAAAATAACACTCACATTGTTGCTACTCTTCCCGGCACAAAGCCATGCACGCGCGAGCCGGCCTTAGGCGGATAGTCGGTTTGGAAATGGCCAATAATAGCGAAAACGCCGCTCGCGTGTTTTAATGTGGATGCGCGCGCGAGTGTTGGCGTAGCGTGAATGCCCGTGCGTGCGTGCGCGTCCCCGCGATAATAAAGATAAATTAATAGCTCCAATAATCTTTAGAGGCAATAAATTTCCCAAATCTGTCCACGACGTCGTATGTTTGGGTTGATGTTGTTTTTTTCCCTCCTCGTTTCTGCTTTAGCTGTTCGGTTCGGAGGTAGTTTTTTGCTGTTGGCGTTTGGTTTTTTTTCCCCTGGGCAGCGTTCGATTGGGACCTTGAGCCGTCAAGCAAAGAGATCGCCAACGGGTGGAGAACGATACACGCTGAGCTTATGTTTTGCCTTTGTTGCCCCAACCCCAGATCCACCCGGCGAATTGAAAGCGTTGATCGGTCGATACAATTTAAAATTATAAATCATTATTAGGATGGAGCTGGTTGGGCCAGAAGTTCTCGCATTTAAGAATTTGTTTCCGATGCGAATCGCTTGCCACGATTGTCTGATCGATCGGTAAGAAGTAGTACATAGTTTAATGCACTTGTTGAGTTCCGCGTTGGCACAGAGCGTACAGCCAGCCCTTGAACTTGATGTCCCGCGGCGACAGCCGGAGAAGCTCTCATCATGTCAATTCTACCGATCCGTCGAGCTCTTTACGGCCGGGGCCGTGCAAAGCTTCGTGCAAAAGGGCGGAGGCTGTTCAGGGCACACATACACACACTCATCAAATAACGTGTCTCCCGCTGATCTTTCCCAAACGTTGTGAAGCTCTCGGCACGACACCGCGGCTCAAACTCGACCGACGCAGGTTTTGTGTGTCTGTTCCACACGTTATCTTGCTGTCAGGATTCGGAGCACCAACGCCACGGGAGGGTGCACGGAACCTGTTGTGAGTTTGTGTACCAGTTCCTTCCATTCCATGTTCGTATCCCGGGATACGAGCTTTCCTGTGTAAGTCGCGATCGGGAACGATCATTAACCGCTTTATGACGGACCGATTCTCACCTCACACTTTCCCTGTGGCTGTGGAGTCCGTGGTAAGGGCTTTAACTCGCCGAAACGGAGCCTACAGGCTGAGTTTCGATGTCCAGCTGACCTCCCGCTTTGTTTTGAAAACGCGATGAAATTTATAATACGAACAAATGATTATGATCGGTACGCGCCCTGCCGGTCGATCTCGCGATGCTCCCAGGTTGCGCGCGATCGTGTGTATTGTTTTCTTTCTGATTGGATAAGAATTTATCGGCAACACTGGTACGATAGTTCAGGGGGCCATTCGTGCACAACCAGCAACAGCAGCAGGCCAACCCCAGCTGACCTCACCACGGCCTACCGCGGCCAGTCGTAACGGAAACTACAAACTGTCGAACGGATGAATTTACGATAATGACCAAAACGCGCATGTGGTGATGTTGTGTGTATGTTGTTTGGCGTCGGTGGCGGTGAAGTCGATTATGATTTAGGTGGTTTAGATGAGCAAACGGTCAGCCCAACGGCAACAGGTTGTAGCTGGGATCATAACATCGCACACACATTTCCGGGCCAAAGAGGCTGGCAGCACGGGGGAGATGTTTAGGCGATTAATTATCTAATTATGTCTCGAGCTGTAAGCGATATTATGCGATGAGTGATGTGACTTAGTGCATAAGCCGGCAGAGCGTTCTCAACAACGTTTGCAATTTTATGGCCCGGTTGGGAGCCCTGATGGAGTATGAGCTTGAAATTTATTAATTTGACTGTAACTCTTCCTTGTGCGACATACGATCAAGTAGGAATAGCACATACAAAAATAAATGAAATTCGTTCAATCTAACCTATTTCAAATCTCTCAAGAGCCTGAAAATGTCTTCCCGATTGAATGGAAACTGACATTAAGCGACAGTTTCCTTGGTAAGCCAGCACGACGGATGTGTTACAACCATAGCAACATGCTTCAATCGAACGAAGATTGCCGTGATGTCAACAATGATCCGAATTTAATAATGAAAGCGATTAGAACCGTAACATTCCTCCGGCTGCGTAACTGTTTGATGGGGCGTAAGTAATGCCTTCCGGTCGCCTGACAAGTTCACAATCACAATCAAGCACCGGCGAAACGTTGGTATTAAACGTCGGTAAATTGAATACCATTAAGCGCACGTCACAAGAGGCACCAGCAGATCCATTGCCGGTGCTATGGGCTGGGGTGTGTGCTGGCTGCTCCATTGCTACACCATCAAAGGTAGCCCCAGGCAACGACCACGACACCAGGCCCGCACGCGTGGCGGTTTGGGAGCATCAGGTGTCTTTGGGTGTAGGAAAACCGACACAGTGGTCTTTCTTATTTTGCAATATCGATTCGATTAAGCCGGCAGCGTCTACTCCACCTTCTTCTAGTCTTGTCCCGTTGCTAGGCGCCACTTTCTTTGAGTCGAATGAAAAGGTTCTAACCATAAGCGGGAAAGCATTTCACTTGTGCCGCTTGGCCAAATCAATGAAAACTCCCTCCTTAAGTAGTATCCCATCGAATGGTTCATTTTATCCTTCCCGTCCTATCACGCGCTTTCCACTCCACGTGTTAGGACGGAATCGTTCATTCAATCAATTCCGAGCGGAAAAGGCGGATCGAATTTGCGAGAATATAGATAAAAAAATTCACAGCAATCCGCAATACGCTGGAGCGTATGGCATTTTTTGTACTTCATTTGAAAAAATAGGAGAAAAGGTAAAGTATCAACTGTCTGATACATTGTCTGCGTTTTCCCCCATTTCCTTTCAAGAGCGCCCACCAGAGAGTGTAAAGTTGCCGATTGACGGGAGGAATGTTCACGGTGCATTGTATGCCAAAGGGACACGGTACCACCTTTAGCACAGTTGCTGCAGCCCACCATTTCGGATATTCTACGGTTCAATGGTGAATGCGAAGGAGTCCACGCGCGCCCCGTGTTGCGAAAATGGTATGGTGGGATAAAATTTGATTTCATGCCGTGTGATCGTTGCGATCGAAGTGGTGTGAACGGTTTTACGGCCTTCGTTTTGCGCTAATATCAATTTCGTTGATAGCAATCTGCTTCTTAGAATGGATGCTCCCCCAGGCAATCGGGGGTGCTGGGCCAAGCGATGGGGGTGCTTAGAATGGTTGGGCTGTGGCTTATATTTCGTTGGCTGGCGAACGTATTGAACGCTTTTTAAAAGGGTGTTAAACGTAAAATTATCCTCACTAGTCAACCAGCCGAGTTTCTTTAGATTCGACCAACGGAACGGATACGATGATAAAAGGATATTAGCTTCTTCAGAATGAATGGATCTAGATACTTGGATAAAAAATGTACTATGGGGAATGCTTTACGTGACGTTGGATGCTACATTAAATTGAGTTGACTAATAGATGGCATTCGATAGAGCAAATATACTTGAGAACTATGGTTCGAGGTTATAAAATGATTCCAAGATTTGAATAAACGTCTTTTGATTCGTGTGATTCACGATGAGTAGGATCTAAAATTTACGAGTTCGAGTAATTTGATTTTATCAAACCTCTAATCAATTTAATGAATATGTCAATTAAACTCGGCAAGACTTGAGACTTTAGTTTCAGAATTGCATACTGTGTAATGAAGGTTGAAAGTTGATAATTTTTATAGAAGCTAAATTAATAAACATAACCTTTTTCTTCTTCGTGCTGATACACTGTTTTGGTACATTGTTCAACGTACCTTGACAAACAACATATATGTTTGTTTCATTACGTTTTTTGATATATTGTTTCAAGTGTAAACATTTCCTGCAATGGTTAATTCTTTTTATTTAAAAATTCAACAACAAAAAGGATTTTGAATATACAGCTAAATTATATGATGGAAAAAAACTAAATTATTAAATTTTGTTGTGAGCTTTTTTGAATCGGAAATTAGAAACAAGTCAGTAAAAGCTGTCACATGCTGTTTCCAAGAACATAGATTTATTTATCTTTTCTTTACAATATTTTTAATAATATTGTTAACACCATTTCTTAACAGGCCGAAGACGCACTTGCATTACTTAACAACGAACATAAATGCCTAAATTACTTGTACTGCTTAAAACGTAGTCACTATATAAATACTAACGTCCAATCAAATTACGAACATTCGACGAACATATTATTGTTTTCACAAAAAGTTATCTAACAGGTTCGTGTTAAACATTATCGCTTGTTGCATCGATCGAACATTGATTGGTGCCTGGAATATCCTGGAAAGAAAACGAGCCGGATCGTCTCAGGATATCTGTACTGCACGTTGAAATGTTCCATTTTGTTCCGGCGTTTTGCAGAACTGAACTCTACGTTAGAGTTTTGTTCAAATTCAAGCAAATGTGTATTTTAACTTGATGAAATGTTAAAAAATATATGTTTACATCGCATCTCATCCAAAATAACAGGAATCGTATATCTTAGTATGTTCTGCTAATTCCTGTTAAACTATCCTCTCCAAGTGTATTAACCATGCAGTAGAAACCAAAAAGCTACCGTTTAAGAAAATAACATGTACTTGTTGCGTTTATTGCATGCTAAGGCAGCCACTAGCACAGCCTGCATTCGTCAAGAAAGCCCCATCAACTACGCCACATACGCTTGGAATTATTTATTTAGTCGCCCATAATCCGGATGAGCCGCCCCGAAGCCCTGCAGCTCTGCAGCCGTGCAAGTGTACCGGGGCCGGGCCCCTTGAATTGAGAAGAAACATATTTCATCTAAAAACTTTCACCGGTCGACAGCAAAGCGCTCGGTGTTCGGGCTTTCCTTTCAACAGC
Organism: Anopheles coluzzii; assembly: GCF_943734685.1. NCBI lineage: Eukaryota > Metazoa > Arthropoda > Insecta > Diptera > Culicidae > Anopheles > Anopheles coluzzii. Next base: position 48,101,741 of record NC_064670.1, read on the forward strand.
TCCTTCCCGGCCACATGTCCCCGCCCACCCGGAACATAATCCTGCACAAGGGTTTGAGACTTTAATTTCGAGAATCTGAACGGTACTTCCCGCGTCTGAAGGCTGGCCCGGAAGACGGATCCCAGGTAAACGGTGCTGGCCGAAGGATCACCGGACAGCAGCCGGTGCGCGATGTAAGCGGAAGCCAACCCTCCTTCCGCGCCGCGCCTTTTGTCCAACTCGCCAACCATACTAGGAAGCCGGCCAAGTGCGCTTCGATGGAAGGCAGGAGGTGGAATCCTAGGATTGGACGGTAATTAGTGCGTTGGATAATTGAGACATTCAGGTGGCTTTTGACCGTCATCGGTCGACGTGGCTCCCGCTCCGATGCGATGATAATTTATGAAGCCACCAAGCCACCAAACGCACCTCATCCCGCCGCATTGGCATTGTGCAGAACAAGCGTACTAGAATTACCGTGTTCACCGAAATTAGCTACCAAGCATTAATCAACCAAGCAGTGACACCGCATTCCGTGCCTTTGTCAGTGTTTGTGTGTGTGTGTGTCCGCCAATCAACGGTGAATTCTAATCGGTCAGTCGGCATGCACCTGTACCCCAAGGCTTAGAGCGGCATTGGGAAAGGACGGGATGGAATTGAAATCTTCTTTTTGAATTCAAAATCTCATTTTAGTCTACCCACCAAGCACACACATGCAGGGTATGTAATTTCATTCGCAAATGATAAAGTTATTTGACAATCATAACCACAACGCGTATCCTCCATGTGTGGTTTGGCTGACGGGCACAGTTACATTAGGGCGTGCAGTGGGTGCACCATGCATAAAATGAATGCTAGAAATGAGGGTTGCAATAATTTATGCACCCTGCTCTAATTAGCACAACTTCAAAGTGCGGCACTATCCACCGTCGACCGATCCGGTGTACGATGATTAGCGCCACTTTTATTATTTATCATCTACCGCGAGTTGCGTTAATTTCGCACCGGTGTTCGTGGTTTTCTACCGCGAATACGTTGGAATGAATTGCGGTACGGTATTTGCTGGGGACTGAAAAGATAATTTTCACAACATTTGTGCGATTAATGATCGTCCCACCGAAAACCGATCAAGATAGTTGGGCTCCCACAAGGTACCGGTGGCTACGTTTAGTTCTATTTCGTTCGAGCCGAGTGGCTGATATAAACCATTGCGGGAGTCCACTTGTCTTCCCGCGTGGGACTTCACCTGAGCCTCCCAAAAACGTTACCGGATTGGTTCCGTCACAGCGGGACGCAAGAACAACCAGTCCGGCGCGCTGTTTGTGTCTTCTCGCACTGGCAACAATCTTGCTCCGATGTTCCACCGCGCACAGGAATAAGGCACATCTCGACAGACCGCGGATAACGGTTGGTCCCCATCACATCACCGTCTCGACACAAAGGCACCTTGACAAGGTCGGAACTCTGGTCAGGAACGAACTGCGGGAGGCTGTCGTCCGAAGACGGCGATGGTGCTTCTACTTAACCGTTTTGAAGGGGGGGAAAGCATTATTAATTTAATTGGATTTTGACAATCGACTACAATGCCCGCTGTCTCTGCTGGTGATCGTGTAATTTCGTGTTCAGCTCAGCGAATGACGCGAGAACGAGCTGTCGAAGTTCTCCGTTCTAGTTGCGTTCGTGTTTGGAGTTGTGCTAGCTTTTTGTATACACCTTTCGACCCACGATCGCGGTGGGAATCCAATGCTTACCGCCGCAGCAGCAGCGTTCGTAAAACATCCCAACCCAAACGAAGCAAACATCCAATGGACTCGCAAACGTAATTGATACACGTGATTAGCGCACCGGGGAACATTGTCGGAACGTTTCGTCCTGAAATTTGTCAACTAGATAATCAGAAAACTTTCCTCCTGATTCTTTCTTGGCACTGCTGCTTTCCTGGTTGCTGCTGCCGATGCTTTGAAACTATGACACTCAAGTGGACGTTAACAAACCAGAAGTAATCAACCGAAACAACAACAACAACAGCAGCAACGTAGAGAGGCAGCAGTTTCTAATTATCGTTTCCAAAACATTCTTCAAAGCATTCCAATAACTTCCACCGCTTTAGTGGCTCGGGCGATCTTAATTGGGAGTAAAACGGTTCTGTCCCTTCAATGATGAGTTTCAACCCCTTAATTTTGGAACAAAGGCAACAAAGGTTTTGATAAGGGTTGTCGAGTCTGTTTGCGGTTTATTTGCCGGCTACATTCCTTCGCGGCAAAAATGTCATCCAACATATACTATTTGTAGCGCTTTCGTGTTTTGGACACTGTGTAACCGAACCGAACTACCCGTACTCACTAGAACGTCGCATTAAAGTACTATTCGGGCACTAGTTCAAACCTCGTGCCAGAACTTTTACTACCAAACGTCACCTGTGCATCAACTGGTTCGGAAATTGAATGAGAAGTTAAGGATTCTTTGTTTTAATGAAGTATATAGCTCGGAACCGGAAGAGAAAGTAGCCAAATGGGCTGGGAACAGCAAGCGCCAAACATTGCTTACCGGTGTTGCTAAGTAGCGATCCAGGCTGTAGCTGAATAGAGCTAACCGCAGGGGTTGATTAATTATTTACTGCTTAAAGAATTGTTAGATGCTGTGCTGGGCATACACAAAAAAAATGAAGCAAAAAGCGTTGCAGAAACTCTTCTTCGCTGCACCGGGGGTTGGTTCGGTTTCGTGTAATATTCTGTACGATCTCGGTTCCGGTGTACGGATCGGATGCCGGCGCTTCCTCCCTTGGCCGAGCTTTGGTCTGCGACATGGTGCAAAGTTTCTCCCCGAGCGTCATGTCAGACTTTTTATTAAACATTCCTATCGTCGTGTTTCGTCTGCCCGTGCTACTGGGCCCTGGGTACTGGCATTCATTCTCGACCAGACTTGATTCTTGATTGGGTCGGTGTTTCCTTTTTTGCTCTAGTACTCTAAGGGGACCATCTCCTTGCAGACAAATAGAGGGAAGGAGAGAGAGAGAGAGAGATTGAGAATGAATCTGCGTGAAATACCAGCAGCGGCAACAGAAACAAACAAATATAATTTTTCCGTTTGCGTAACTTCAAGACGGGCGTGGACCCATTTCAAGCAACTCATTCAGGCAGGGATGGGATTTACGGCAAACAAAACATTATAAAAGAAAAGAAAGAAAATGTTGTTTTAAGCCAACTGCTTGATAGACCAGTCGGCGTATGGAGTTTACCTAACCAATTATGTTTGCCCAAGGGCAATCTAATTTTTCCCCCCGGTTTGTCGGTTTCCTGCTACAGCTGGGTGGATTTTTTCGGCACTATGTTTCGCTACTCCGGTTTTTTAAGCCCGTCACCCGGTATTCTAACCGCCGCTAACCGTAAAACAGTACTCCATCGTGTAGATCCATCAGAACATTTCCTCCCCATTTTTCGAGGTGAAAATTATCCACCAGCGCTACAGATTGTTACACACTACACACCAGCGCCTGTGCTTGACAGGTTACGGTTGCGCTTTGTTTGAAAATTGCTAACCACGCGAAAGTTCTCTTCGAACCATGCTGCGCGAGTGTGTGTCACCGCACTGACGATGGAAGTGACAAAGTCAGACACAATCGATGCCATTGTAGCTTGTTGGCGAACGATTCTTCCGCGCCGAGGTGTTAATTGAAGGAAGGGAAATTTAATGCCGCCGAGCAGAAGGAAAGGCGAAAGGGACATTTGCCAACCAAGCACACCGGGGACACCGGGTGTATTGTAATGGCACCTCTTCTCCTCTCGCCACTGTCACTCTTGTTAGTGCTGCACCGCAGGATTTCTGTGGAACAAAAATTTGGTGACATCCAAATAGCATTTGCCGTTTATGACAGAAAGTTAATGAAATTCAAACTTTTCTCCCTCCAGTCCTGCACATCTGGTACACCTACGCACTTGCCACTCGGTTTGGTTTGGAGGTGTTTATGGGACGCGGCAAGCATTTAGAAATCACCTTCCTGCGCCAAGGTAGCGTCCAAACGCTTCACGGCCCATCTGGTGGACATGCCAACGAAGCATGAATTATTAATAACCGATCAAAATGTCAGCCACTCCTGTGCCGTGTTTTGGTGGTGTTTTTGGGGCACGAAAATCGAATGATATCGACCCCGGGTATAGGATGATTTCGGTGCGAGGATGCGTTACGATACGAGCAGTCCTGCATTCCTGCATTCGGCCGCCCTCGCGAGCTGACTCACGCGGGTTAATTGTCCCGGGCGCATGTAATTATTGTGCGACGAAATTTAATTAAAATTATGGAAATTAAATATTTAATCGCAGCTGTCGGATCGCTTTAACAGATTGATCGAATTTACATAAATTAGTTCTGTTGTCAAATAAATAATAACGCCACCGGTTCTGCGACCCATCCCCCGAAGCAAACTGGACACGGTGACGACGACGACGACGACAACAGCCCACTACTGTTGCGGGAAAGTGTTCCCCTGGCGTGCGCGGTCGGTTCGAAGATGCTGTTTAATGGTGGCGGAATACATTAGCATTTCGTTACGATTAGACGTTTCGGGCTAGAGGAGACGAGAATGGGGCAAAGCTTCTCCCTCGAGCTGGTGCGGATGCCGCGCAAGAGATTGGGTCCCACAGGCCTGCCGGACCGACACCGAAAAACCGGACCTTCGTGCTTGGTGCGAAATTGAATCGGCAAACCCCTCCCCTGGAAAGCCTGCAAAGATAAATGTGCAAGAATTTGTCATGTTTTTGATTCGCCACGGTTTTGTGCCGCGGCTGAGCGAAGCATTTTTGGCGGGCGTGCATAATGGGGGCGAATTTTTAAGCTGGCTCGGAGGATGTTTGCCAGAACTTTTAGCCGGATGTGTTGTTTTAGGAAGGCTCAATCCGTAGACAAATTAAACGTTTCAATGTAAAGACGGTATCGTGTTTGTACTTTTGTTGATCCGTCCAAGAGTAAAAGAGTGGCACATTTTAACCATTTCAACACAATCCAAGTCGGAGGTCGTTTTACTCCTTTTTATAGACGATTTTAAATATTTCTTCCATGATTCACCTTCCCCGGTGGCGGGATAACCAACCAAAAGCCCGAATGACAAGTGGGTTGCCAACATCAGAGTTTAATCCCACTGACAAATCCTACCGATGGGAACCGGTGGCAAGTACAACGACCCAATTAAAAACAACTCATACCCAATCCCGGACCATGTAATTTCGCTCCCGATTTTGGGCCAACGTGTTGTCCAGCGTTGTGTTGCTTTTTTATCCCTTTTAACAGGCGCACCGTTTCGCTATTGCCGTTCGGTTCTTACTTTCTCATCCTCGTCCTTTGCTGCTGCTGCTGCTACCCAACACGATGCTTATCGGCTTAGTGCGACGCATTTTCGGGCAGGATTTGTACGGGTTACATTGCATAAAGTGTATTCCTTTTGTTAGTCCTGTACACCCGTGCGCCGACATCGAACGATTCGAAGAGCTTAACAATTTATCATCACCCCGGCAGCAATGGCCCAAGAATGGCCAACAACCAACCGGTTAAAATCACCCTAGCCGTGGAAGCATCATGGACGATTCCCGCGAGCGATTGTTGCATTTACCCCTCCGTGTGGCAGCACCAACACAAACCAGGCGGACCACTGCTTCCAACAACTGCTTCCTTATGCTAATTCTTACAGTTCCACGGCGGTCAGGAATATTGCACGGTTTGGGAAGCGATTTAAACACACCGGCACGTGGCACGTGCATCGCGTGTGTTCCGCTCCGGTCTCTTGAACTGTACTCATAATTCTGGTAATTCTAATTAAAAATGATCACAATCTACCCGTTCTGTATTGCAAAATTGAGGGGATGACACACAGGCATTCACTCGCCAACCGGTCGTTTTGTGTCATCCTTTTTATGATGTCTCTCTTTTTTCTATAATCCCCCTCGATGTCAGCCACCAGTCGATAAGGAAAGGCAAAGGGGAGAAACATTCTCCCATACAGAACGCTCGCTGTAGATACCAAAGCGTAATTAGAAGCGCTAATCGTGCTAATCTCATAGTCTCACGCGTGCACGCCTTGCGATGAATGGAGTCATTTGGCTGCTGGCGAACGAAAAGCTTGTATCTTTCCATCGAAACCAGGAACGGAAAATTCAGCGAGTCTTAATCCTCATGATTAGCCCGAAACATCCAATTTTGGGCAATATTTTTGTAGCAACCATTATTCAGTAGAATGAACAGCGGTAAATGAAAGCAATGCCTCAAACCTGGAAGGATATACGTATTTTATATTCTACCTTCGTTCGTGTGCGAGGGAATGTTGCTTGCGCTTCGTTTGCGCTTTAATTCCTCAGCATAGCTCATACGTGCTAGCATGAAGCATTTGTTTGTTTATTTGCGTATGTTTGCGGTTTTCATCGTGTTGGCGGCATGAGTATGACGGTTACATGATGAGACTGTTTACAAAAAAAATCCAAAACGGTGTGCCTCTTCAAACGAATGGGGCGCGTATTGTTTGACGAAATGATACAAAAGACGCCTCACACATTCCTGGGGCATTATCATCCCGAAATTGCAATCCGACGAACCGGTGAGCCAGCATTACGTGCCCATAGTCTGCCACATTTTCCTCGCGGTAAGTTAGCGTGTGTGGTGTGTTTTTCATTTGACGTATCTTGCAGCACTGGCAGCTCCGGAAAGGTAGTGGCAACAAACAGGACAAACAGCAAGCAGCAACAGCAAAAACAATTAGGCTTCATTCGAAGGGGGCTACGAGTTTGACGTACGATGGGAGCGGTGCAAAAAGAAAAAGGACTTCACCAGAATGAAAACATCTGAGCAGCAAGTATATGTGTGTATGTGTGTGAGCATTCGTTGGAGAGCAGGTGAGTTCTTGGCTGTAACAACTTTGGCACTGATAAGGTAGGCGCAGTGTTTGACGGTGTATATGAAACATTCATGTAACTGGATGCTGGCTGTTGGGGTGTGCAGTAAAACCGCAAGCAAACTTAAAAGAAACCCACCAAGAAGCGCACTACAAAGCGAACTTGCCAGACATTAGCGACTGTAATTTTGCACTTTTCACTTTGCACAACGTCAGTTGATGGCGAGACGTTGCTTGTTTCCGTTCTTTTCATTTGCGTGTTTTGTTTCCTTCCTCGGCCGCCACTACTTATTTCCTTCCAGCCATGTCCTTTTCAAAAGCAACGTTTCATCGTTGCTTCCGGAATGCGCATCGTAAAGCATTGCTGCAGTGTGGGTAAATCTCGGGTACGATTAAACCCACCCGGATAACGGGTAACTACAATGGCAAGACCACTTATGTTCGGACATACTGGGACGGTGGTCAATATGAAGCTTCGGTTGCCCCACTGCCACTATATGCCTGGCTGGGATGGCCTCTGCTGGCCGCATGGTCAGCTAATCCGGCCCAGCTTACATGACATCAATTAAAGCCATCTTGCTGGCAGTAATTACTGTTTCTGCAAACGTCGTCACGTTGGAGAACCGTATGGAGAGTATCATCATCGGCCACCATCGTAAATCCGTTCAATACGATGAGAGAAGACGACTGCAGCTTCATGGACGGTGAAGGAAAGGATTGAATAGATGGATGGCCCGTGGAAAGTGCACCGTGCCTCCACCGAAAGTGGAAGCGTTTCGGTGGTCAGGAAATTAAATGCTAATCCAATCAGCCGATGATAGACTCGCCATGATAGACAGTGGCCTGAAACGGTGGCAAGTTGCACGCCGACCCGGAAAGCACTATGTGAATGGATTTTGTGAGCTGAATGGGGTCACGAATGGACGAGTTTTGGGAGTGTAATTGACATCTGACATCATCTGGCCACGGCACAAATGCCATTTGCGGCACAAGGAATGACCCTTGCCAGTGTAAACCATAGCGAGAGGAGTTGCTATTGCGCGAAGGGAAGTTTGTTGTTTCACTCAAAGATACTGACATTGACATTTAAATTAACCGTTGGTTAGCTATGTAACTTGAAGTATTAGTGTGCAGACACGACTTTACCGAATAATAGTGTTTAACGATAAAACCCGTAATCATTGTACCTGTGAAATCTGTCATGTCGTAATTAAAATATTCACAAAAAATGGTAAAATGTTAAGCTCTACTCCAGGGATATTTTCCCAACCAGAAAAAGAAAAATATGTTCTCAAAGTTTAAAATTTTAACGACAGTTACTCGAACATATTTTGGAGAGATGTGTTTTTAATAAATAGTTGCTGTAAAATTCTGTCTTTAAGTAACGAATGTTCGACAATATGCACCAAATTTTGTACATAAGTCACCAATTATGTGATTAAAGTTTACTTGCAGGTTTTGCCTCCAAAGCATCTACCTTTGAATTAGATTTATTTCTGGTGAAAATAATCACTAAATTTTATTGCTAGGCTTTTTTATCCAACATACAATTTCAGAACAAAAATAAAGCCTTTCAACCAAATTGATTGATTTTTTTTACGATAACCATGTGATTACCAATGAAATTTGTATCCTGAAAGTGTATCCATTTTGTTCATTGATTTTTTATTGAACACAACAATTTTTAACTTCCTGATAGCTGTTTGATGATGTGTTGAAGGAAAAATTATTCGCGTTCTTAATACATAAACACTCATCCGTTTTGTGAGCCGAACCTGGCAGAGTTTAGTGTGAAATATAATAGCAAATGGTAATAGCCTACGGAAGTCATCCTTCCAACAGCTGCTACCGATCCCCTAATGAGTTTTACAATCGCCGGCGAGGGTTGCAAACGCATCAAATGCAAACACAGGACAAAACAAAAAATCAAATTAAGCAAGGGAAAAAACGACACCAATCCACTGCGGGACCAAACTTTGCCCATAATGTCTCAAGGCACCCGTTAGTTTTGTTATCACCTTGCCATAATCTCCTCGGCGGGCATACCACGATAGCGCCGGTTGTAGGCAGATGGAGGGAAGGGATGGAAGGCAACAAAATTCACACTTAAAATATGGCCATTTCTTGCCCTTCCTTCATTTATTCGAAAATAAAATCGCCTCTATAAAATTCTAATCTTAACGAGAGCGCTCTGTTCGTGAAGCAGGGAAGTGAAAGAATAAAGGGAAAGTGGAAAGAAACGAGTAAAGGTCCAGTAAACCCATTCCCTGCACATTACCCAAGAATTGAAGCATCAAACAATGTGTTTTTTACACTTTCCTCTTCAAGTGAGTGTCCTGCCGGAAGGCCCACCAGCTCTACCGTTCTCAATTTTTCGTGTCTCTCACAGCCCCAGGGATTCACTTGGGACGACGCAATGTCGAGATGCCCCGAGAATCAAGAACAGTGCGTTCTGGGAAGGAAGATGTGCGAGGCAGGAAGCGTTATAAATTATGAATTTAATTTGCATAAATTAGCTACCATCGAAAAGTGAAATCCTTCCGCGAGAGCCAGCAACAGAATCGTAGAAACTCGATGGAAGACACTACGCGTTTTCGTTTACATTGCGTCCTCGTCGTTTCATCGTCATTCTCCAAGCGGAGGCCAGGAAAGTCATAAATTTTACTGCCAGCCGCGTCCCGTCGCAGCAAATGGGTGGAGAAGCAAAACAAAACAAAATACCCCGTGGCCGACCCCGTGCTCTGATGAGGTGGCGTCGCTTATTGCCCTGGGGATGGGGATATGCCAGTGCCGAGGCTGATTCGGGGGTTCATTCCGGGAACCCGATGTGCAACATCCTAATCAACCCAAACTCAGCTGTTTAAGTGCGACGATCAAGGTGTTTGCAGTGCAAATAGCGCTTAAAACATAATGCTAATTTGATGATGTATCAGGTGTTGCAGGGGTAGCAGTTGGGCAAATTGGCTTCCTTTTCCCATCCCACCCGCCTCGCTTCCCGGTACGTGTGTGAGTGCAATTGCGTTTGCCATAAACTTTAATCGAATCAAATCAACATTATCGGGGAAGTTTATGATGTTGGCCGGTGGGTGAGGGGGACCCGAGCTGTTGCATCCTCCGAGACACCGAGATTATTTCGCTCAGAACGCAGAGCAAGCCTCTCGTTGTGGCACGTGTCGCGGATTGAGCGTTTACGGTGTGTGCTGATGGCGTGAGGGGAACAGCACATCAATCACGTGCACGCGCGAGCGCGCGCCCGTTGTAACATTATAGCAGTTTTCTATATTTAATTTTTTGGCCCATGTTACCGGCAGCCCTCCAAGATGCGACGCCGTGTTGTGTTGGAGAGTGCTGTGCACCGGACAGCGTTGCTAATCTCCGACGGGTGGGCAGGCATGGAAGCACATCCGGCGTGTCTGGAACAGTTCCGTACCGTTCCGCATACACTGTTTGCCAGTCTAGGGCGGCGTAAACATTTGACTGATCTCACAAGACCACCACGGCTGAACGGTACAATGAAGAGGGAGTCTTTGGCCCTTCGTACGGCCATCCCGCCCTCGGTCCGATCGGCAGATTCCGAGATAGGTATTAATAAAATCCCTTACTCCCAGAACTTATGCATTTTAAATCGGCATTACATCTCCAAGCGACCAGCTTACACGTCCAACAGAGATACGTGTCGATCAGGCTCGTAGTTACTTCGGGGGGATATTTCATATTCGACCGGATCAAACGATATCTCCTGCTGCATGAGGGAAGTTTTCCTGCGAAACATCATAGCTGCTAATGCACAACAGCACCGTTGGGATCTGTGCGGAATGTCTCTCGGGGTCTTGGCATGACCGTCATCGATTTGGAACACGTAGCTCTCACCACCACGAAGCAGGAACAATATTGATGTTTATCGTGCTTCCTGATCCTGATGATTGTTATGATTGACGCGCCCTTTCCTATTCCAGCACAGCTTGTCGACTGATCGACATGCATGCAGGTCTAGACTGACGACATTTATGCGATTGTGCATGGAGCCTTGTTGCATAGATGGAGGAACAGGACAGACAGGGCAGGATGCGAGATTTAAACACCATCTAATGCAATCTGTTTTAAAATTAAATTTACCAAGAAGCCACGGGCACCAGCAATACCGTCGCCTAGCAGCATTGAGTCAATTATGTTCAATTCACAAACAGCACCCTAAAATTGGCACTGACCGCTGGTAGGCGGGGGGTTAAATACATTTTCTTAAGTTTGGGAGGAAAATGCGGTTCAATTAGAGCTATACGGGGGATTAAACTCTTAATAAAGCCGGGCGCATACAGTCGTACATGGCACAGCAGCTTTCCGCTGTGTGCCCGGGAAAGTAGTATTGCGCGTTCAACTTGCTCGTATGGCAGTAGTACTTCCAGTGACCACACTTTTGGCTCTTCTCAGCCCCCGAATGGTGGCTGACGACATGTCATGTGTAGTTGAAAACTTTCCCCCGGTCCAAACGTCATTTCGACAAAACACAACACACTATAACCACCAGCGCCCACTCCAGCACCGCCGTAGAGCCCGCACTTGTCATCTTGTGTTTGAGTTACCACGGCAACACGGGCACCAGGATCACAGGGGTTCGAAACGTGGAGGTTTCGACTGTTTCGTCGGCGTGGGGCTTTCGTGCGGCGTGAACTATGCTCTCTTTAATACAGCATCCCCGCCCGGACGGTGGTGCGGCATGTGGTTTCTGTGTTTCCGAAATTCATCATCAACTTTTCCGTTTATTTTATGGAAATATTGCAAAACTTATTATCATTTTCTTCGATTTCATGACGAGTCCTGACGGTGATGGTGGTGAGTGAGTTTGGGATATACAGAGCTGTCACTGAGCGACACCGCTCACCGAAACTTGTGCAACTTACTATTCGACTCGAAGCAAACCTTTGGTGTCGTTCTTAATGGAAAATGTTGCTTTAAATAGTCCCGTCCGTTAGAACCTGTCGAACGAGTGAGCGACAAACGCTTTCCATTGATTGAAAGAAGTTACTTCTTTCGCTTCAGTTTGCAATCTGGAAAAGTCGGGGGAAAGGTTAGAAAATCAATTTTGTTTCTTCCATTATCTTCCCTCGTTTTGCTGGCTGCTCCTGTCGGGGAGAGATGCTCTTGATCAATTCATCTTTGAATATTATTTCTCTCGCACACGTAAACACGCATGACGTTAGACAGGAAGGCAGGAACGAAAATACCCAGCACCCAGCCAAGAAATCCGAAAATAAAATAACGCCCTACCCCGCCGCCCCAACTCAACCGGCAAAACCGCGCCACGTTTCGGTCGGTTTGGAAGCAATGGCAAATTATTACATTTCCTTGCGCTCATTAAATGCATTAACATTTTCAATTTAGCCTTCCACCGCCTTCTCGTCGGTGGCGAAGACTGCCAGCAGCATCGGGAGGCTAGGGAGAAGTAGATCGATCACGTTTCGCTTACACGCGTTGTGGGGCGTTGTGGCAGCAGCAGTGAAAGTGCTCAACGTGCCCTACGTTCTTTACCGGCTGTATGGCCATAAATATTAATCAAAAATCATCATCGATGTGCGGATATGGGCGCGGACGAACCTACACTGTTTGGGGTGAGAAAATCAGACATTTTTGGAAACACAGAAATATGCGGTTTATGATGCCACAAACGTAATGCGTTGCCCACGTAGGAAGAACGCGTCCTGTTGTGCCAGTACGCTCCGTGCGTAACAACCGAAAATGAGCGAAGGCCAAGAGAAAAAAAAATCGAGCAAAATTGATTTTTGTTTTTTCTCTAGACTTTCCGACAATCGGCTGGTAAAGGGTTGTATTCTCGTACCGCCCAAATTTCCATTCCATTTTCAAAGCAAAAGTGGCTATAGCATGGATGCTTCCAAGAGCAAAACCCAAAAACCCAAACCACCTTACGCCGTGAAAAGGGCCGATGGTCAAACATTAGCTCCTGTTTGTGGCAAGGAAGAATTCATTTTTTTGGGAAAGTTCATTATGATAATCGTCTTTTGCACCTTTCTTGTGCTCCTTGCTCGACGTTTCGTGTTAGACGTTTCATACGACCAGTACAACACAAGATGGTGTCCGTGGAGTACTTGACTTCTAGCCCAGTTCGCACCTTACGAGGTCGCCGGTAAAATTGCCGGATTATCCCTATCCTCCACAGCATCATGTTTTCACTCAGCAAAGGCAATGCCGACGACTGCCCCAAGTACTGAATGGGCAGGATTTAAAAGTCACCAACAGCACACCGCAGGGCGTCCATTCGACGTTGGGTGTTTGATTGTGTAAGTGCAAATGCTCCTAACACGCCCCGTAATCTACATGAGCTGGAGGACGTGCAAATCTTTTCTTGCGCCCCAAAATGCGATCGTTTTCTTGCTTGGGATGCCAACCACCAACCGTTTAGTCAACGGGGACGACCTGCTCCGTCGACCAAAGTAGCACCCGAAAGTGGCAGACCATTTCGTAACTTTAAGCGTCCCAGCGGGCAGTTTATGGTCAATGGGCAATGTGGTGCCGGTAACAGGGCACCTCCCCAGCCTCCCCAATTTAGGTACGGGTGTTTATAGGATCGCTTTCAAACGTCGATTTTATGGTGGGTTCGGATTGTGTTTATCCTTCGTTATTGACGGCATCGTTTAATGGGCTAGAGCCGAAGCGTGCTAGCAACGTTTAGCTTTCTGACCAACGGCCAAGTGCCTCAAGATTAACCTTCGATATCATTTTCAGCATCAACCTCATCATCACCATCATCATCGTGATGGTCATGAGTGGGAAAGAATATTGGTGATTTGGTCAAGCGGTTGCCAAAGGAACTACATGAGTCATTGTAAGCACACCCAGGGCTCAGCATGTGATCCACTTTGGCAGTGAAAAGTATGTATTTTCTTAAGCTTCTCAAACGACCACCCCTGTCTTGCGAGAAGGAACCATAAGCTAATCCCTTGTTCTCTCGCTGCTCTGCTAGGGGTTTCCCATTTCCCACACACTCCAGCCAGTGTCGTGGTCGTGTGCCATCGACTGTTGAATCATGTGTTTGTTTGTTTGTTTGTTTGTTTGTACGTTTGTTTTTCCACAATCTCAACGCGAACGACGGCCGAGTGTGTTCGTTATCTGTGTCGGTTCTTGGTCCTTCGGTTTGCTCTGCATCGTGTGATGGTGGACGAGAGAGTCTCATCTTTGGCACTACTGTACCATTCGTAGAGCAAAACAATAAATTAGCTCACAATGTAGCATTGCATGTGTTAGATTTTGTTATGAGGGCAAATGCAATGCTACTACAAGCGTCTGTTCTAGCGTAATTGCTCGGATCTCGGCTACAGCAGCGAGGACACTGTTTTGTGGTTAGGATAGCGAATGTTGTCACTGTTCACCAATCTTAATTTGACTAGCTTGAAGCATTGGTTTGGCACGAAAGAGTGCCAGCGTGTGCATGTGATTGGCATGTTTTTGTCGGATGGGCTTGCTGTGCTTATCGATCCACTCTGTGTTTAATTTCTTCCACTTCCGGTCTACTGAACCGGCGAGCGATCCATCATCATGTGTTCTTGAGGGAGCTCCCTTAAGCCTGAACGAACGAAAATAGGTTAATTTCACCATCCCAGCATCATACGGAACGTCTGTCGATTGAAATATTCATCATATCCTTTTCCTGCCTGACCTTGAGTCGGATCAAACGGCCAAAAAGCTGAGTTTGGCTGCTTGTTCGCACACATCAGCATTAGCCACTCTTAGCAAAGGCAAACCACAAGGCACGAGTCGAAAGTTTCCTCAAGCCAAAACGCACGTAAGACTAGAGGGCTTGCGAGCGAGTAGTACTGATGCCGGGCGCAATGGGCTAGTTTCCAGTAATTAATGGAAGAAGTTGGCCAAGATCCAAAAAGTATTTATTATTTATTACTACTGCTTTCTTTAGACGCTGCCTACCGCCGTACCACACTGCGAGTCTGGTGGAAAAGTGTTCTGTTGAATTTGTGTCGCCCAGAGCAGCCAAGGGTTGCCCATTTGCCGATGGAGCCCCTGCTGGAGAAGGTGCGGATGAGGGAAATCGGGAAATCGTTGTACAAAGCCACGGAGCAAACGAAAAGGATTTACGCTTTCCTTCGTTATTTTGTCCCTTTTTTCCGCAACGATACACCCCGATGTGTGGTGACAGTTTTCTGGTGCACTGAGCCGTAAGCATGGCGCGTGTACTAGAGAGCTTCGGAGAAAGTTCCTCCGACGGTGCTTTGCTGAGATTTTGTTTGTGTTCAGTGCCTTCGTAACTCTCTTAAGCACTGCAATTTTAAGCGCCGGGATGCGAATGACTGTGAAAAAAATACTGTTTTATATTTTTTGTTTATCTGAGAGTGAGTCAAATTAATTGGAATTCTATTTACTTTTTTCCTAACCTCACATTATTTAGAGAAGTTTCCCAGAATTTTTAAAGTTCTCATAAGCATCACGACTTATTTTAATAACTATCGCAGTGTAATATTATGCCATGTTTTCCATTTCTGCCAAAAATCGATATCATGTAATTATGGTCATATCCTTTTTTTCAATAAAAAGATAATTATAAAATAAAATTTATTATATCAGAAATATGCTTAATACCAATGATTGAAACTGAAAATTTTGATCTCTTTCTATTTATTCGTTAGATTTAAGTATAAAGTTTTGTTGAATTAATTATAAAAAGCTACTTATTCTTCTTCTTTGTCGCAATCCTCCTTTGTCGGTCAAAGATTGCCTGTGCCACTAATAGACTTGACTATGAGTGACTTTTTGATTAGGTTAGAATAACGATGCTCAGTCTTACGCATGGGAGACACAGTTCAACTGGGGCTTTAACACATGACGGGCATGTCTTTAAGTCGTGAGAGTTGACGACTGGAACCGGCTCAGCTGCTTACGTTATAGATATGTTGTCAAAACCGAGATATTTGACTCACGCGGATGTTCAAGATATACGCCCTTTCCGGAGTGTAATTCTGAGAAAAACGCGGAAGATACGTTGTTTTCCAAATTAAATGTTTTTTCATACTTCCTTAGGTATTTTTGAATTTAAAAAAACTTCGACTTTCGTATATATGCAAATGACAACAAATTCGGGCATAACCTGTGAAATTCATGAACTTCAACTCAAAGCATATACAAATAATATGCACTGTAATGAAGCTTAAAACGGACACCTTCATTAATTTGACCTTCCTCATTCAGACCGAATAGACTATTCGCGTAGTGTTTTTATAACATCAGTTTTCATAAAGCCCAAATAAATCCTTGCAAATAGAAAAACTATACAAATGCTTCATTTTTTTCTAGAGACCGAAGATCCGTAATCCATCCCCAAACATATTACTCGCTGTAATGTCCTCACTGTGTTTCAACATCAAGGATCAAACCAAGAGTATGTTGGTGTGCGTGTTTTCCATTCTCTTGTATAGGATTGCATCAGGCAAGCGCCCAATCCGACCACACGCGGTAACCGCACACGGCAGGACAGTACAGGAACGGGAAGATTTGCCGGAGCTTATAATTTCTGTTTTGTCAACGTTGGGCAGTCCTTTTGCCGGGCACTCGGTGCGTAATTGTTCGTTGTTTTCGGCCGACAAACATACCACCCGGTTCCGTTTTCCTCTTTCTTTGTCGGTAACATACAGCTTGGGAAAACGGGAGAAAAAAGAGTGTTGCTCTTTTGTTGAACAAACGATACGGCTGGTTGGTCATATCCACCACCACCACCATCATCATCATCATCATCATCATCTGAGCCTGTGGTTGGGTTGTTCATTACCAGAATGGGTTCCAATTTTCGACATGCGTGTAGTTTTTGTATTGTTTTACGAATCGGACAAAACATGGGACATCGGCCAGGACATACGATTCGGTTATGTGTTTGTTTTTTACCTTTACACCTAAATGCGGCACGGTATAAACAGAGCAATCGAGGGAGGATCCTTGCTTCTGGAGGGAACAAAAGGGCACAAGAATTGGTCAACACCGTTGGTGGTAAGTTGAGTTGTACCTTTGGTACCTTTGGTGCTGCTGGTGAACCATTCGGGACACGATATGCGTCATTTTGTTGTGTGCCATGTTCGGTTTCATTTAAGTCATTGTGGAGTATCGAAGAAGTGACATGATAATTTCTTCGAATTGGGTTCAACTAAAAAAACACTACCGCACCACCGCCCACCCACCTACACAAGCCACTTCAGGGAAGGATTCAAACCATTTGGGCTCAATTTGTTGGACCACCTGTGCTGGCTGCACCTTGACCCACGACCGATAGAGAAACATATGAAGGGAGCAGCAAAATAAAAGGGCGTTGCACCAGGAGGTCGAAATAAAGACATATCTACCGCCAAAAGCGTGTAAAATACACACACAATACATACCCACACCATCACTCCCACTGACCGACCGGACCAACAACAATTAACGCGAAAATACCGCGATTGTTGTAGCGGACTTTATTACGCCGGTGCGTCGGCCACACACCGCAACACTGTGCCCAATTTGGTGCAATTCGGTCGGGGGTTTCATTCTGTGCAATAATGCAAATTGTCCGACTCTCGGTACAAGCAATCGGCGTTGGTGGGCGCGTGGCATGTCTCTTGGCTGTGCGGCCCTGCGGCCAGTGCAGGGGATTAATTAGTCACCATGTGGAACACCATTTGGCTGTTCCTGTTTGCAGTGGCTGTATCACGCGAAACCAGAAGCTCATAGGTCGTTCTAGCGAAAGGATTCTGGGGAGTGCATGTGTAAGTGTGTATGCGTGAGTGTGGGAATGTGAGGTTACAACAATAAAACCATGCCAAAACAAGCAACAAAATGAAAATCTCGATAAGAGCGTAAAAAATGCTTTGCCACTGTTCCAGCTTCATTTCGCTGGCAACCGTGCCATCGAAAAAGCGCGCCAGTGCATCTAACACGCTCCCGGTATTGTTTCGAACCAGCGCATAATGATTGTGTGCATAATTTATGATGATTCTGTTTTTTTTTTATTCTGAAACAACCCTGAGCGATCAAAAGCATGTAGTAGAGTTTTGGGGATTAGCCATCATTACACGCACACACTTAATTGCAATTTCAATGAATGTTAGTAATTTGTATCTCATTTGCTGCGGTACGTTTTACTCCCACCGGTTTACGCAAATTACTTTAATGTGAATTATTTAATCAAAAATAAAAAAATAAACCCATATTAAAGGTCCAGTGTTTTGGAATCAGAAGCGAGATGTGAAATATTTGTTTTACTGTTGTTTGCTTGCTTTTTTTGCATTTGTTACATTCACGTTCAGGGTAACATTATTCCACTCCTCTGGGTTGATTTCAGTTCGGTAGGATTTTTATGCTCATATAAAACAATACAGACAATGCTCGCCACATCGATTTTGTGATTATTTCTTTATCCGTACTTTCCACTCTTAATCCTTTTTTGCTACTTTTGTTGTTAAATGCGCATTGTGTTTTTTAACAGTAAATTTAATTAACAGTCCGTCTGTTGCTCGAGAACTTTGAATCAATCACATCAAAGCCAAATTCAAATACTGACGCGCTACGTTCCTGTTGGAATGCGTGTGCATTATTTTCCACTGACGATTGCAAAGCTTTTTGCTATAAAAATTCGCTTTTATTTATCGTGCTTGTCGTATCGCTTCGATTGCGGTGAAGGGAAAAGATAAAGTGTTTATGTTTTATTTATATATGTGTGTGCGTGCCAATTTGCTATGCTGATCAAAAGTTTCCAGTGCAGTGTATTGTATTTCCTTTATTGGAATTATTCAACTTTTTACCGTATGTTCATTTTCCGAGCTACAACAAAATACGCTTGAATTAAAAATACACTCGAATAACGAGCTTAAACTCGATTTTGATACGCTCCTTGGATGCAAAATACTTGTACAGTTTGTGTTACCAAAGGCTCACCTCTAATGCGACACTTTAGCAAAAGTTTACTGAAGACCATAAGTCTTCCTTACGTTCGCTGAACTTTTTAAACTCAGATAGAGAAATGCTGTAAGCAAACCAAAAAAAAAAAAAATATATGCAAATTGTGCTGCTTTTGTGCCGCTCTTCAAGAAGAATCCTGACTTAACAGACACATACGCTACACACATTTGGGCGGTGTGTACAATGCGAAACATTACAAATCTAGCATGGCAAAAACTTGCCCACAAATCACCTTCCCGTACGGTGGGCCAATTGCAGTTTCGCGGTGCTTGGAGCGGGCAGCCTTGGAGTTGAAATTTTCACCTCTTCTGAAACGTCCTCGAACATACAAAGTCGCCCCCAGTTGGCGAGTGCAAAAGTGGTACTACTTTTGGGGAAAGGATACATATCGTAAATCTCTAACCTCTAAGGCACTTGATGCTGTTCGCAGGTTCGGTTTTGCGTTTCCCTACACCCCTCTCCATGGCTATTGCGCCGGGTCTGCCGGGTGTCTGTTTGTCGATCCCGAACCCCCGAATGCTTTCTGTTCCAGTTAAAGGGTGGTGGACTTGGCTGTTGTGCTTTATACGAGAGCGCATCGTGTTCGAATTATGGTCTGCTGTTCGAGATCCCCTGCACAAGAGACTGGCTCTGGTGGCGGTCTGCCTACCCTGCGGTATGCTATCATTTTTAGGCGAATCCTTTCTGAGCTGTCTGTCGCCTAGCTGTGACTACGTGTGCTTCCTGTTTCGATTCCGATACTAAGCCGTACACGCGGCGTTCCCTTCGTTTTGTTGCACAATGAGGGAACTGTACTGTGTTTTCCCCGGGCCACATTTATGAAGGCACCGCCGCAAAACAGTTGCCATCTTCCGTATGGTTGAATTCTAATCTAATAAATTTATGCAATTTGTAAAACATGGAGGAGCTGCTGTATTTTATATCGAAAATATTTATGAACTTCCACCGAAAGCACCCTCGTGTGGGCTATGAAGGGCTACGAACGATCCGTGCTTAGGGTCGGCGTCAAAAGGAACCGCAAGCGGGGGTAAAAAAAATATTTTTTCCAAGTTTTGGTACAGGAAGCACAATTTAGTGGTATTTGAGAAGTGATTTGATGTTGTTTTTTTTTCTTTTTTGTACAGCAATTCCCTGTTAGAATCCTGTGGTTTTACATTGTTTTGTGTTTTCAAACGCGTGCTTTTGTGTGTGTTTGCTATGTAAATACATGTACATTTTTCGGTATCGGCAGAGTCCTTTGCCAGTATCTATGATGTACTATGCAATGTTGCTGTAAATCAGCAAGACGATGTGTTACATTTAAATTCTGCTAGAATAATATGGTAAGACAAGAGTTTTGACCTACTATACTGAATGTTTTTGCTCAAACATGTTCAGTTCGTGTCAGGGAATTCAGTTTAAATCCAAAAAACATTGTGCTAGTACATGCTGTACGGGATTTGCAATTTGACAAGACTCCACAGCAACACAACGGAAAGCAACAAACCATGTGCACTATGGTATTCTGGAAGCAGCACATTCAACTTCATTTGCATTTGTGGAAACAAAAATATTGTGATGCTGAACCCACTAAAATGTTGGGAAAGGTGTGATTACTTTTGAGTTACTGCAAGTATTTTAAGAAGAATCTACTTCACCCCGGGCTAATGTTTTACGGAGAAGAAGACGATAAAAAACCTTAATGCTTCCAGCAATTTAGCACCACTGGTATCAAGATAAAAGCATCGCCCTTAGAATCCCGTCTTGCCCTTGTGTAGCCCCTGCACAGTGTCCTTGCACAGTGTTTGGTTGAGGTGGTTAAGCCACATCGCTGCTTAAGTAAATAGCTTCTCATTCCGTACTGCTGAATCACACGAATACTCGCGTAATGCTAATGATACCTGGCCATGGCACCGGGCAGCGGGCGTTGAAAGCGCTTGGAGAAACAACTCCCGGAACTCGGAAGCGCACTTGGGGTAGGTTCCACCTATTCTAATTATTTCCACCCTAGAGCCGTCGCCCTCCGCGCCAGCCTCGGGAAGTCGACCCACTTTAGCACACACTTCTTATCGCTCACTTACGAGCGTAAGAGTGCAATTATTTATGATCAACCCCCGTCGCATCTCTGCGAAACCCAGCCCCCCATGCACAATGCCCCCAATGGCCACCCATCGGCCCCTCGGTGAACTACCGGTGTTATTACACTTACTTTGCTTATCTTGCGGATTTTTCTGTCTCTTCTGAGAGGGGAAATGGTCGCGGTCGCGGCAAGTATCACAAACACATGATTGCCACCTTGCCCAGCTCCGCTGTACTGTTGTTGCCCGGGACAACATTGGCAACCATGTGCCATGGTTCCATGGTTGGGCTATGCTCGGGACGTTTCTGTTGTTAAGGATTCCGTTGTTGTTGCTATTGCTATTAGTTCGGTGTCGATGACTCGCTTCCTTCCGTCGGCGTGGAAAGACACATCAAGAGAAAGGAAGAGTTCCGGACGCAAACGGTGGTTTCAGCGTCTCAGATACCGTCTTCCTATGTTGTTCTGTCCTTCTGAAGCGAATATCCAAGCCAGTATTTATGCCTTGGTTGTTTGGAAAGTTTTTATGAGTGTATGTGTGTGTGTGTTTGTGTGGGTGTGTAGGTTTGTGAGCGTGGTGTTGTCCGTTCAAGGAAAAAGGCAGCCCGGAATAGTCTCCCGGTGGGATTTCGTGATAATGACGCTCGGAAAAGAAGAGCCCGACTGTGGCCCGATGCTGAATCACCCGGAGACTCATCAGAGGCGTAATTAAAAGTTCGCAGCTTTATGAACATCAGAAACTATCGCCCTAACGACAAGATATGAGTGTCATTGTCGCGGTAGGTATGTTTTTGTGCCGTACTGTTTCGACTGTACACTTGCGCTGGTGTTTTGGGACTGCATGGAAACACTGGCTGTATCGACATCTCGGAGCCCTTGCCTTGCCGCGCCCGGAAGGCCAACAGCATCATTTTCCGATAATTATGACGATACGCATGAGCTGGTGCACCAAGCATCGCCACAATCTCTCCCACACTGTTGTGACAAACAGTGGTCCTCGAGACGTTATTCGATCCTGTCTTTGTCAATGGGTGCGAGGGAAATAATGAAAAATCCCGAGTTCGGGGAAAATGAAAGGTCGACCT
This sequence comes from Anopheles coluzzii, assembly GCF_943734685.1. Classification (NCBI taxonomy): domain Eukaryota; kingdom Metazoa; phylum Arthropoda; class Insecta; order Diptera; family Culicidae; genus Anopheles; species Anopheles coluzzii. Next base: position 48,123,681 of record NC_064670.1, read on the forward strand.
AAGGTATTGGAACCGTTCTCATATTATCTACCTCCACACGCAGGAAGATGCATCCAGTGTACGTGTGGGACACGGGCATCATTTTTCTACTTCACTTTGTGACAAATGTAAAATTTCAAAATTGTCCCGGAAAACTAATAATACATCTCGCTGCAATCTGACACTTCTGACTGAGTGTGGAAAGCGAATGATCTTCGACTTGAGACTGAGCGGATGAGGCGAATATGTTCTAGCCGCCTCTAGACTTGTGACGTGTGAGAATGCTTGTTTTGTCGGGTGCGATGCTGTTGTTTTCGCGACCAAGCATCTTTAGGGACTCTCTATGTGACCCTCTTGGGAAATTGGTACTTGGTCCGTAACGGCTAGAGCCCCGTGTGACCCTTAGAGATTCAATTTTTTATCGTACCCCGGACGGAAACAAACGACGCGATAAGGAGCTGCATGTTTATGCGCTAGTGAGCTTGAACATCTGTCGTATATGGAGCGAAAAAATACGCGTTTAAAAAATGTAACAAACTCAAGCTGGTCTATGATGGATTGAGGAGTACTGCCGAGTCCAATTTGGCTCTATATTTTGAAACAGGATGCACGTTTTAGCGTTTTGAGATTACGGGTGATATATTGGTCGAATTTTAACGTAACGTTCAGTGGAGGATTTGTTAAGTATTTTTTTTCATGTTAAGGAATAAATTAGTTCAAAATATGTACGTTCAAGATCCTTTCCATCGTAATAAATGTACGATGTTAACTACACCATATCTTCCCATTTAATCAAAAAGGCGTCCATGCTTTCCTACAAAACACATTTCATGTTTTTTAGTACAACCCTGTCGCGGGATTTTGTGGTAAATACTAACGAAGTATAAAGAAAAAAATTAGACAAAGCAACTAAACTAAAAATATCACGTTTTAACAAAAATTCTAAAGACTTTTTTCATCACAACCGACACGCTAATAAACATGAACATAATGCATTATTTTTACGCATATGGATTTTATACCACTTGCAATTATAATTTATTCTGTTTTTGTACGCATATCGCCAAAACCACGTTGATTAAAAATACACAACATGATCCACAGTAATATAAAGTGAAAAATAGTTACAAATTAAATATTTATAGTTTGATTAAGAACAATCTCTTTTTATGTTTGTAGAGTTAAAGTGCAGCTAAATTAAAAGCAGCGAACACATACCTTTATCTTCATGCATTAATAATCAGAATTCTAAATTAGAATACTTTTTTCTTGCTATCCCAGCTATTTCTGCCAGTAATTGATGGTTTCTGACCAAATGAAAGATATGACTAGCGAATTTCATGCACCGACTATCACTCCCTCGACAAACGCCCTTCGATCGTAGCATAAATTCACCCCTCTTGTCTAGTCCTACGACAGCGCCCGCTCAGATGAAACCTGTTTCGGATGAGAAAAATTAATAAATATCCCTGTTGCTACTGTATAGTTGCTGCAGAACGAACCATGAACAAGTACACCCTTCAGGACAACATTTCCTCACCCTATAAACAAGCTGGAGCAATGAGATGTTTTTTCTCCATCCTCTGGACCACTCCGTCCCACAAATTGATTGCATGACGCTGCACTGTACGCAGCACTCCCTAGAACAATTCACCTTTGCCGAAGGTATCTCTAGTAGGCAAAATTCCTTTGGGAAATAAGGTGATGAGAGCCGGTCGCACTGGCAGTGCCAGGAAGGAGGAAAATTAAAAACAAGACTGATTTCTGCGTCGCCATTGCAACCGATTGGATTCGTTATCGACTCCCTCCAGGTTTGGTAAATGTTCCGTGCTAGTACATTTTTCTACCATTTTCGGAGGCTTTTCACCAAGTTCAGAATTACGCTTTCCCAGAGACGTGGGGAAAATGTCATGCGGCAAGATGCCACTCGCTGTAGCCGGCAAAAATACCGCCATTCCTTCATCTCATTCATAATTCACTTTTCTAGGGAAAAGTCCTAAACACAATGGCCCCATTACGGCCACCACTGGTGTCTAATATATATTCCGAGGCGGGACGGTTGCCCTGCCTGTTCGCTATCCGAAGGGGTGTGCTATTTAAGGGACCATTGATCCCTTTTGTCACTGCCATATACTTTTGGCCAGTGATACTTTTGGCCAGTTTGCCAGTGATACTTTTGGAAGGGTCCATCGTAACTAGGAAGTGCCTTAGCGACGTAGGGAAAGAAAACCTAAAGTCGTCGTTCCCATCGTTTGCACCCCCTCGAACTTTCTTCGATGAAAATCGAGTTTTTCCTGAGCCCGACACCCGACAGCAGTTCGACCCATTGGTGCACATTAAAAAGCAACAAAACATACCGAAAGTAGCGAACATATGTGAAACTAATTCTTTCGAATGGGGATTTAAATCCTGCGTGTTAATGAGACGAGTGTACGCGTTCCTTCCTCCTGTGGCAACGCAAACACTTCCTTAGGCAGTGGAACCCCATTTTTATTGCATTACATACCCGACCCACAATATTAAGCATGAGCGGTGGTGCGTCTTGCTTAAAATTCGATTTATCGGCTAAAGTTTAATGTTTAGTATGGTGACGGATTTCTGACTTTTAGGCGTCGCCTCCAGGGGCAGAGATATTGGAATCATATTAAATCAGTTGCTCGAGCCCTTTCGGGCTTCCTTGAGCTGGTTGTCGTAGTGTTGTGTATAGGCAACGCATGCATCATCGTTGTTTCTTTTCCCAGCTTAAAGTGTTGACGTGAGCCTTTAGGCGTCGAAGAAACGCACCGGAGGGAACATGGTTGTTTTGTTCTATGGCCGTTAAAACAAACTCCCCTTCAAAGCCAATCAATTTACTCTCCAAGCAGTTTCATTACCTGATTAAACGTACCCAGCATGTGCTGTTATTCAATTAAGTGCTAAACCATTTTCATGCCAGAATTAAGTGCTCCACAAGCTACAAAGATCAGATTATAAGGCTCATGGACGCTTAGCATACTTTTGCTGGATGCTGTTATCAAGTATATTTGCTGCACCACCTTTCCAACAGCAAATATTTTGAACGTTATGATAACTATTGGACACGGAAACTTTTCCCCAAACTGACCACCACCGGTGCAATCCCTACATATTGAGAGTTATTGGGGGAAAATAAGAGAAGTACCATAAATTTCCCCCACTCAGCTATGAAACGTGCTATACGTGCTTAGATTTTGCAAACATAATCCCTCGGCTTCTGAAGCACATTTCAACTTTCATAAACTAATAAAGAAAATTATACATTAAGGGAAGAAAATAATAAATTAAATTGCCTGCCAGGAGCGTAACACATACACACGGTCCGTCATGATGAACTAGTAGCCAAAACTGCATTATAAACAGCTTGCAAACGGAAAGGTTTCCGAAAGGCTAGCGGAGTAAGGATAACTTTTTCCAGCGACGATAGTTCAGGGTGGATCTACAATCTCGTTTTATACAAGACCAGACTCAGCACGAATTTGTGTGCTTTGCGTTGAAGCTAAACTCATTTTAGCGAATGTGCTTTTCACACCAAAAAACACAAAAAATCATGCTGCCTGGAGCTTCTGGAGCTGCCCAGTCAGCGAGGATTAGGTACTGAACGTTTGCATACAACTGTACTGCTCCTCTGCACGATGGACGATATGGAGGAAAAGTATTGCAGGATAAACCGTGAGTAATGATATGACAATTGCATGGGAGTATCCGATTTGGGCATAAAGGGATCCCAAAAGAAAGCAAAACAAACCGTGTAATAAGATAACATTTCGCAGGATATTGCATTTCGTTTCCTATGGCTTGCCCATATGTCAGACACATACACTCGACTGGATAGGATAGACTGAAACAGTAATAATAGCTTTGCCATCAAGATGACGGAATACTCCAACGTATGGGGCTGGTGGAGAATGTCGAAGGGTAGTATTCACATCAGAATGCTACTTCCGTGTCAACAGAGTAGCTGCTGATACTTTCCAGCACAGCACTAAACTGGGTCGTAGGGAGCGAGAAACGCGGGTGCGAAACGCTCTCCATGAGAGAATAAAATGCAGCAAAGCTTGACTAATCCTCTTTATTCGCTAGAAAAGTATATTTCTGGTATTATTTATGCTTCAGTGTGTTTTATGATTGAAAATATAAGCATCGTTTGACGCAGTGCCGATGTCGATAGGACCTAGGCCAGGCAGCGCTTGAATTCCGATCGGAGCGAAGCGAGTGCAATGATGCGTGTGATGAGGGTAAGGGTTTATTATATTGTGTTGTGCTAGCTGATGCTGATACACTGAAATCCTTCCCGTGCATCCTGTGTGCATCATTCTTGCCCGCGCGTGTGGGCGAGTGGCGCCATGAGGCAACCATTGCAAATGCATCCTTTCATACTGGTCACATGAAAATGAGATTTCAAATCAAATGTGTAGTGTTAGCTATTGTCTGTGAAACACTGTTTTGTTGACCCATATGGATTTAGAGGGGGCAGTCGCTTTGAAGCTCATTCTGTAACCAAACTGTAATAATAATCAAGCTACGTCCGGGATGAAATCATTGAGCACTTTAGAGTTCAGAATCCCATGACATGATTAATTATTTGTGTTCGATAGACACGGTAGTTTTAATATAAATTTTGTAAATTAACCTCTCTGATATTGTCTCTGAATCGTTAAGGTCATCTAAAGTCATGATTTTTCAATAATTTTTTGGTGCATTCATTGATGCAATACGGCAACATTCTGATCAAGCAAGCAAACAATTTGAGTGATCTTATGTGCTTGTAGGTTACATAACTATCGTGTTTGTATGGAAGAAAAATAATGCAAAGCAGTTGTATTTGACTGACCTTTCTGCGCATTTGATGACACTACATTACATGGAATATAAACGGATTCTCTCTTAATGTATGTATTTGATAAAAATATAGAAATAGAGCTCGATTATTTTTAATTTGTCATGGGGTCATGCCCCGAATGGTCCGTGTCCCATATCATACGTAGGACTGACTATCCTGCTATGGACAAATCAATAATCAAAACCAAGTCCACTAGAGTGATAAAGGCAAGTCTTGACCGACATCGATTGTTGTGCCAATCCAGAAGAGAACAGAACTAGCTCCTTTTCTGAATTAATCGTTGAAGTAATAATATCATAATATGATCTGTATTTTTCATACATCGCGTATTGATAATGTTTTGTACTCTAGGCATTTCCTTCCAGTCTTAAAATAGATCGTTTTATAAAAAAATAGTGTAGATGAACTCTTATTAATTAAAATTGAATTAATCTCATCAGACTTATTTAATATAATTGATTTAATAACAGCACATTTTAAATACAAACTTTTTTCAACCCATGGTCGTGTCTAAATTTTACTCAAGCATAGGTTGCGATATAATTCACAATTTTGAAGCAACCAACTGTTTCGATGTTGATTGAAACGATTCAACAATATTCCATTTTTCCAATTCCTAATTTACCACTCCCAGTAACAACAACACCGGCGTGCTGAATGATTTATCCTTCAAAAATGATGCCAACGCGCCAAACGACTCCACCGATCTGAATCATTATAATAGTCCTTCTCGCCCTACCTATCGGGCTCGTTACGATGGTTTTGCTTACTACGATTTTACCCTCGATTAAGTTCGAAAAGTTCAACACCCGTTCCTCTCAACTTCTCATCCCGGACGCGCCACAGACACGGAATGGCAAAGTTCCCGCCCGACCAAACAATGAGATTCGTAGCGCCGTTTTTTAAACCCCAAATGACTTGTAAATCATTCTTGCTTTATTCATTGTTAAATTTCTCCGTTTTGAAAGATTTTAATACGGAAGTGAAATGCCTCTTTAAGACAACCATAAGCCGGTGTATTTGGAGATGGCAATACAAGAAAGAGCAGTAGTAGAGGAAACAGTTGTGTTGCAGGTTACCCTACTGAGTTCTCATTACTTCAAGTGCTCATTCGTACTCTTTTAATGCGCAATTTTTCCGTCTCTATTCTGGGAGAAGATTTGTGACGCTTCATGCCTTGTAACAACAACAGGAAAGAATCGGAAGTCCTTCCTGTTTGGTATTCCGCTTTTTTGTGTCTAGCATTTCCTTGATGTTGGCTTATCGTTAGTTGTAGTTAGGGAAATTGCACCACAGATTACAAAAACCCATCGCATGCAAACGAATGCCCTCGGAAGCCGAAACTATCATCAAGCCTGCGAACCATTTCAATTACGGTTGACTTATTGCTTGTCGGACATCATATCATATGGACAGTGGGTGCTTCGGACTGCCGCTCCCTATGTTTGTCGGTCGTGATTGGGATTTAGAAGCAACGAATCGGACGGTCCCCAACGTTTCTCCCAATGCTTTCTGGCACAAAGAAGTACTAAAAGTGCTTCACAAATAGACGTTAAGTTTGATTTAACGCATACTCCAAGGAGCTCGCAAGAATCTGCAAGGGTTCGCTTCTTGAGCGTTGCCAACAACCATGCAGAAAGAATGAATCTAGCAAGAAAAAACAACCCTCCACTTCAATTCTGCTCCGCTGGGAGCGTTGCGTAGGAACGAAATTGGATGGGCTAAAGAGTAGATAGTAATTAATTTTAGATTTATTCGTTTAGCTTTCTTGTGCCAGCCAGCTACGTCATACGCTTCCCTTCTACCACTCGATCCCGCTTCATGCATGATAAAACGGCGTGTTTGGTCCTTTCGTGCTTGTCTTTGATTAGGGGTTACATTACACAGGGAAACGCACGCTCCACAGCGCAGGACATACGTCTCGTGTACGGTACGGCTTCCCGTCAGTAGCGTGACGCAAGCATGGGGAAAGACCGTGAGCATGATTAGACTTTGCAAGATTGTTCAAGAGACATTGTTCAACGCCTCATCCACGATCAGGCCAAGTTTTCCGCTGCGACGTTGATTTTGTGGCTACGGTAATGGAACGTTGCGGTAAATGGGATGATCCTTTATCGTTCAACTAACTCTGGCCGCTGTGCACAATGACGATCTTTGAGGTTGTATGCTTGATGAGTTGGTGGATTAAATTGATTACATTTCATTAGCGTTACTGTCTTTCTCTGGAAGCATCTGTGACAAACGGTTAGAAAGTGCTTACAAATACTAAATGACACGTTTGTCAACAACCATCCGATCGGCATTCATCAAAATAGAAATGTAAGAAAAGCACTTTAATAATCGGTTTCCAATTCTTTATTTATACTGGATACCAAGTGCCTGTTGCTCTTTAGCCGTCTGATTTAATTGCGAATAACCAATGAAGAAACCCTCGCTGTACAAATGTACCACGAATGAAGTGCCAAAGTCGCTATAATGCTGTGACTCTTACCGAAACCCTCCGTTAGTGGTATTCCGCGCAAGAGCAGATCTGTTGGTGCTGTTTAAGCGAAACAAACATTTCACTTCAACCCCACCCGGCTTTGCACTTGCACTCTCGACACTCTCGGCAACTGTATAGCCTGCAACCATGAGACCGGGCCAGCCAGCGGCGGAAGCGACCGGAAACTATCTCAAGTAGACTCGAGGCTGAAGTGCGCGCACTAAGAAGCCTCGCTAAAGTGTGTGCGGACTTAGTAAAGAAGAGAGAAAAAAAGGCAAAAAGGGAAAAGTTAAGAGTTTCAAGTACTGTAAACCGCAGCAAAGTTGTTCTTTTCATTTACCATCAGCACCGTTTTAAGGGTCCAGAGTTTGTGGTGCTGTGACGTTAGTGCTTCGGTAAAACGATGGCGTCCAACGTGGCCAAAGGTTCGCGGCGTTTTCTTGCGTGGCGTGAAGTGACTTCTGAGGACCGCTGCAGTGTTTCAGCCATGCAGTTGATGAACGAATCGACCATTAGTTTGATGAAAGAGTTGAGTGTGCTGTGCGCCTTCTGCTTTCACTGATCGACTGAGACCAGTGGAAGCAAGACTCTTGGAAAAATTAGAACATTGTGCAAACGAAGTATTTCGCTTTTGCGCAATAAACCAATAAAAATCGTGAGCGAAAGACAATGCTTGGTTTGTTTTGGTACATTTAAATAACTGGCTAACTTTCTGTTGATATGAATGTTCCGTTTAATAGCTTACAAGCAAGCTTATGAGAAACCAGTAGATTTTTCAGTTTTCAGTAAATTTTTAACATTAAAACTCATTTGAACCATAATTAACAAGAAAGTTTGTTTAAACTTCAAAATATTACTCACAAATACGGCCGTAGCGGACCGTCTTTCTGTTAATAAATAAATAAATAAATAGCATTACTCAATAGCAACGACCGGGCCATTTTGTTTAAAATAAATTTAAACATTTACAAGAAAGGGTATACATATTCCACAAATTCTATGCAAAGTTGTGTACTTCAAGTACATTGCTGCATGGCATCTAGAACAGTGGTGGCACACCACTCTTTCTCTCTCGAGCACTTCCCATTAGTGAATGGAAACAAAAACAGCGCTGGCCATTGGCACAACTTTACCATCGGTTAATGCGTCATTTCCATTTTGATTCCAAGACCGAATCCATGGTGCAGAATCCATCTCTCCTGTCTGTTCCCTCACCACACTCTGATTGTTTCATACACCGTGCAGCTAATGCATAAACAGAATGCAACCAAAAAGTGTCTGGGGAAAGTGGCTCTTCATTTACGGGCCCTGTGCATGATCCTCAGACGGCATCTCAACCGGACAAGAGTCGTTCGTAGCCGCAGAAAAGTTTACGATTCAATTAAGATAAAAATGTTGTGTTAATGGTTCGGTTGAAAAGAAAATTGAATTATGAATATGAAACTATCTTACACTTTGTTGTTTCTGGCTGGCGTTCAACAGAAGGTATTGGCGCGATTGCCGACGAAACTGCCAACCGTCCTCGAAGCAAATGTTTGCCCAGTAGCGACGGCGGTAAATGTCGAAACGTTTGATGATACTTGAGAGACGAGAAGATACATCGGCTTAAGAGAGTTGAGGAATGTGTTGGGCAACTCCGTTACAACCCGTGTGTATCAAGGCAAAAGGAAGCGCCCAGTCACAGCAAGATCCATAAATTGCTCTCGTTTGCGATGCGGTTCGAGAGCCCCAGCATTAGATGAACCGAGCTGTTTTTTTTTCCTGTTGACCAGCAGAGCAAGTAACATCGAATATCGATGCCATCATGCTACATCAACTGGCAACGGTATGTTGCGCTTGGGGATCATGCTGTGCTATCGGATTGCAGAACCACAAGCGTTCCGGCGTCCAGCGGTGAGTGCGTTGCGGACCTTCGCTGCACAAAGTGCCGCACACAAGCACACAAACGAACTTCATTCATTCTGCACCGAAAATGGACGACCCGGGTACGTTTACGAATGGAATTATGCTCGCTGATGGAATTGCTGTCCGTAGCAGACGCTCAAACGCGCAGCATAGCCGCGACTGGCATCCGTGCTCGCGTCCAATTTTGAAAAGGAATCGATCCGGTAGCGATTGGTAGAATTGAAATGCCACTTGGTAACTGGCAGTAGGTAGAGGATGAAAAATAGGCCCGTGATTTGTGATGTTTATAGAAAAGCAATCATAAATAGTGAGTGCGATACAAAAAGGACCGCCGAGATAGCGAAGTTAGGCATCCGATGACAAACTGTTGAAGAAATTGCTCTTTACTCAAAATCCCGAAGGAAATGATCCATCATCTTCTCTCTCTCTCTCTCTCTCTCTCTCTCTCTCTCTCTCTCTCTCTCTCTCTCTCTCTCTCTCTCACACACACACACACAGGCACACACACTTGTAATCTTAGCTCCATGCTTTGCTGCTGCTGCTCCTGAATCGAAACCTACCTTTTATATCCTGGTATAAGCACAAAAGGTAGCCAATATCGAGAGTGCCATTTTGCGGTCGTACGTGTGCACTCTTGGAATCATGTTTTTCCGAGCACTGCTTCACCTCTCCAGCAAACAATCGAGCAAGCGATCGGTGCTGCAAGTTCGTAAAGTTCCAAGGTAAGCAATGAGGAAGCCAGAGGAACTCGAATGGAAAGCAAAATCCATCTTCAATTTCGCACACGGCGCGATTCTTCCCATTCGCACCAACTGTGGATTCGCAAGGATGCGGGGGAAAACTCACACGAGACACAGGATGGAGTTTTTCGCTCGGCAGCTTCAGAGGCAAACGTCTTGTCCCGGGCTTCCATCACCATTCACATCAACACAATACTGGCTTTTGTGCGGATTATTTGCCTAAAGTGCATAAATTGCCTGTTTCGCTCGTTCGGATGATGATGACGATGATCGTATGTGCTTCTTGGTTGTGGCAGTGCGCGATCACCGAACCGTGGGAAAGATTTGTGCTGCTAGATTTATGGTCGTTTCCGCTCGTTTCTGTGTGTCCCGAGATACCTAAGAACTGTCGAAAGAACAACACCTCGTACTAGGTCAGTGACGGACGGAGACAGACAAAGTTAAACAACTGACCAAATCAGGCTGGATCGATTACTACCGGCAGCCTCCAGGGCCGGCAGCAGTTGACGATGCGCCAACTATGACAAACTAGACGCACCACTGAATTGGTGGTAATAAATTACAAATTTAATGAGCCGAATCATTTGCTCGTCGTCCGCCGGTGCTGCAAAATCGTGTGGTCGTAAATAATTGCAAACAATCGCGTGAAAATCGGAACGGACATTTCAGGCGAAATTTACTTTGGCAGGCGCTGTTTGGAAAATGTACTTTTTCTTGCCAAGTAAAGCCGACAGCCGGTAGAGACGAGACACACTTGCCAGTTTGATACAATTTACTGCGAGATTATGCAAATCGTTCAACATCGTGAGGGCCCATCCGTGAGGCTGTGGGTTTTATTTATTGTGACTCGGATTGAGCAGTGGAGTTGGCAGGCTAAATTCCTTACTTTTTACAGGTGTATCGATCATCCCAATGTACACGAAGCAATAGTTTGCTGCTGTTGTGCATCGTTCTCCTTTCAATAGTCACTGCACAGCGGTTGTGGTTCGCATTTGAAAATTGAAAAATTCCCATTTAATACGTTGCTTTCATCGGTATTGCATTAAATCGATTTTCGGTTGGGTGAGTGTGTGTGTGTGTGGATGTCAATTTTTCCTACTTTTGCCTAGCACAATGGTAAGAAATACAAGTTGTGAAAGAAGAAAAATTAATACGCTTAAGTAAGAAGACGCTTTTCGCTCGATTCTTTTCTATTGATGCTCGTTTTTCGCTTTCTTGGTAGCTTTTCACCTAGCCGTCGCTGAAGCAAATCACGCTGAATAACCTGCATTGAGCAGGACTGCAATCCTTGCAAGTGAATGCATTTGCTATCCGATTTCGTAACCATGCTTTGCTTCCTATCGCTGCGTGTGTACCACCATTTGATGCCAGAATGGCTCGCTACCAAACACCGAACCATGTGGTACACCTGCACATAAGACGTGGCTAGAGGTGCACCGGCAAATGGAAAAGTAGATTGTAGTAAGTGCATTTGCTGGCAAAGCAAAATGTGTCTTTTGGCTGGCGCTCTTCTATATATTGCGATGAGTGCACCACCCACGGCGTCTTGGCATGAAGCGGAGCAAGTGAAGTAAAAAGCGACGATACGCGATTCCGCAAAGTCATACCAGGCCTCACGCAATCGCACGGTGATATTAGACACGTACAGTCTCCAAACACAATCTTCGCAGCCTCACGCAGCCACGTTTCATATAAATACGTTCTTACATGCATTCTGGAGCTGTCAGTTTTCAAGAAAAGCTTTTCTTACCTTTACTTTTTTACCCTTTCTATGCTCTGCGGTGGATGCATGAGTTTCTTCACTTCCATTCCATGCGTTACGCGAGAATGCACTCCATACGGTACGAAGATGGAGAGAAAAATGCACGATAAATTACATTCCTGGCAGTGAAGCGAATCAAATCCTGTCCGGAAATTTTATTAAAAAAGCAACGATTTTGAGAGTTCGGGTCTGAAACCGGTAGCCAGAAATGTTGTAATGACTAATAGCCTTCGCTATGTTAATCCCCGCAAGCAACAGAGTGTCCTGTTTGACAGGATTCCAACATTAGCCCTTTAAGACCAAGAGTTTCGCTGTTGGGCAGTGCCCTCGTTCAACGAAACGACGACGATTTAAAAATAACAATGCCCACAAAGCCATTGATCCTCGATTGCATTGTGGTCGAAGCCCCCGAAGTATCCTGTTGCTCGGGTACGTCCGGCCTTGTTTGGAAGGAAAAGTAGATCGGATTATCTTGAGGCACCAAGGAGACGACAACGAAGACGACGGTGGGTTTATGTCCTATTGTGGGCGAACGGTACAGGAACTGAGCCGAAATGGGATTAATTTTCGTTGTCTTACGAAGACGAGTCAAGCAAAATTGAAAACATAACTTCTACCAGTTTCTTACCAGTTCCAGGTTTTCCATCTTTTGTAAATTATAATTACCCCTACCACTTCCTATATGACATAAACTTTCTCCGTGCATGCAAAAGCTTCCGATTTCTGCAGTTTTCCCCTAGAATTTATAAGACGACATCTAAAGTTGATCAGCAATTCCGCGAGTTGTATCAGAAACATCAAAATGGATTGTACTTGAAACCTTCGACACAAAATACAGCTTGGCATGGACTCCTGAAGAAGAAGGAGGAAGTCCTGACCTTTGTGTGAGATCGCAATGGGCGTTGAAAGCATTTCTTTCTCCCAGGACCCTAAACAGGAAATGGAAAAAATCGTCCATTATTCTACCATTCTGTACTTCGTCTTTCTCTCACGACATCACTATAATAGCGTAGGGTTTGGATTCGGAACGACATTCTTGTCTTGGTTCTTGGCATCGAGGTACACTGCTTGCATTCGTTTGAGGATTAAAACATTCTCTAGCCCGAGCAATGTTCCCAACCAACAGAATAAAAGCGGAATGTTTCAGAGGCGGAACAGGACAAAACCCAGGGCTGGTATTGAACATGAATGCTGTACGGCAACGCCGAGGAGCTGTTTGCCAAATTTCAAGCCACACGCACCCGAGATGAAGCGATGTGCTGGGAGACGGAACCCTTGGTAGAAGATGTTGTCTCGCTTTCCTTGAGACAGTTAAGCCGGTGTTTGTCGTTGTTACCGACACGGATGAATTGGAAATTAATTTTCATCACAAGCGCATTCCGGACGGTATTCAGCGAAATCGGCTTAGTACTTCCACGGCCAAAACACTGATTTTACGGAGTTTGGCATGAATTAGGTACGGTACGGAGCGATTGTTTGCTTTTTTTGGAGATTATATTTTTAAATACATTTTCGGGAGACAATTTTCGAAGAGAAGCCCAACCTGGTTATCCCATTTCCAGTATAGCATTAATGGTTGTGAGCGTAATTTTCAAAACACCTGGCGTCGGTGATTGGTTACTGGAATTTTCATAAGAATAAATCATGTTTTAAATGCTTCTCCTATGCGCAGCTCCTTCAGTTATCTGGTAGAATGGTTGGTAAGCAATTGTAGCAGGCAGAATCGAACACATTCATCTTTTGCATACATTGCCAAATGCATTCCCACCGGAAATGCTTGTCAACTGAATGCGTGTGTATGTGTGTTGAGTGACTCGCAACAGCTCATCCGTGACGCGTAGATACACATCAAGTAAAGCTCATTAACGGATAAAAACCCGGGCGTTGCTCTTTCATCTTTGGCCACCAAGTGGCACGTTTCGCAAACCACAAACCCTAAGGTTAGACGACTCCAAAAATCCGCACTCACAACGTCCACATCCGCGGGGTTTGTGGAGAAATTCTTCGAAACCAAACGGTCCCGCCCGCTACGACATCGTGCACACCAGACACACAAGTGTAACGATTGTGTGTTGATAATTAATTTTCAGTCATGTCTCGACAACCGCACACGGTTCGTTGCTTGCCGAAAATGTATTCCCCCCATCTGCTGGGGCAAAATCTTGACGTTAGAGATGGGCCAAACATTCGAGACTGTATGGGAAGGAAGATCTGAAACGTTTCACCCATTTCTCAGAAGGCAGCAGACATCGGGTGTGCGGTGAGCATCATGATCGAATCTATTACGCGGATTTGCGGTCCATGGAAAGCAGTACATATTTTACGCCTTGACTCGCTGGAACAAAAATTGAGTCGAGCAAAAATGCGAAGAACATGGTTTCAGCCCATTTTACTCATAGACGGTAGAAACACCGAAAAAAGCCAGTCCAAATGTAATTAGTGGAAAAAGATGGGCCTTTTTTCGGGGCGCGACTTTAGCCCGAAGGTGCTGCACGACCTGATGCCTCGAATACCCGCATTCGCCCGGCCTCGCATCTCGCCCGAGGGCCTATCTCCTTCGCATTGCTTGCGTCCTTCGCTCTAGCATCCCTCGCGAGCGGGCCGGACTGGCCCGCAGGGGTGTAAGATTTATGAAAGATAATTTGTAGGTATTAGCGATAGATATCTGTTTGGCATTTGACGAGCGACTTGGCCCTAACGTGTGCGGAGGTCTAGGAGAGAACCAACGAAGAACACGTTCTAAATAAGGCATTATTTTTTTTGTTTTTTTTCTTCAATTCCGAGCACATCGCCGTAAAAAAGGTAGAATTAAATTATGTTTGCAAGAGCAAGAGGCTCGTCGTTCATTTCATGTTCGTTTCGTTGTTTTACAAAGAAACAAGACCGTCTTCCGCAACATGCCGGTCTTCGTTGGGTGTATGAATTTTTGCCTTCGTTCAGTTTGTTCATGGTGCTCGAGCGCAGCCGAAAATTTACAATTTTGTAGCACAATATTTGAAATGAATGTTGGGGCGGGTCCAACAGGGCCTCGCAAACCTCGATGAAAACATTCCCGAGGAGAGGTATTTTAAGTTTTGGGAAGTAATTAAAGGTCGTACGCTTGCTTGCGATGAGCGGCCGAACGGACCTCGGAAAAGTTGATTAGATGTTTCAGGTAAGTTATTTGAAGGCGTATTTTTGTGCGGTTTGTTTCCTGCTGTCCACTGGGATTGCTCCTATGGAGATTAATTTTGACCGTCGCTGATGATATAGTCATTAGTGGTACCGGGCAGCTTGAAATGACATCGTTATGCTTGATGCATTTTTCATGAGATTACAAATGTTCATGTTTTGGGTCTCTTGTGCGAGAAATGATCTACCTTCAATCCAACATCCAACATATCAGGTGCAATTGCAGCAAAGTGCTTAACGCTGGAATACATAATCCAATTGTGCAGTTATAGAGAACAACTGCCATCTTCACACCCATAAGATAATCCAGTAGCAAGTGGTACATATGTGGTTAGAATTTTATACCTTTTTGTACAAACACATCAGCACTAGCATCTTAAGTAGGTGCAATTGTTTTTGTTTGTGTACGTGTGGTTTACGAATGAAGCCGCCAGATCGTTCTTGTGGTATCGCTTGCTCAACGTACTGACTGAGGTTTCCCTTCCGTAAGAGAGTATCTACACATTACATCCCATAAAAGCGTGTGAAGGCGTTAACCAGCGCTTCGTGCCAAACAGCTACGGCCGATACTGGCGCACTGAATAGGATGCAGTGAATTACCAGTATCCGGAATTATTAATTTCCCTTTCACCCTGTACCTTTTTGCCGTTCAATGCACCTTCCGTTTTCGACTCCCGCTCTGGTAGCGTAACCGCAAGAACTGGAAACACAAAATAGAAGCAAACCCGTAGTGCGTTAAACAACGATTTTATCATTCAAATCGCAAGCTCTTTTGAATGAACCTTTCTATTCATCCGATCTGTACGTTGCTGCCCTTTTTTGCATTGTGGCAAGCAATAGAGCACCACCAGCACGCCTCCTCAGGTGGAAGCTTCACAATACGGAGCGAAGGTCTCGCTAATACAATTACACCGAAGCTGCACGGTCGCATCCTGCACATCCCGCCACACCAACCTTCCTGCAGGCCACATGGAGACCGGTATTGTATTACATTCTCATAATCTTTTTCTTTTCATTCCAGCTTCACTTCCGACGGGCACATGGCGTTTCTCGCACGGTACAACTAAATGGCACGCTAATGCTAGCCCGATACCGATTCCGATGGAAAAGGGCTCGACCCGAACCTCCGAAGAGGCATTTACACACCTACTTAACATTTCGAGCGCCACTCGAACTGCGTGTGTATTTTTATTCTTCTTCTGTTTCGTTCAGTTTTCCTCGGTCTCTCTACCCTTCCACAGCGCATTTAGGCCTTTAGGAGGTTCTACGCGGCCGGCATTGATTTCATTGGAGTAGGATGAGCCGGCGAGCGATCGGAAAAAAGCAGAAAGCATGATGATGATGATAGCTCAAAATTATATGCTTCCAGCGCTCGCGGGAGGGACTTTCCTCGATGGATAGTCTGCCATTATGATGCTGAAAGCTGCCCCCGGGGACCGAGTAGAACCGCGTAGAATCGATCGCTCGCACACCGCGCTGAGAGATGATGACGAGACGGCGGCGGCGGCAGAAGTCTTCATCAATAATGTGCAGCACACACAAGATCAACCGGTTGAACTACACCGGGTGAGTCTGTTTGTTGGTGGTTCCTTGCGTTAGATCGTCCGTGGGATGGCCAAGCCATTTTGGAAGAACACACATCGGATATCCTAAAAGCCCGATTTGATTACTGCAATCACGAAGTGGCAGGCCCGATCACACAGTGCGCTCGAGTGATGAAGCGAAAACAAATCCCCACCCCGTATGCAGCCCTGTACCGGGGTGCGAAACGACGGCGAGGGAGCCATATTCTCAGCGGTTCGGAAAATAGTTATTAAACTTTTAATATAATCAATAGCTTCACTGCAGCGCTACCGGTGTTGAGTGCTGGGTTTGCTGAGGTGTGAGCGATGTATGCGATGAGCGCCCGGTAGAAGGTCGCGCACCGCTGTTCCGTGCGGTTAACCTTTCAACCGTCACGCCACTAACTCCATGCATGAGTTCGTTAGTGCTGTGAGAATGGCTCGAGAAATGGCGAGAAGGCAACGAAACAGGGCAGTTCGAGCGAAATGAGTCAGCTGGCGCATAATGAGGTGAGAAAAGCCGGCCAATGTCGCCCTTACTGACAGGGCCATTGAAGTTAGCGCTAATTCGCCGCGACAGATGTCACGATGAGCACGATGAAGCGTGCGTGGGCACGGCGATACTGAAATACGACAAACTTCTCCCGCGTTGCTGGTCAGCTTAATGCAGCAGGCGTATCAGGATAATGATATGTCCATTATCGAGATGAACTGACACAGCCTGCGCACGTGGAGATTATGAACGATGAGGGCGTAAATCTTGTGGCAAACAGATTACTTCATCATTGTGGTATGCCTAAGGTAGGTGCGATGAGTAAGGAAAGGCTTTGAGTGAAACGGTTATTAAAGGCCATCTTTAAGCACAGATCTGCTGCCTTTTCGTTCTGGATGTGTGTGAATATACTTATAAAACACCACTATTCCAATTCGTTGGTCATGATATGTCTTTCAGATACAGTCAATTATTTTGATACGAAATACTTCAAAAGTGATAAAAGATACAAAGAAACTCTACATAATAATAACATTCAAGATAAACTTTGAATACAGCAACTCGTGAATTCCGTGTGAACGTATAAATAAAGTAATAATTACAGCCATTATGTATTTTAACTAGTAGTATCATAGAGAAGTAATGATCATAAAGTTATCAAACAGTCAAACTGTTACAAACATTTGAACAATCGTTATTCGGTGCTGCTCGTTTATTCCAAGAAATGAAACCTACTACAGTTCGATGACTCTCTGTCGCTCATCATACAAATTATCAATCATGTATTTTCTACACCTCACGAAGCGGAACTTGCGTAAAGATTGATTGTCGCTTCACTGCAACAGATCCACATCAGCTGGAGGACCTGCCCAGCCTGGTTTGACAAGCCTCTCGCTTCATTTCCATCCTCTGCAAAGATTATAGATGTATACCGCAAGCAGGGAACAATGTTCCGCATTGGTTATGGTAAAAGATGAAATTAAATGATAGAAATAAGAAGAAAGCGCTTCTAACCGCAACCAGGGTGTGCATTGTAAGGGTCGCTTGCATTCTTCGGCACGCCTGTGGTCACTGTGGTTACAAGATGCTTTTCTTGTAGCAGCAGTTTTTCTTCACCAATGTGCTGCTCCGAATCCAACGCTTGAACCCTCTCCGTTAGCGTGTTAATCTTCCGGTGTGATCCCTTGCTCTGCACAAAACGCGAGCAAATGGTCTCGCGTACTTTAGCACCAACCGCGAAGATTAAGCGCCTGTCAAAGTTTCGTTACTTATTTCTCTTCACGAACTGAACTGGAGACTGTTCTTCTCTTTTGCTGATACGGAATTGACTTTGGTTCGTCAGCCACCATCGCTAGGTCCCCCGTTGGTGGACCCATTTCATCGCGGTTCACCTTGCGATGGCCACGGTTAAGGTCACCGAAGACCGCGCGAGATGCTGGATTCTTAATTATTCACAACATCAGGAAACAGCCCAGCGGTTAGCAAACTTCCCCCCTTGTTGCGTGCACAACGCTGCGTAAACGCATGTTGGCATGTCAAGGTACGCGGAAAAGCTTCGTTGTTATGCCCCTGTGGAATACAGTTTCGAGAACGGAAACAGAAACTTACAACCTTGAAGGCGGCAACTTATCAAGCCAACATATGCACACGCTCGAAACTTCTAGTGCTCGTGAACTTCCTTCTACATAGCAACACGTAGGCACCGGGTTTTCCTTAGTATCACATTCTGGAAGTAGCTGTAAATGTAAAAAAATGTAAAAACCCAAAAAAAAACCTTTTTTTCTCTAGCCCAAAAGCTTTAATTCATGGAAAGTGTCACACAACCCGCGATTGCTAACGTAAGCACGATAGATTGTAACGACACACGGACGGTGAAGCGGGCGTAGTATTTGTCAACGTGCCAACTTTCCGCCCCATCGATGCAACCTACCCATTGCCCCTCGACACCAGCGTCAAAGATGGTGCCCTTCCCAGTTCGTCTGCTACAGTAAGTTTTCGCTTGTTTACATGCACCCGGAGCTGTTTGTTTAACGATTTTCTGCTTCAAGTTTGTAAATGCTACCACACGGCGACACCAGCAGCACATGCAAACATTAAACCGAACCGAGAGCAAAAAGGTACAAAAAAACAGCTACATAACGCAACAAAGTGAAACACACAACATCCAGAACAACACATTTTCACGGTATGTGGCGTAATCAAAATTTGTCCCTGTTTGCAGTGGCACAGTTTGTGGGATGAAAGAAGTCACATTTCGCCGTTTCGCACAAACGGCGTTCGGTCGGGTTTGGCTTTTCAATTAAACTTTTTCCTTTAATGTAGAAAGTTTCTCTTGTTTTTCCGCGAAAACTCACGCGAAGCCCTTATAACGCTGGGCGGGCTGGGTGGAGTGGTTTAAGGTGTAAATGATATTTAAAAACATTCTGAACGAGATGTGAGAAAGAGGCATCTTACAGCAATCGGCCATAGTTGAGCTGAAGTAAAGAAGATTACTTTTTATGAACTATTTCACCGTGTAACGAAATAACTGCAGGAAGCTTACCAACAGACATTTAGCAGTCGCGGAAGAAGCCTTCAAAAGGCGTCAGGGAACGTTGCAATTAAGAAGAAATCTTTTGAGTCCGGAATGAGTCTGGAAACATTCGTAACATAATTTCTATGCAACAGTGATCTAGTTCGAGGAAACTCTCTGATATTGAGAGTATTTGAACCTCGTTCTCATTATTGTCATGAAAGGTTGGTTACCTTTAGAATGTCTGAAGCTGTTCCAAGAATCCTTTTAATTTTATTTTAGCACAACTTTATGAAAAAGGTCAACCATTTGAATACCCCATCTGTATGAAAAAGGTCAATCATTTCAACATTTCACAATTTTAAGAGATCTATTTTATACATTAAGAAACACAAAAAACCAATTGAACACATCATCGATGTTTCGGAACCATTTGTTATTATCGTAATTGCTTAACGTTTAACACATTAGACAATGAAGCAGGATTTATAAGGATATTTGATTTAATTGACATGATTTCTAGTTTGTATTATGATGACAGGTTTTTATAAGACTCAGTGAGTTTGGGTAGAGTAGAACTACAAGAAAAAAACATTTTTACATCAAAACTGATTGAGCAAGTGCACCGTACAATCGCTATCATAGGTTGCATAGTCCTAACACCAATAAATGACGTACTAAATCGTTTCATTCAGACAAAAAGGTCTATTGATAACAATGATTGTTTTCATTTACTTTGCCTTGTAACTTTTGACAATGAATCTAATTCATTTGCGACACACAGCTCTCAAAAATAGAAATTAAAATAACATAGCCCCATCAATCCAGCAAACACCACTTGAGTTGATTGAAGCATGCGATTTGGGACTCTTCACTTGCTCCAAAAGACAGACGTGTTTCAACTTCACTTTAAATACGTCCCTTTCCCCACCGGCAAGCAGTACACAGTTATTCGACTCACAGCAGCAGCAGTCGCCCATTCCGTGGTTCGGGTTCCAGTAACACCCTGAGGCCCTATCACCCGACCAGTCACGACCTCAGCCAAGTTCAGGGTGGTACTACAATAAATGAACACACGAAAAAAGAACCAATTTGTATCACTTAACAGAGCAGAAAAAGAAAGAACAGAAGGGAAGCGGATAAAAAAAAATCCCATTCGCAGGCTCCTAAAACGATCCGGTCCGCCCCAGTACGGGAATGATGGAACGGGCGACGGTTGGAACAGATTTTAGCATTTAATTTAATTTCTTTCATTCAAACGCGCAGCTCTACTTCGAACGCTGTGGAGAGAATACGCCCGGGAAAAGCCGTAAATTTGTAGCAATAATAAGAAACTGTCCAGAACGAGCAAGGCAAAGTCGAAGCAATACAAAAAAAAAATCCGAAGCACATGAAATAAATAAACCAGTCGTCAACGAGTCGTGAGTTAGATAAAGCACCAGCGTACAACAAAACGGAAAAGCGGCTCGCAGATGAGCCAAAAACAGCTATCACAGTTGGAAAAAAGCCTCAGACCCCACTGTCGCCAGTCACACCAATGATGAACAAGGCGGAGGACATGCCATCCCGGTGCAGGATGCTTCCGAAAAGATGATCACGATTCTAAAGGCGACCATGCTACCCGGAAAGAGAATTTCGCGAGAACCACGGTTGACAGAGTCACGCGTGAATGGAGGTGATACGAAAAAATAACCAAGTTCGTCTCCATTCCAGAGTCAGGCGAATGAAAAGGTCAGCGGTACGACGCCATCGTAATGAAGCGGGTCTCATCTCTACAGACGCTAAACAGCGAAAACAGCACAAAATCACCTCCGAGACGCTCTCCAATCCGTCCAGAATGGCATCATCGCTAGGAAGCGTGAAGAATAAAAACGTGACAAAAAGTTATGATTAAATCTGATTCCTTTTTTACTTTTATTGCTCTTTATTCAATCCATTCCACTCGCCAGACAGTTCCGTATCTAACCAACTCTTCTCTGCGTTGGGAAAAGGGTTCAAGCAGGAGTTTGGTTTATCTGGCAGTGTCTTGGCCTAGAAGGGCCTTATTCTTGGGACCCATTGTACGAATCTAGATTTGTTCTGTCACAGAAAATCCAATGAGCCAAGAAACGATCACTTCACAGCTTTTGTTAATTGTGAGCACCGTTTGACGCGCTCGTTCGCGGCGGACGTTCGATGCGTTCGAACTAATAAATCGTAGATAGGTTCGGCCTGATTTAGTTCCATTAGAATTGCTCCAAATCAGTGAATCTTCGGATAGAACACAGGGAAACTGCTTTTGGAAGCGATCTTTTCTAGTGCATAGCACGGGTTCTTGGCGTGTGTGTTCTGATATATGTGCATGAAAAGGATATTAAAGAAAAGGACGGTGCGATACACACGGTTAGATGAAACACGATGTCAAACCGTTGAGCGGTGTCTCGGCTCGGAATTTAGATGGAAAAAAGCGGATCACGATGATATGGATTTGACAGATTGGGTTTCTGTGGTTCGCAGGTTTTGCTTTATGGTCGTGCTCGTAAGATGGAATTTTAATCGTGCCATCAAGAAATTGGGGGATTGCTTTTGTTCTCCTGGGCTAACCCGTGCGGTGTGGTAACTGCGGTGTGAAACGGCCTCGGCTAATTGTAGTATCGACCGGTAACACGTTGGATGCTGCAAAACGGTGTAGAGCATCGTTTCATCGTTTCTTATTCTTACTCCAGTAACAAAGAAAATCCAACAATCTTTGACTGTGTATATGCTTGTGGCTTGGCATTTCTTGTTACAAACAAGACCGATTCCCCATATAGCTGTCTATCAAAATTAGAACAAACGCAAAAGCCAAGGCACGGGACGAGCATAGAATATTCGTAACGTGCCCAAATGATCCAAATGACACATTTCCCACCAGCGCCTTTTGTCGCAAACGTCTCGCTTCAAACCGATAAAGCTAATCTTTCGAACCTTAAGCTTCACACTCTTCGCCGCAGAAAACCACTGCTAGAAAGTGCTCATAAAATCAAAAACTTTATCACCACTTTTGCGCCCGACCACGTCGAGTGGATTGTTACAATTAAAATCCAACCAAATTGATATTCAAGTGAAATGAGCAAACGCCGCATACACACACATACAATCGCCCCTCATCCGGGAAGACGCTTGCAAACCCCACCAGTAACTCCCGGTGGCACACATATTCTGCTCTCCCCATGAGCCTTTCTCTCTGTACTGTATAAACATAAAGGCCTATGAATATATTATTTGCCGTAAAGCGGCGCGCGTGATACGAATTGTAAGCAGAAGATTAGAGCACACCGTGTCGACAGTGTCGCCACTCCTGTTCCAGAAACTCAGGGCACAAATCCCGGCCTACGGGTGCGCGCGAGGATTCAATTTGCACAGCGGCCAAGAACGAGAACAGGAAAAAAACATAATAGGCTTTAAATTTCGTTTATCTGCTGCCGGCAAACCGCCACGCACACGGTATGTGGCATTTAGCGGACGCAGCAGCGCTATAATGTTATGATTAGTTTAGGGAGATGGGGTGGCTTTTTAAAACGTAATCCGAAGCCCACTTCCCTACTTGCACCGGGGATCAGCCGCATGTGCGTGTGTCTAGCGATCGATTGTCACTCAAAGGTCCAACGGATGGGCCGGCTTTTTGTAGCAGCAGCAGCATGAGTAATGACATCGGCATCGGCTAATCAGTATGCAACAATGGTGTGGCATACTGGCACAGCGTTTGACACGATTGTTTTAATATTCCACCGCGTGTTCATGGGCCGCTCAGAGCGCTCCTGGTAGTTCGCTCGGTTTCGATTTCGAAACTTACACGCCGCCGTCAAGCGCGGTCCGCTACCGAATCCAGCCATCTAGCGATCGTTTTTGATTCCACAGCCGGGATAGCAATTTGCCTTGCTGTATAGAAGAACTTTATGCATCACCAACGAACAGGCGGACGCGTCGGCATCTACTCGCATCCTGTCGAAAATGGTATGCAAATAGCTCTATCCAACTCGGCCGTCCACGAACAAACGTGGTGGTGGTCTCTGTGGCCGTTGATCCTCGTTTGCCGTTTATGCCGATAAACTATGTACTTGCTATTCCCTCCGTCTGAACTGGACACTTTTTCCCTAACAAAATTCTAACAATCTAGCCATAAAACGAGCTTCTAAACGAATGCCGCTTATCACTTAGTCTGTCGCTCTTCTAAAGTCCTTAGCATTCGGAGGTTCATTTTAAAGCTCTTTCGACCATCTTGTTAAAGTTTCACCCTTATACTATATGCCACCACTGAAGCAGGACAGATTGTTTTGTGAACTTGTTGTTGTATGTATGTTTGTATGTGTGTTTGCAAATGGAATGTACCACACGAAGCTAAGGATAAAGTTTAACTTAGTCAAATCAGGCCACAGCTGAACAACAGAAATGGCTTATTTGAGAGTCAAGAATTATGCGAAAGCGGGCGGTCACCACAAACCAAGGACGAACCGCTCCAAGTGCGTGTTAATGCTTTAGAAAACGATCGTGAGTTGTGCTTATCCTCGACAGGAGTATGTATATCGCAGGGTTGTGCGCTTAAAGTAGCTCACTTTAAGATCCTTCACTGTATAAATTCGTGCCTAAAGAGCTGTAAGATGTTGGTTCATTCTATAAAACATACTAAACATTTCTCAATCGCAGAGGCACTGCTTGTAAGGATATTTACTAGATGTAAGAAAATGTTTGCATGTTACAACTCCACACTGCAGCGGTTAGTTGAGCTCACCTTACGCTATGAATCTGTGCCTGACGTTTCGCTCGGTGCATAAATTATGTTTCATTATGTTGCCCTTCGGTGAAAGATTTTTTATTACATCAGGACTGCACATTTACGACTCACATGACGCTTTCCCTCTCGGTCTGCGGTTGATATGCAAGTGCCTTCCATGTGATTCCAAAGTATGTGAAAACCATTCTCCCTGGCTAAAGACGAACATTTAAAGCCCATGCTAATATTATTCCCCAAAAAGCTCTCCATAGCACCAACACCATAACACAATCGCTAGCTAGGGAGGGAAATATGTACCACGGTGGAACATTGGTTCTCTCGGATAGGGCTCGAGTGGGGCGTGGGTCGCTATCATCTATTTAAGAAACATAATCGTATATTTTATGTCGTTGTCACTGATTCATGCCACCACCCTTCGAATTCTCCCGGGAGGGACATGAATTGGCTTGGCAGGAGAGGCCAACAGTAAACGAAGCAAACAAACCACAGCCGGCTTGTCGGTAGTTCGGACTAGTCCACCCATTGTTTATCTCGAGAGCATTTTCCTACAACTATACGCGTGTTGCTTGGTTTGTCTGAGCAAACTGACCGATCAGCAAAATGCTTTCGACAGAACCCGCTGGGAGTGTAGGTCCCAAAAAACATCCGAAGCAAAGGAGGTGATAATTTACGACAAATTTATGCATACAGAGTGACAACAATTTGTTCCCAATAAATGTACTCCGTTAGCTGTTGTCGCACACACACACTGCGATGGTGGAGAATCGTGTTTGGAAGCGGAAATCAATATCAAATAAACTGATAGTTTATTGAATGTTCCATCGATTGGTGTTATCGACCAAAACGTAGGGCTACCTCGGTATGGTCATATGTTTCTGGAGACACCGTTCGGTTACCGGTCCCCCGATTAGTGTTGTAGTCTGCGCATTCTCGACGGACGATGCGATAAACCTAAACGTGTCCCATTCAAAGGAAAACAAGTTTTAGTTTAGATTTTGGTAAGGGTTTGCTCTTCCAGGTTCTGTTTCGAAATGGTATATAATTCAGTACGTTTTTGTACATCTTTGGGATACCTGT
This sequence comes from Anopheles coluzzii, assembly GCF_943734685.1. Lineage (NCBI taxonomy): Eukaryota > Metazoa > Arthropoda > Insecta > Diptera > Culicidae > Anopheles > Anopheles coluzzii. Next base: position 48,148,975 of record NC_064670.1, read on the forward strand.
ATATTGACCCAAGGTTAAGCTGAAAAGGCTGACACGAAAACAAAAAATGAAAATTTCAGTAGGGTGGAACGTAAAGCAAAAAATAATGGATTGTATTTTCCAGTTTTGCCGGAAGTACGCATAGTGTTGTACAAATGTTATCAACAGCCGGAAAATAGGAAATATGTCCAATTATATATCCAAAAACCATCCAAATTATACATATCCCATGTTTGAATTTACTGAAAAACTACAAAGCATACGTTCACTGGTATTATAATCTCAAAAGAACAAAAACTAACTGATTATAAGAATCAACGTTTAATGTTCAACAAACAAATAGAATTGCATTTTTCTCGTGATAAACGACACTGCCTTAGTATACAGAGCTTTTTGTTAGATTTTGAAATATTAGACTTGTACTACAACTCGAATATTATTCATGATGATCAAAATGGTTTACAGTTCTGACTATTCTTCAATAATTCGTTGTCTAAATGTTCTGACAATATTCATTTACATGTTCTTACTTTTAAACATCTTTTTTAAGCAATAATTAAAATCCCTCAAAAGTTTCTACCTATTTTAACTAGTAAATATGATGAAGTTCCAATGATGCATCATTTAATTCTTTTCATAGGCTGCATGAATATAATCAATTTAAGCAGAATTGATTCTTCAAAATTCATCGAGATGATTGAAAGGTAACACATATAAAAAAAATTGCTGTAGTGCTTGTTTAGTAGCTAGGTAATCTTTAAATCAATTACATGATTGCTCTAAAATGGGAAAGCAAACCTCTTTGCCCATCGTAAGGAAATGGACGATCATTACAGTAACAATCCCATTCAAGAGTACGATCTCTTATGAAAAAAAGCCCTAATCACAAAGCCAGAACTACAGTTAAACATTAATCCCTAAAAAAACAAAAAAATACCCTAATCTTTCGTTTGCCTGTCCGGTATACATTTGAAAGTAAATCACATTTCTCAAATGCTGCCACAGTGCAATCCCGCCACAAACCCACGCAGTCACCTTGATGAACGCTAAAGATAGTACTGTCGGTGTAGGAGAAAAACAAAACGGGGTGGTTGTGGCTATAGTAAAAAGGAAACGATCACCTTTTACCTCACATTTTTCCATCAGACGTCAGTCACATAACATCAAGTGACTGAGTTCTCGCTGGCATAGTCTGCATTTGTTTGTCGAACCGGTACCATCATCATTCGTGCGTCCACCGTTTAACCGGGCCCCCAAAATTATAGCCATCATAGTCGAGCACAGGAACAATTAATCTTTTACTGTTCCAAGTGATTTCCATTTCCCTCGAAAGTTCCTCTGATGGACCGGCAACAATCGGACAGAACCAAACTCGTTTGAAAACAAGACAAACGGTAACGGGTTTGAAACCACCGGAATACCCCATCGGTTCACTTGGCGTCGGATTTGGCTCGCATTGCGGTCGGTCGATTTGGCTGTTATTGCGTTCAATTTGTTGGCCTATCCGTTTGACTGTTTAATTGTTTCGTTTAATTATGGGTGCTTGTTCCGAAGCAAGCAAGCAGACAAGTGAGTCGGTGGCGAATGAGACAGATTTACTGGCTCCGGAACGACTTTGGAAGATCGACGATTTTAGTAATTCAATTTTATTCCTTTCTCTGTAGGAGAAGACGATTGCATCTCACATGCTAACTCATTTCAACCTACACACCTAACTGCTTATGTTCTGTCTACCGGGAGGACTCGTGAATTATTAAGCGTAGCTAAACTTGGTTGAACTGACATTTATCATTTCAGTTCTTTCTCTGGAATTCTTATGCGTGCGACCCACCAGGACCCTGGACGGGCAAGACCTGCGAAAACGGAATAACCCTTTGAGCGAGAACTGCGAAGCTTACGGACGCGCATCTTCGTCGCAATGGCCGAAACGGACTGACTTATCGCACCTTAGCCATGGTCGTCGGTTCGGATTAAGAAAGCTATAACCGGAACGGAACCGGAATGGAAAAAGGCCGTTGTTCCGCCACAGCTTGAACGAACCCGACGCCAGAATGGGATCGCTCAGTCGTTCGACGAGTGTGTCGAATTCAATTCCCCATTGCCACACCGCAACAGCAAAGTCTCGCGGGAAGTTCCTCAGGCTCCGGGCTTCGATTTCGGCACACTGGCGGGCTTGCTTGCTATCCCGCGGGTGGCGTGGTACATCCTGGGCATGAAAAATTACACTCATTAAGTCGATGCCAAGGTTCGGCTGCGGTGAATCAAGAGCAAGCAGGCGTGCGCGTTCATCTTCGCGTGAAACCTCAAAGCTCATAACCGATTCTGGAATGAAACGTCGCGCTTCCCGTGCGCGATAAGTTTCTCGCAGAAGGGACGAATGAGCTTGGGGCGATTATCTTGCCTAATCTAATATGCACACCAAGCCAAACTCATTAGCAAAATATTCCACCACTCCCGCCTTTGTTACTCTCTCGGGAATGGCCATGGGTCACAATTGTGGTCGAAATTTTACATGCGATTGTGCTTGCGGCCTGCGAAACAGATGGGTTGTCATCACGGTGGTCCATCGAGATTCCAGATAGAGTGGGGGACCGTTGCTGATGTGCGATACCCAGGTGGTTTTGAAGATTTTATTTATTCATAAACACTCTCGCCCAACGAAACCGGGTGCTTGGAATGGAACTTGTCCAAAAGAACCGAAATATATCGATGTTTTCGCACAATCGGTAAAAGGGTTCTTTTGGATGCTGTGCCGTAAAGTCTTTACGTTAAGACCGCTCTTAGCAGTGCTCTAGCACCATGAAACGCTTTTTGGTATGCTCCATTTTGGTGATTAATGACACTCCGCGTCGGAACATATTTACGCTCGCTACGCTTTTGCGATGTTTTGCATGCGAAGAATCATAACCGCGACAGTTTACAATACGCTTTACATGAGAATGTTACCATTCCAAGGGAAGGGAACAGACATTTGCCAACGGAATTATGACTGCTAGTCGGTACAAACTGCTCACCCAATGCCACAAGCAAATACATCTCTAAAGAAGGTTCAATTGTTGACAAATGATATCAATCTTACGGTTGAGCCTTTTTGTTATGACCAAAAGCCACATTCCGAAAAGGTTTGTTACACTCCAGAGTACAGTGATGGGCGAGAGCAGAAACAAAATATTATCCTGGAATTCACATTAACTTTTCTACATCAATTCGACATTTATTTAGCTGATTTTTTTTTTCTTAACTGGTTATTTTTGCTTCACAACGAGTAAATAAACAGCTTTATTTGTAAGTGTTTTAAAACACTTTGAATGAAGAGCACATACAATTTAATTTTCAACACGACAGCTGATGGGACATCTTTAAAAATCTTCAAGTGCTTACAAGTATTTCACTCACTGTACAGTAAAAAAACCGATCATTGCGTTGTTATTCACATATCTGGGACACACATATCGTTCTTCTACATGTAGCACTCATAAATAAGAAATCATTTTTCATCCATTTCTTGTGAAAGGAGCAATGCAATGAACCTTTCTTTATCTCCAGGACACGAACGGAAAGTGTCTCCTTCTAAGATGACTTTTTGATTGCAATCAATCAATTTTCTATAATGTGACAACGAAAGAGTGGCAAGGTACAAACCGGAACCGACTCCTTGAGTAAGTACCTGCTGGCCGAAGAAACGCAAACTGATAGTTGCCTTCACCCACCACGCTACCGGACTATCAAACTATATTTTTCCTCCACTTTAGAAGAGTTTATATTTCATCAGATCCAACACTCTCAACCGACCTGAACCGCGGAACCGCGGACAAATGCTAATGGGGAAAACTTTCCTTGCCGGAAAGGGAAGCGCAAATCAGCTCGAAAACTGTCATTACTCACTTTCTCTAATTTGACGCATCTTTTTCTTCTCTTTGGTTTATTTTTTGTGTGTGTTCAGAACCAACGCCAGTCTGACCCACAAACGGGGTGTCGTCTTCGGTGTGTGTGTGTGTGTGTGTGTGAAAGTGTGACTTCCTTGTGCGGAATTAATGGCGACCGATCTGTCACCGGAATCGGGCCGAGCGATGTCTCATTTTCTTGGACGAAATCATATGCACTTACGCTTCCCCATTTCTTTGTCCTCCCTTTGCACCAACAGCTTTCCGCCGCGTGACGATGAACGGTACCTTTCGCCGGATCGTACTTCGCATTCGAATGCGGTCCATTTACTTTTCTCATTTCATCCACCGTCGTCTCGTTTGCTTTTCGTCGCCGTCCTCGTATTCGATGCGTTGGTCGCACTTGTAGCCCAGCCATATCCCAACGTCCGATGGGGACTACAGGGAGGGCAGATTTAATAAATTGAACGAAATGTATCACTCTTCATCTTGAGCCTCGCCCCATACCCGTCAGTCTGTGTTCGGGCGGTTCGTTGCTCCGTGAGCGCAGAACGCGCCTCATCATAGAGCAGAGCAGCTCGCCGTCCGTCCGTCATCCGGCCGTGCATTTCGTTTAATCTATTTTCAGTGTTGCTGGTGGTTCCTTTGCCGGGAGAAATGACAGACAGAGCTGTAGAAGGCGCGGACACACCGGAGATGAAACTGAGAGCCTTACCACGGGTCAGAGGTACACTAAATTGAATCTTATGTACGGCGCTAATGGATAACAGACCCCCAAAACGATCGAGTTAACCCGATCGTTCGGTGCTTTTACTTTAGAGATCGTTTTTCGACATTTGGCATCCTCCTATCCCACAATGGCGAAAGGTTTTTTTTCGAGATTCCTTGTACCCGCTTATGATCGATGCTGTTGGTGTGTGAAGCATGGACCCGCTTGTTTCAACTGCACGCAGAAGGCAACCTATGGAAACTGGTAACGAGATCATGTTGGAAAATGTTGTTGTGTCATCCCGAAACGTGGCATGATCCTCAGCCGAACGTCGAAAAGATGTTACGCTGCTCGTACCATCATTCATAATTTGTTCCATGCTGGCTGGTTAGATAAGATCGACACTTTCCAACGAAATCCATTATCCGTAGTTCCTAAAGGATTGCTGGCGTGACGATCGCACACACGATAGCGTCACGATCCCTCGATACTAATCTCCCTTCTAATGGGCGTCGAAAACATGGTTACATCGGAAATCACACGCAGAATTATGTGACCCTGTCGCCGGAGCCGGAAGAATACGCTACGGCAGAATCAGAGTGCCCTATGTCGAGCTCCACACTATTCCGAACGTGTTTTTTTCTCTCATCCTTCCCGCCGCGGTACAAATCGTTACCAGTTTTGGGTCACAAGTTCTAGGTCACCGTGGACGCAACCGTCTGTCCATAGAACTTGAAATTAATTTCCACGCATAATTTTTCAATTAAAATGAAGAGAAAAAGGAGGCTTTACACGCGCGTTCGTGCCAGAAAGGGGAAGCAAACCCACCGTTTCCCGGTCGGTCTGCTTCAAAACTTCTTCCGACAGTGGCGTAATGCGGCGTGTAATCGCGTTTCTAAATACCTTTACCAAATTTTCACCCTCCAATGTATGAGCGGACGATGAAAGAGCGGCAAGGGCGGTTACGAATCGGTCGTCAGGTTCTTTTTTCCTCGGTACCTGCTTTCCGGCGAGTTTCCGCAACGGAGGCTTTCTTTCTTTCGCCACGTCAACGCTGTGAACGAGGGCTTTTCATAAAGAAAATAGCAATTAAGAACAATGCGCAACACGAGCGCGTGGTCAGTGTACATTGAATGGTAATGCGTCGTTAAAGCGAACGAGAGGGCATTGAGAATTTTATTGTTACCGCGGTACACTGAAGTATTTGGATGCAGAATCTGTGAACCTTTGTGCTGAAAAACGTGTTATGAACAATAAGTCAATTACTTTGACGCTATTGAATAATGGACAATTGAATAAAATTTTACAGCATTTTTACAGCTGCTTCCTGCTTACAGTTTCTGTTTTTTTGTTCAATTTTAGCTATGTTGAAATGCAACTTTATTGAAATTTATATTAAATAAAAGTATTCAATGTTACAATGTTTACCTTTTTGCACCCCAAAGGTATCACTAAAAACTATGGACAGTACATGGTTCATTACCTTGAAGCCTCAACGTTAAACGTTGAAGCCGTATATGGCGCTTTGGTAGGTCTTAACGCTGAAAATCTCTTTAAAACCCACTTGTTCCAGGTGGAATGACTAGCAGAAGATTCCTTCCGTTACATCCTAAAACGTTACAAAAAACTTACAGCATGCTTCCTTCCTAAGTATCTTTTAGTTGCTTCTTTTATGATTTCATGTTTGGTTGTTTTTTTACAGAAATTTTAGCTTCTTCCTCTCAAGCGGTCGACATAAAAATTTAAATTTTTATGACACTCAACATTTTTGTTTTTGGCAACGCGCGAACGGATACGGAAGTAACAAACGGAACGGCAAACGAACGGCACAAAGCGGAAATGGGTGATTCCGCAGGGGAGTGCGCGACTAACGGCAGCCGGGACAAGAAAGTGAGAGAGCCATTATGTCGTCGTGTCCGGAACCAGAAGACGTACAAGACGTCTCAGCACGGTTCATGTGACGACTGCAACTGTGAGATGGGTGCACAGTAACGGGCATGACAATAAAGCGAAGGACAGGCCCGGTTGGTCGGTCGGTCGGTCGGCTAAAGATAAAGGATGCTTTCGACGGTTTTTCTTTCCATTCAAAGCATGCAGCAATAAAAAGAAAAACAACACACACACATACATCTACAATAAGAGTGCAAGATTTGTTCCGCTCCGGGTCGGCAAGGGACGGACGAATTCTTCCAACAGCGCATCCCCTTCGGTCCGGGAGGGGTCATAGCGAGTCAGATTAATATGTCGGATCACGTACGTGCACGTTTCGTTTACCACGGACGGGGTTTCTACTGGTCGCCGCTCCACGCTGGCTTTTTTTATGACATCTCCGAACATTTGAATCCCTGGACGAAGCCGCTGCGGCCGCATACATTTGTGGCCTACAGGGATGGAACTGGGCGCAAAAACGGTAGCTTAAAGAGGGGACTGGGGGTGGGCGGAAACAACCGGAAGGGACAATACCAGCTTCATCTTTGTGGCCAGTGGAGTAATCTTTTTGAGTGAAGTTTAAACAGTTACAACAACTTTTCCCTAACAGTTTATTTTTTCTTTATATTGTTTCTCTTTTTAACTACTCTACCCCACTAAATGGTGTTTTGAATCTTGTTACATTGCTTCTAGCATGGTGTCCTTGTCTCCGCGACGGTTTCATATCCACGCCTGCAGGATAATAGTGTAGAATCAGAGATAACATGAAAAAAATACTCACACATGTTACTGCAGCCAAATCCGAAAGCCATACTGCTCACGTGCTGCGGCGGTAAATGGTCAGCCAAACGAATGTTAGAAAAACGTGCCGCATGTTTCTTCGCCCGCATGTTGACTCTTCCCGATCCCGTTTACAGAACACTCGACAAATAGTCACAAGTCGCTGCTCGCTTGGAACACACAGATAAAAGACGCACTGGTCCTTGCTACCCTGTCTGCCCGTGCGAATGCCAACAGTTGCCAAGGAGCAAACGTTTAGCAATGTGCTGTCTTCAATTACGGTATCTGGGGGTAAAGTAGTTACTTTTTAAGATTGTATGCAACAATATGCTGAAATGAAGAAACTATGCAAACTGTTATCAAACTGAACGAATTATTTTTTAAATAATTGTTTACACAATAAAACATTTGCATTACTTCAAATTTTTGGTTTCGACCGAGTACACGGTTGTCATAATTAAAAGCTATACAATTAAGAACTGTTAAAACTTTAAACAATCCAAATCTCTTGCTGCAAAATTTTTATTGTTAAACGTACATTATGTTCCTGTTTAATATTAACATTTCGTTTGTTTGATATAATATCAAAATTAAAGTAAAAAAACGAATTGTTACAGATACATATTAAGTGATCATTTTGCCCCTTATGCTTTAGTTACACAGTTGCCCAACATACCGAGGGAAGAAAATCATTGAATCTACCAGCTGTTTGGCGTACCTTCCCGAACTGTCCTGCTACATGCTATTCCTTCCCAGTACGCTCGCAACTGTACGCCTGTGTTTGTGTTTCTAGCTGACCCGGTTAAATCGTTGCCTGGGTGTTATCAGATAAAATACGGTCACTACTGCTGAGCCTGCAATCGCCAACCTCCAGAAGAGCGCAAGCGTAACGGTTCAAGGAACGACTGTCTGTAAACGAAAACTACCACTACCCCTGTGGTTTTGGCAATGCCGAGAAAAGCCAAAAAGTTAACAAAAAACACTCTCACACACAAACACACTCTCATATGAAAAGGCAATACGCTCAGACGCAAGGAACCCTCTAGCACCTAGCGTGCACTGTGCACTGAAAAAGATGTAATTTATTAAAATGGCTATTTTCAAAGCAAACCCAACGTTGCAAACGTTAGCAAGGAATGTGGTGTATGGTATGGGATGTTTTCACAAACACGTCGAATTCGAAAAGCGCGTAATCGTACGCGGTGCGGGATGGAGCCCATAGGATGGGAAGCTTGATCGAGCACAACCGTGCGCATCACTGGCAAACTCTCTCCACCTCGAAACAGCGCTTTGATCATAGTCAAAAAAAGGATACGGTCTACAACAAAAAACCCAAAACCGATGGTACATAGCTTCTTTGTGCAATCCAATTGAATGCAACCCGAACCGGCAGAATCTTCTAATTGCATTTCTAATGCGTTCCTTCCAGCAGGAGCAGAACTTTCTTTGCTCGTAAAACGATTGCTATCATGGTTGCCCGCTTGGGGTACAGGAAGCTTAGCCCTCTGGTCGTTTCGGTCAGCAGATTCATACGGAGAGTTAAGATTGCTACACTACGGTTATTGCGTGGTCGAGGGATCGGAATGAATTTATGATTCCGGGTTCGGTACCCAGCTGGTCGATTACTGCGGACGAATAGTGGTATTGGCAGTTGATAAGAAAATCCTTCGCTTCAAGATGGAATTTATTTATGAGTTCCGTAATAAGACGAACAGAGTGCTATTCTAGCGCGTTGCTCATGTGGCAGAATCTTTTTGTGAGTGGTTATATACACGCACATATATTCGCACATTTGGCACGTTGTGTGAAGGAGAAACTGAAACCAAGCAAGAGGCAGGTGCATATCGTTTAATGATAATATGATGCGTCTATTATTCATACGACGGACTGACTATATACGGACTGAAAAAAAAATCCAATTGATATGATCACGTATCATATAAATAAACGGATCTGGTCAGTGGAATTGGCAAACCTTTTTTTTTGCTTGTATCGATTTAATGGAGCATTACATTTTTGTTTTATAGCTTCAACTCAATCTGTTGGGCAGCTGTAACTGCCCTACGACCGATGTATGATTAATTTACTTCAACGGTTATTGCTAAACAAACGCCCCAGGGAATAAGCCCTTCTTCGCAGCTATATATGCAACATCCATGCCATTAACATGACAGCATTCTACGGCATTTCTCCACTTCTGCTTGAACTTGAATGAGTGCTAGCGGAAGTTCCAAGCATCCAAGTTCGGTATTAGCTATTAGCATTCTATTAATTGCATAATCGCTTTAAAATGTAACATCCTGTCGACCTACCGTTGAAAGCAAGCCCATAAAATCTGCCTTTGTTTCGACGTTTACCACCAGCCACCACCATCCCCGCTAGAAACTGTAACGGATAGCTAATCGTTTCACGTTACTCCCTGCCACTACCATTCGCTGCACCTCAATGAAGTACTAATAGTCGGAGCAAACTTTACTACACAAACACACAGCCACGCACAAAATGGATCCCATGAGCTGCGCAATCAGCGTGGGATGCGTGACGAAGGACAAAAGCGCCATTCAATGTCTTCCCGGACAACGTCCCGATGCACCCGCTGGTCCCCAAGTGTATCGAGCACTCACCATCGACGACAATGGTCTGCCGTCCCAATTAGGAGGTCGCACTGGGCACATCGTCACCCAACTTTCGAGGCTATCATCTTGTACATTTCGCACAAAGGACACGGCTGTTCTGGCATGCCCGATGCAGCGTTAAGTGTTTCGTGCCATTTCGACAGAGTCTCCACCAACAGCGTACAGTTGCAAATGTACGTGTACGGAGCCGGCATGCCACTTTGTGTGTAAGCCCAGCCAGCGAGGACGAGAAATGAGTTGTAAAATCACGCAAATCGCTTCAATTATCGCCACGGCAGCGATTGCAACGCGTATACCGCGTGCCCCGTTGCACAGCCCTTGTCAACGGGAGCACAATTGCACAATAACATTGTGTGCAACCGATTGTTTTCATGGAGCAAAAGCTAGCGCCCACCCATTTAGTGAGGTACATAACGTTCGCCATTGTTCGGACAGCGCCCGAAAACGTTGTCCTTTTGCGCTCTGAGAGTTCCTACAGATGCACCCAAAGGGTGCTTGCGAGGTTTGGGTTTAATTATGAATTTATATGCACTTGTGCAGTCGCGATTCAGCAGTGTCGAGAAGCTGCTAACCTACGGGTGGCATTGTGTAGCCGTTCGTCAAGCAGTCAACGAAAGCGGTCTGGTTTGTCATTTGGATGGTAAATTAGTGCCTGGGAACAAACACACTAACTCGCCACTGTAATCGGCGTGGAGCCAGGAGATCCTAAATTGGCTAAACGTACGTAGCAAGAAGCCTTTACCGTGAACGCTGACTTTGCTGTTTGTTGCAAGATTTGTGATTACAAGGTCGCCTTGAACTAGAGGGACCATGGTGGTGTTACCATGGTACGCCATTTGAGAGGTAAATTGATATTTGCGTTGTTCTCTACTCTCGCGTACGCCCGGGACACGACGACACTGTTGGCCAGATTTTGCTAATGGAAATTGGAAACATCTTCTTCGGGGTAAACTTTCCACCTAGAGGGTTTGTGGTTTTGCGCTTGTGCTTCATGATGTAGCCTGGTTGTGCGCATAGTTTTAACGATAGTCTGGCCGCTTTTGGAACAATATCTTTCTGCACGGCACTAACTCACATTTGTAACACTCTGGTATAGGTTCGGCGAATATTGGTTGGATGCAGAACCTCTATGCTTGAGGGATTGCGACTTCAGTTTCGAGTGACGACCATACCCCAAAAAGCATAACCCATTACCGGGCCCGACAATATCCGTGCTGCTGTCAACGTATAAACATCGCACTTCATCGCATCCTCTTGCTGCCTTCCTGCTCGGCTGCCGTTCTTATCACAGTCTCCTCTTTGGAGCTTCCCCTGCGGCCACTGTCACAGGAAACAATGCAGGGGAAATATTCACCGCCACCCACCTAACCGGACCGGAAACGCGTAATTAAACCACAAAAGCGACCATTGTACGGTGACGAGACATTTGGAGCGGACGCACGCTGCGCACCGTTAACAGTGGGCAACCTTCAGCGTCTACAGCCGGATGATGCTACTAAGTAAGGGCATCTCATCTTCACCAGTTTGGGGCTTCCGTGCACCCATCCCGGCCTATCATGCTCACACATTTAGCTAAAATCAACGCAGATGAAGATTGTTTTGATTTATCTTTTCCGCCGCTTTCTTCTCATTTCGAGTGGTTTTTTGTTCTGGATCCACCGCTCATACACATAACACTGTCTTCGCCAGTCGTATTGGGAGCGCTATATCACGATGGTCGCAGAGTGATTATGCGGCACGATCCATCCGGCCGTTTCGGCAAGCAACCATCGCACCGCCGGATGGATAGATGGATGCGAGGGTGCACGCTTTTTGTTTACTTTTATGTCGCTTGCGCGCATTCAATTAGGTTCCTTTCTTCCGAAAAAAAAGGCTCGTGCCGGTGCAGGTTTAGCATTACGCTCACCGTTCGGTTGGCCGGCTGGCTTAGCTTTAGCGCTCTTACGACGAGAGCAAGAAAGTTCCTTTGTTATTTTATCCCGCTACCGCGCTGCCCTGCTAGCCGTTTGCCCACATGTCGTTACAAGAGCTATCTGGCTTTGTCCGTAAACTTCCTGTCAGCGGAAGTGTTGGTAAAAGTGCGAACACTTGTCACTTGTTGCGTATGGTCGAGCGTTCTCATGTGTTCCCTGTTCAGGGTGGGGGATGGGGTTTGTCTTTTTCTTTTGATGCGACACGAGCGGATGCTCATGTGCGAACAGAAACGAAGTGTTTTTGTGATTTGGGTCTTTAGTTCTTCAACGATGTGGAAGGATTGAAATAATAAGATGAAAACAGATTAGCTACAATATGGGGTGATGGATATAACATTTAGATATATTTTGTTTAACTATAAGAAGTTATAAATTGCATCTTTGCAGAAAGTTCTTTTATGATCCTTGTTTATTTGTTTAGTAGAATGCTTACTGTAGAATGTAATATTAGGCAAAATATGATTATCAAAACTACAATGAAACCCATGTCTTATTTGTTTAATGCAATACAATCTTATGGTAATAATGGATTTTATTTAGTTTATTTTTGAATGTGTAAAAAAAATGTATATTATTACTTACTTACTTACTTATCCGGCGCTAAAACCGCTTTGCGGTCTTGGCCTGCCTCAGGAGTGTCCGAAACCGCTCATGGTCTCGCGCCTGTATATTATTAGTCCTTATTTATTATGGTAATTACAAAAAAACGTGATATTGAAAATATATTGTAGGTATTTTGGCTAAGAATAAATCATCAAAACTTTGATTTGTAAATGTTGCTGTTTCTTCTTGTATAGTTTAAGCAGTGTATAACAATACATGATAAGTTATTATCAATTATATACGTTGGTTATCATACGATATCGCTTTCAGCAATATTTCCCTCTCGATAAAAAAAAATGTTCCATCAAATTCGCTTTCGATATCATCATTATTTTCAGCCCATTGAAACGTAATTGCAACCGGAAACGTCACTTCCTCCATTCAACTTAATTTTTATATGCGTTCCATCAGAACTTTCCGCGTGCAGGTGAATTACATTTTCGATTTTCTTTCCACCAGACCGGTCATACCCAACGCACGCCAAAAAAACGATAATGTTTATTTTCCTCTAATTATAAGAACTCAAATGTTTACCTCTCTTTTTTCCTGCCCATAACCGTCAGAACGTCAGATTCCATATCGAGTGCTAGGCAAATGATCACAATTTCTGAAATGGTATTACTCTACTCCCTCCCCGAAAATCACTCACCATGCGGGACAATGGTTCCAGTTGGAAAAATTCTTCTCTCAGAATGGGGAGAGCGAGATTTCCATCATTGAAAAGTGAGTAAAAAGTGTTGCTTCTGATTGTATAGCCAATGTTGAAAGCAGCAAAAGCAAAATGAAATTGAATAAACTACCGAAATAGGGGGCAATATAGTATCGAGCAAGGGGAAGCGGAGGACAGGTGAAGTGAATCCGGTAGCAAGGTAAGCCGGAAACCGAAAGCCGGTAGATAATTGTGCGTTAATGTTTCAACCGCTCTGCCGCAAACTCGGCTCCATACGTTCGCGCCCGCTGGACGAATGAACTCTGGGTGAACGACGCATCAACATCAACATATGGCTGAAGCATGGATACGTAATTTTCACGCTGCACTGATTGCACGGCGATCGAACAGGACACACTGGTGGCACGTTTGTATTTGTGCCCCGTTCAGCTTTTTTCGTTCTTTATCTGCTCACTGACCCAGTGACGGCACAAGTGTTGTCATATTGGCCACTGGCCCGGAATCTGGCAATGTTCAGTGGTTTTTAGTTCCGGCCAAAGGGGTTGTTTTTTCCTCTTTGTAAACTTACACTTCCGTTTTATGTTTGTAGTTTGTGTGTTCAGTTCGTGTACTCTTTCTGGTTGATATTCAGAGTGTAATGATTTCATGATTTCATGAATTCGTAGGTGAACCAATCGAATCGTGTAAAGTCAGAGCTGACGATGCAGGGCATTAACAGCCAATTGAATTTGTAGGCATTTAAAGCATTCATTTTTAAATAAAGTATTCAAATCGGGCCGGTCTGATGGTACAGTCGTCAACTCGTACGACTTAACAATATGCCCGTCATGGGTTCAAGCCCCGAATGAAACGTACCTCCATACGTAGAACTGACTATCCTGATATTCTAATAATATGTAAGTCACTGAAAGCCGATATCACTAGTGGTACAGGCAGGCCTTGGCCGGCAACGTTTTTTGTGCCAAAGAAGAAGAAGAAGAATTCAAATGAGTTTACATGGTCTAGTTGAATTAAATTAGAGCAGAAAATCAAAATATTCATAAACCTATCAATATAATATAAATAAATAAAAAACATTAATTATCATTGTTGTACCCAACTCATTTGCCAGGAACTAAAACCACTGAACAGATTTTCGATAAGCAAAAACGAAAGAATAAAATTGATGTCCAAACGCAACAAATTGCAAATATTTTTGTTTTGAAATCTTCGTCTTTGAGAAAAAACGTCCCAGCCGTTTGTAATGCAAATAAATCGATTTGAATTGCAAAATAATAACTATAACTAAATTAGTATAGTTTTAAGTACACATTAGAGAAAGATGTATATTCAGACGCTACCTGAGCGAATATATAGTTATACGCCACAATTCCACATTTAAATACGATGTAAACGGTCAAACAACATTACATGATAGGAAAAACAACCTAATTGAATTTAATTTATCGTCACAAAATGTGTAAGTGCTCTTCAAGGATTATCGCTTTGTATGCCGCTTTAATACCTACTGAATGTAAACATTTAACAAGAATCGTCACAGTCGCTATCATTAGAAAAAATTATCTCCGTTTTTTTATTTGATGTTTCGACGCATTCGGTACACTGTTGCCAAGAATATTATACAGCAAATATTATGTATAAAACCGCTCTACTTGTATAAAATCAATCACAGTCTAATTGGCTGCAGCGATAAATCATGCTTTTATCATGCATACTTGGTAGCTAGGAATGCGAACATTACTTCTTACTTGCAATTCCACGGTAGAGTAGATTTCGCTATTGCTCCAATTGAATCGATACACTGACTCATTGCTTCAATTGCAATCATTCCCATGGATGGAAAGACTGAGCACTCACTCGCACCTATCATTACTCGTTGCACGGAATGCGAGTCATCGATTAACCACCTCAACCACGCAACCACCGTGCGCATCAGCATCCAGATGCGACATTGGCCAACCGAAGTATGCCCACACCGTACTAATGTAAAGTAAAATGTTGTTTGATTGAGTGTGTGTGTGTGTGTGTGTGTGTGTGAGCCCGATCCAGGGCCTGCGCTGCCCGGGGACACGATACAGCTCCGGCCCGTTGACGATGACGAGTGGTTTACTATTCATCTTGTCATATCGCAACAAACGCCAAGGACGCACACATGACATGTTGGATGCATTCCTTCCCACAGGCCAAAAAGCGATGCACTGGAAGTGAGGGTGGACAACATATCAGGTGCTCCATGAATTACGCTGCCATGTCCAACGATTCGAGGGACGGATTTTTAGTACAGTTTGGTTTACAGAACGAACGCTGCCGTGTCTGCTGCTTCCTGATGAGAGAGCGAAAAAAGACAGCACAAGATAAAAGAAACATGACCCATGATCGATAGTTTCGTTAGCGTCCTTTCCGTTCCGTGTGCATTTGAGGTAAATTGGGCAGCGTTTACCGAAATGCACAAGAGACGAGATCAAAAATGAAAGTTATGCGCTACAGCACGTCCCACAGAATCGGAACTTTATCGGTGTGGCTGCATACGTGGCGAATTTAGTTTTTGTACCAGTTTTTCGCAACACTACTAACAAGAACAACTTTACTCGTTTCTAGTAAAGTATTTTCCAATCGACATACGCTGCACTCACATACACACACATGCCATGGGAAATGGATGGCAGGTTTGTAGTTTTGCACCGGAAGTTGATTGGCCACTGTTTTTGTGACCCGCTGGTGGTTCGGATCCTCAACTAACCTGATCCACTGTAGCTGTTGCTTTTTATTCTTTTAATTGAATAGCTAACGCCGTTTTTGACTCTCTTTTCATTTGTACACACTACCGACTGAATGGAGACTGCTAATGAAACGATGTTTCAAAATTGTTCAAAAAGTTCACCACAGCACGATTGGGAAACAGAGTTGGCTGACATTTTCCTCTCTTTTTTTGTTTGGTCCACGATAATCAAATGGTTAAAGTGCGAGTTTTTGTCCCTATATTATTTTGAAGCATTTGTTGCAATTTCTCATCGATAATGCTGCTACGTGCATCAATTTAGACTATGACACACACCAACAAATTGAAAACTATAAAATTGCAGGTCAAAATATATTTTATTGTTTAAAGCAGTACTAACTTATTTCTATCGAGCAATTTTAGTCGATTTACAACAGTCTTATTCTGCAACCAACAGGTTAAGAAAAACTGTATGGCAAACAGTTTTGCCCTACAACAGAGCGTGCAAATTAAATACATATGCTGCACAGTCACTAACTACTGTATCCGGAGATTACTTCCTTACGTTCTCAGGGCGATCCGGCACAAGCTACCATTTCATGCGTTTCGATATACATGCGTGCTAGCGAAGGAATACGTTCTAAACCACTCCGTTCCAAACATTTTAACCACGCTGCCTTCGAGACAGCAGCAGAGCAACACTAGAAATGGCGCACATTCCTTAAAGCATGCCGTCGGAACAACCCATTCACCAACGACTACCATATTTATGTGTTCCTCATTCCCTTTGCAACTTTTGTATGAGTAATTGGTAGCAGCAACTCGTCCCAATCTTAGTACCAAAGCATGCACTGGTCGGTCGAAAACAGGTCGCAGAAAATCTCCGCATCAATTCACTTAATTGCGCCTTTCGGAAGATGCAAATCGCTTCAGTCTGCGACAGTCCCTGCGTTCGAGAAGAAGACGTACAACTATGGGCAATTTTGCTAATTTTACTACGTTGCATGGTGCATTTGGAGCGATTTGACAATCTAGTCTCCAGTTGAATGTCCGTTAGCTATAGAAACCGAGTGCCATTATGGAAGTGGATAGTAAAAAAGAAAACCTTCTCTTCGCATAATTATAAGCGGGTTAAATGTGACACCACGTACGACCCGGGTCGTGTAACGGGTGCAATAGTGGCAACGAAAATTGTCGCTTGTTAGCAAAACAGCAAGAAAATGACCATGATGTGCTGAGTGTGTGACAAGGTTTCACCAGCAGAAAGAATGAATGAAACTTCGTCCGAATAACACCTCAATACTTGGTTTCACCCTTCCACCATCAACGAAACTAGGTTCCATAGTCTCGCTCGTTGTCTCTTAATATTTGACAAAAGATCGAAAATCAATAAAATGCAAATCAATTTCTCCAACCTGCTGGCATTTTTGCTCATTTCTTTAGCTCCGTCAACCAATATTGTCATCTTCCCACGCCAAAAGGGGCGGTTTTTTGGCCTTTTGAAGCTCATAAATCAAAATTTCAACGCGTCAAGGTTGTATGCTCTTATGATGCGGATCCGTAACCCTCGCTACGGCCAGCCTTTGATGTTCCGATACCATACCGGTCCCTTTTGTTTCGATTCGGGATAGCACTTTTAGTATTAGCTAAAACGCAAAACGGCTCAATAATGTGGAATTTTGCAACACAACATGCACAAAAACATGTCTGCCGCACATTGTGTGGCCAAATATGGCTGCACAGTAGTACGCCATAAATAGCAAAACACACCAACGTACAACTTTAATCAAGTATCATGCTTGGCTGGATGTCATTGCTGCATTATGAAAAATAGAACCGGAGGCTGTGTCGCATTCGGGCAGAGGTACTTTTTTGCGTAGCTCTGGCGGCATTCAGGGCCAGATAAGGTTGTTGTTCTTTGGAAACTTTGAAGCGGCAAAGTGTTGCATATGAGAGAATAGATTTCGTTATATTTTTCCACTTTTTAAAGAGAAGATTATAACATGTTTAGGGTAAAATTGTTCAAAACCCTCTAAGATGTTTCATCGGGTTCTATCCGTTTAACATATATTGATTGGCACAGATCGCGGTACAAACTCATGCTAATACTCAACTGTTTTTAGAAAACTAAGACAAACTCCATCAGGAATACCATCCTTTGGATTGTGTGATTTATAAGAGCAACTTTAAACCTACGGTGTACAAAAAGGGTACTGCTCCATTATACCAACATACGCTATTCATCGAGTTTAGAACACTTTGTCAACTTTGCGCTGTATTGAGGTTTTTTTTGCTAACTTCTTTCCCCGCTTCACACGGACTCAATCTCCAACTGAAACCAATACCGGTATATTGCTGATGTAGTGGCTGATGCTGCATTGCTGTCAGGTGAAAAAAGCCACTCCTCGTCCCATCCAGCAGTGGCTGTGGCAATTTCATATCGATTTCAGCGGCGACGACCAAAGCAAGTCGCATACGCAACAAACGCGATGTGAAAAAGCGACCCAAGATCCTGTCTTATCCTGCACCACTTAATGCAACGGTCGGACGGGGACAACAAAAAACTAACGACACTAAGATGGCGCCAACTTCAACTCTCCACACTCTCCATCACCGTGACTGGCGGGTCTGCAACACATCGGAAATTCGCTCGGCTTGGCATCAGGACACATCCTCATTCGTGATCGGAAGCATGTTTTTGTTTTCTGTTCGCACACTTGCCCTGTCTGCCGGCCACTCACCTGGTGCCAGGAGCGCTTGTTTTGGGCGTGAGTTCGAAAACGGCTGCCGGCTACCAGAACGTTCATAGGAAAAAGAGGTGAAATAGAATGCAAACACATACACACACACACTTTGCACATGCTGGCGTGCGGCAAAGGATGGACTAAGCAGATGGGGGAAAACTGTTCAGCCGGTAGGCCTGCTTACTCAATCGAACGCCGATCCACCACAACAGCCGAATGACCAAAGCGGAAGTTTATCGATCTCGAGTAAAGGCTCCGTTTCGCTGTGCGGATGTTGTCGAACCGAGCAAAACCGGAACCTTGCCGCTGCAGGTTTCATTGCGACTGGTGAACTAACGCCCAAGGGTACAAGTGCAATTGATTTTCAAATTGAATTATTTTAAAGTAACACTCCTCGCTGCGCATCGCTCGTACGCCTCGCACCACCAAAGTGGTGTAGAGTTTTCCCTTTTTACCATTTCCATTTTAGAGGAAAAATGTGTGTGTGTAGAAACTCTAGTGGATCTTACGTGTGGTGGGAAAAGTGTGTGTGTGTGCACCTTTTCGACCCTTTTTTCCAACATCGACCCTCATTGATGGTGCCCGGCGGCGTTGATAAACGGTAAAAAGTTCTCACAACAGAACTCTGCAACTCCCAGCAACGTCATGCAGAAGGACAACGATGTCGACGACGACGACAACGGCGCGGATGGCGTTTATCAAGCAATTTAAAGTACCGTGCTAGCGGAGGACACGTAAATAGTGCAAAATTAAATTAAGTGCAGTGCGTTCGTTTCCCGCCAGGTATCTGCACCGTTTTACACCCGCTGCACGATAGGGGTTTTCGTTGTCTTGCGAGCAATTTCTCAACCGTCCATCAGAAAAGCAGTTTGTTAGTTTCCTCAACGGTGTAAAATCAAGCAATTTCTTGCTAGTTGCATGTGATGCACCGGAAGTGATTGAAACGAGGTAAGAGAATCAATCGAGCTGGCTGCATAGCAATCAGTACAAAACTAGACATGTCCTTGTGTGCATGAAGATTTCTGCATTTCATTACTTTTACTTACCAGTTAGAGAGCAATGTCTTACTCCAATCTCTCATATATCACAGACCCTATTAATAATGAAGGTAAGATTATAAAGTAAATAGAGCTTTTAAAACTTTTTATGTTTTCAAGCTACTAATATTTAAAAAGCAACAGAAAATAACCAACATCCAACTATTCACCATAGTAATTAATATGTAAACACATGTTACGTTAATAAAACACTCCAGCAAATACTTCACCCAAGTGGTAATGAAGCCTCCGCTAATAGACCTACTCGAATGGACTTCTAATTAAGCGTCCGAAATCGATCCCCAAACACATCTAAATTGTACTCACCATCGACATTGTTGCCACTCAATCAACCTTACAGCACTTAATCGAAAATCTCTCGCGACTGCCGCAACTACCACGTTCCTCAAACCAACTCGGCTCGGGTCGCCCAACATTTTACCCAATGCCAACCGTTTGTCCACGGCCGATGCTGATCTTCATTGTCGTGTGTTGCCAACGGCAACATGGCGTTTCACTTTCGCTGTTACTTTACCGGGACTTGATCGAAAACAGATGACGATGGTGATGCGGATGATGGCCCGAACGAAGCGGAATTTCCTAATTAAATTAGAAGAAAACGAAAGTAAAATCATTCGACCGCTACATACCGACCTATGTGGCAGATCTGATTCAACGCCCGAGTTTGGGTGAATTCTGTGAGACGAGGCGGACAACACGGTGCAAGAAAGAAATGAAAAGGAAAAGTTCTCGCACGCCCTGTCAACGGCATCTGTTGTCGGGGGTGGACGTTCCTGTAGAAATCACTTAATATCAACGGTTTGTTTCACGTTTTCCATTCCCCGGAAGGTGGTAAGTGATTGCGGCTGGTGATGCTATTTAAACAAAGATCGAATAGGAGTACGCAGTCATCCAAAAATTGAAGCACTATTTCCGCTTGACCGGAGAACGACGAAAAGTCATAATTTTGTCATTCCTGAATATATGCACATGTGTGTGTATGCTCATTTTCATCTAAACGATTATGCGTGATTTTTTTAGTATTCAAATTTGCTTTTATATTGAATATAAATTTATATGATTTACGTGCCGTTGTTGCGGGACAAAATTACAATTCAGGGCTGCCCGTTTGCCTCATTGTCTAGTTGTTGTGCTCGGAATGCTCTGCATATCATTATTGTCGGTGTGTCTAAAACCCACTGATAGGTTCCAAGAAGACGCTTATGCGTTTTGTTTTCTTCTTTGGCGACCACTAAGTAAACCGAGCCCAACACCGCAATGATCGCACACAATTATCTAAATTTTATTGTAGTTGCGTTCGCTTTTCCGGTCGCGCTTCGGCATAAAGTGTTTTGAGCATGCTTCGCGTAGAGGTTCTGCGCTTCAACCTCCGGAGCAACCATTTACGACATCTTTCTACCATTTTCACAGCTTTAGTTATTCTATCCAGGAAACCAATGTTGGAGTGTGTTTGTATCAAGTATGAGATGAATATACTCTACCATCTCTCGGCAGGAAAAGGAAAAAATAATAAGACTTTTAAGAGATTTCTAACATTTCTTGCTACATTAAACCCCCGAAAAACCCGCAGTTGCGCGTTCCTCTAGAAAACTTGACGTAAAAAGGAGTGACGATGTTCTCGGTAATCACATTAGCCGTAATTGTTCGACTGAAGAACATGCGGCCAGTGATTCTTCGCTACAATGGTCGCACAGGGACGTCAAGACACTTCTGAGCACGTTACCAAGCAAGGGTCTTACATGTTACGTACCATCATATGATTTCACTGCTTTACGATCGTACAATAACGAAATTAGTGCACTTTATTTCATCTTATCAACCGACCTGTCGCCAACCTGTTACGTGAGTCGTTCAGCGGTATCCATTTTTCCGGTCGAAATGAAACGCACTCAAATTGTTTCCCACACCCGCGGTACAGCCTGCACAAAATGCTACCAAATCGTCCATTTAATTTAGTTTCACTGCTAATCACGCATTTCGGCCGGTTTCATTTCAACCGAAGCGGTTGTTCTGTGTGTGTTCATATGTGTGTGTCTATGAGAGCATGGAGCGTTGAAATTAAATCCTTAATATATAGGCCTCCACTCCGCGGAATCGGAAGGGCAATTGGTGTGGTGGTCATCTCCAATAGATTGATTTTTGTTAACCTCCACCGGCACCAGTTGTGCCGAAATCCCACATCCTCCAACCGCACATCACACCGACACACAAACACACACACATCAAAGTACATGCATTTTGTTAGCACCTCGTTTGCCTGTTATGCAATATGTGCAGTACGTCGGAACAGGATCCAACCTCACCCGATCGCCTATCGAATAATCTGTGAACTAAACGTCGGCGAGTCTATCAAATTGGGCAATTTGCTATACCACTGACCTTTCGAGATGATTGTGCTACTGTAGCAGTGATGCACAAATTGGTCCATTTGTAACGCTTCGCAAAGCATGAAATCAAACACCGGCTATCGTCATGTTGGTGCGCTATTTACATACTAACCCGCGATTCTAGCAGCCAACCAGCGGTAGACGGCACTATTAGCAGTCGATGTAGCTGCCGAATGTTGTAATTATTTCTACCATTTTAATTTGACATCGAGAGGCAGAGGAAACGGCTGTCGAGGTTGATCAGTTTGTAATGATTAAATCGTTCAAAGGGAAACGGAAATCACTTACCGTACTTCGTGTGAGATATAATGCTTGATCAGTTAGACGAATACAACAATAGTAATCATTCACGGTGATATTGAACTATCAAAAGGTTGCTGATTGGGATTGGACTATGATTCTGTTGATAATACTAATATTCTTGATATTAAGTTGACTTAGCCCTTAGACTAAGACTCCCGTTTAGTCTTCCATGCTTTTCCATCCTATCCTTTTCACTGTTTTCCTATTTATCAAAAACTCCACAACACGCTGGGGTTTTTTGCACATGCAAAAAAAACACTCACGAATTTCGATCGAGCTTGCCAAAATAACAACACACTCGTACGTCTATTGCATGAAACACGCCCTTCACAAACAAAACCCTTCGATTCCACAAACACTCCGAGGCCAGTGGAAACGAAAACAAGGTCACTGCAATGTGAAGTGTCTACTGGAACCAGCATGTTCAGGCCATTGCAAAAAATGGTTGGAATATGCATGTGTCTGACATGCAGAAAGAGCGTTCTGTGTACAACACACACGGAAGACCTCATTCGCCAACAAACAAAGCACCAGTGTACTGGTCATTTGTCTCTAATGGAATTTTATATCAGATTAGAATAATACTAATATTCGCACGCCTGTACGTCCGCTCAACCACGCAAAGTAACGACGAATGAACAGTCTACAAAGAGTTGGTGTACGTTTGGTTGATAGTGAAACATCAAAACTACAAAGTTTAGAAAATCACTTTATTATTTGTTAGTAAGATGTTCATTGAAAGTCTCGCGATTTGGCTATACACCAATTTCCCTTACGCTGTTGAATCAGGCATTTGTGTTGTGTATGTATTTATTCTACTATCACTAAAATATAGCCTGGATCAGAGGTCTCCAAACTAGTGTTGGGTAAATCTGATTCAGATTCATGAATCTGAACGAACGAAATGATTAAATGAATCTGAATCTCGGATGCAAAGATTCACGAATCTCCGAACACACAACTATACTCGATGAACGGTAAGAACAGAATGATGTTTTATTTCATAATAGTTCTACTAGTTCTAGAGACGATTCGAGATTCGAATCACTCATCACTGATGATTCATACGAATGAATCTCAACGAAAGATCCATGAAATCCAACTCCAAACTATGGCCCGTGAGAGCCTATAATGCGGCCCGCGACGATTTTGCAAATAATGAAAAAATATCTATTTTTTAAATTATTTTTATAGCAAAAATCTGTTTGATTTTCAAAGACGAAACATAATAGAATTCTTTAAAAATTATATATATTAACCAGCAATTTTTATAG
This sequence comes from Anopheles coluzzii, assembly GCF_943734685.1. Classification (NCBI taxonomy): domain Eukaryota; kingdom Metazoa; phylum Arthropoda; class Insecta; order Diptera; family Culicidae; genus Anopheles; species Anopheles coluzzii. Next base: position 48,172,623 of record NC_064670.1, read on the forward strand.
AACTACGAAATGTTTACGTTCTGATTAGCTAAAGGTAGCGTCAAAATAGCCTTCAACAAGATTATTTGCGAAGCAATGCGGCCCGCGAACTGAAAAGTTTGGATACCCCTGCCCTAGCCCATTATTTTCAACCACCAACTGATTTGTTAAGATTATTTCTAATCCACTCTAGGTGGGTCCATTTATAGCTCATTCCTGGTCAAATTCTATCGCGAAATTGAAATGAGAAGCTGAAAATTGGAGTTCAAAATTCGTAATGGAAAAGTAATCGAAAAACTGTGGCACTAGCACCGGTTTCGCGTTACATACTCGTGGTGTTTTTGTGTGTTTATTTGTTTCCTCATTTGTTCTAAATTACCATACAGCCTCAGAAAGATGGCGAACCTTTTTTTCGGGGAAAGCATTGAAGCGTTCCTTCTTGGTTGGATACTCCTAATCGAGCATAATATTCCACCAAGCTCTGTTGGGGCTGTTTTACATTTGCCACCCAAATGGAAAATAAACTGAGAGCAATAAAACTGATAACACAAAATATGATTCCGATTGAGTTCGTGTGCTGTCTTGCCCAAAAATAGCCACGAAAACACTTCACCAAACTCTAGCATAGCGAAGCAAACTTTTCATCCAAATAGCATTTAAAATGAGAGTGGTTCTCGAACCTTGGTGAACAAAAAACCCACCTATCGGTGTACAATTCAGCAGAAAACCCAAAAAACAGCCCCTGTACGATGACTCCTCATTTAAGCGTCAAAAAGTTGACTACAAACTGGTCGCTGTTCCTTAGCCCGCAGGGGATTCTGTTTTCCGCGAAAGAAGAGCGCACCGAGCGGCACGGATAGGTTGTCTATCACAAAATAATAATTTAACTTATTAAGAAGCGAGTCTATCAAAGTTTCAAACGACCGCTGGAAGCTGCAGGTACATGAACCCGGCAACAAGAATAACTTCATTTGCACAAGCACTCGAGTGAGAACGCGCGCACGGGGAAGTTGTCCGCGTCCCAGCGGTCAGCTCGACTGGCAGAAGTCGGGCGGAAAAACAACCACAACCACGGATGAAATTGAGAACCGGAAAAACAACCACCTTTTCCCCGGTAACAAGACCAATTCAACATTTTTGGCAAACCATCTCCGAAAGCCTTCGGGCGCTTTTGGGAAGAAACACCAGCCCGGACAACGAAACGGCATGGCTCACATACGTTTTCTACTGACTGTTTTGTGCAGACGTTTCTGCTCGTTTTTTTTATCTTCTTTCGCTTTCTCATCTGGCCGATTGAATTGGTTAGCTGGGGTATTTTGCGGCACACGGCGACACGGTCGAAGACAACACACTTTTCTTTCGTATGTTTTTCGTACTCCCTGCTTGGGATGATTCTTTTCCCCCTTCGGCAGCTGGCCGGATAAAAAAGGACGAGAAGTCAATCGGATCAGGAAGCCTTTTGCTTCCGTTTTGCCGTCCTGCCTGCCAGTTGCACGAAAGTAGCTAAACTGTTGACCGTAGATAAATAAGATTTGATTAAATTTAAAATTAATCTTTTGTTGACAGAGCGATGTCATTTCTCAGCCATTATTTGAACACTATACCAAAGTCTAAAACACACACATACACCCAGGCACACGTCAGCGGGAAAGGATAACATAGGCGCTCGTGTTCCGCAGTGTTTTAGCTGCCCAACTTTTCCCCTCAACTGCAGGACAAGGTACGCTTCTTCCCGAAGAAGGAGCTACCGAGGTTACGGATAAGATTTTAATGGAAGTGCGCGCACATTGTTCTGGGGTCGCATGGCAGGAACATAAATTTTATGCACCCCTTTGACGCCAACAACGCTGGATGGCGAGTTTTGTTTTCCGATGGCATTATAAAACCGAATGTTTACCTTCTTTAGACATGCTGGGTGCGTCGCCGCCGGAGATGATGGTGATAGTGCGCCCGTCACACCCCGAGTCGGTGACTTTTGGCACTTTGCTCGGTTCGGCAAGGATGGTGGTGTGGATGGTGTGCTGTGCGACGTCAGCTTACCTCGGGTGTTTGCTTTCAATTTCCATTGATTCGATTAATTTTATGCTACGGTAAATCGAATGTTCAACCCCCGGCAGCACGTTCGGGTTTCGCATCTGCTAAGCAAACAGCGCCGGGGCACCGCCAAAAGTAGATTGAGCTAGAGTACGAAGTAAGCTCACTAGTGCTGCTTACCATAACATTCGCTTCATTTAAAGGTTTCCGTGAGGATGTTGGCAAGGTTATTGTACTGATGAATGTGACACCACCTTCCACTCAAATGGCAAAGTCTACCGCTTGCAGGGTAGATGAATTAAATGAGACATTCTAGCAAAATGTGGCCCAGTTGATTACATCTTGTTGCCTAGCGTGTACACACAACTAATGTACTGACTCGCAAGCAAGCAGTATTGCTGTAAAGTTTGGGAAAATGGCACAGCAAGCGTCGAGCGAGAATTTGGAAAACAAGCATGCATTTATGCTCGGCCACGTACATTTATTACAGCCCATTAGTGCAATGAGCGTTTCATTGAATCATGGAAGCACCCGGGGCGAACGGAACAACAGTTGCCATTCAAATTTTCCTGCGTTCTTCTGTCGACAGAGAGAACCCTCACGTTTTCCGGTACGATTCGATTCGGTGCGGTAGCGTTCGGTGCATGTTCGCCCAAAAGGTCAGCGCACACCACGCACAGTCCCAGCGGCACGTCCATGATGTGCAGCTGAAATCATTTCCGGACGTTTGCGATTGAAAGGCTCCCCAATTGGTGAATCGTAGTTGTCGATCTGGACCGGATCTACGCTCGTTTCATGCGGGACGTTGGTTTTTTCTTTTACGGTAGAAATGGCATCCCCGCGGTTGATGGTTTATGTCGGGGCACCAAACAGTCAGTACGCTTATCTCCGTGTGGGTTTACGCGGCACGAGGCATTGAATCCGCCGGTCCCTCGTCACTCTTAGACAAATAAATCAAAACTCTATGAAAAATGCCATAAATAGAATTACGAACGGTTCAGCTCGTGTTGCGTGCATCGTCGTACGAACGGATCATACGAATTGCATGTACTGCGCTAAACTCTCTCCAGCACCAAACACTACCAGTGGCGTAAGTTGATCTCGCTGCCATCATAATTATGCTTTACAATAATAAATCTGCTATACGGACAAGAAGCAACAGTACGGTTCTTGCCTCGTGCCGTTTTACAACCCTTTTCCTAAGTTAACTTTCGAAGTGTAGCTCTAACTCCTAACGCTGTTCTTTCTGCACCAACCGGAACTGTGCAGCGCAAAGGTTCAAGCTCGTTGAATGTTTTCAACGGCATCGCTGATCATCATCGTCTTAATCGTCACTCTTTCGCTCTCTCTCTCTTCGATTCTACGTCGAGTGGGGGTTGTCGGGTTGATGCACTTTACTGCAAACATATGGCAAGATTTATTACTTCACCCGGTACGTCTCCGGTCAAACTCGATCCGGTAAGCCGTTTAGCGTGACGAGTGCCACTGCAGAAATAGTGCTACCGTGTATGCATGGGGGGATTACTCCACAAACTTTTGCAAAAAACCCATACAGATCCTCAGAGGGTAACGGGTGGGAATGCTGTCGGTGATGCTGCTAAATTTAATATAAAACGAGATGCATTGCTCACATCGTACCGTAACACGTTCCCGTAGCTCCGATTTGGGAAGAATGTATGCACAGCGAAACCCGGCAACAGGTACGAGAGCTCGCTGCTCTGGCCTGGGCTTAGTTACAACCTCGTCCCGACTGCGACTGCATTGGATTTAACCTTCAACGGCCATTTTGCATTCTCGCGTGTGAATGGGAAACGCTTTCGGACAGTTTCCTTGCAGGCATACCTGAGTTTATCGTACCCTTAGTTGTTTTTTTTTTTATTATCACTCAATCTCGGGTGCAATATAGTTGCAGGTAATATGCCGGAAGCGCAAACGATTCCAGCTAATGCTTACACTGAGTGCTGCAACGATGTTCTCGAGGCACTGTCATGGGAAAAGCAAAAAAGGTACACCTTCCTTTGACCGGTTCTTCAAGCAAGCATGCACCAGCGTAATTGATAATTTCAAGGATGCGAAAAATTGAAATTCTTTTCCAGCTACCAGAAGCTTGATCCTCATGCTCCCTTTCACCTAATGCTAGATTGGGCTCATCTTTGGGCGTGGGAGAATTTCGATCCTCTTCTAGATTCATTCGCCAGTCCGTTCGGTTTGTATGATGTCTTGTGGCCCTCGAGGCCGTGTGCGGGGGTGTGAGAAGCTTACACTTGAACACTCAATTTACATATGCTTTTGCTTGAAATTCAAATTGACAACAATATCTTGGAAGCGAACGGTGCTACGAAAGCGCTCGCTTGGCCTTGCTACGCCCAGACCATATGGTTTTCAGGCGCACAGGGACGGACTAAGAATGTAAGGAATAAAAATTGGCACAATGATGCCATAAAAATGAAGTTCCGTTCGGTCCTCAGCGTGTGGTACAGAGATTTTGGACAAAGAAGCAAAGGATGTTTTCCCACGTTCAATGCGTTATTGGGATTAACATCAAGAGATCGTACTTTAAATGAACTTAAATATATTGATATCGAAACCGCATCACTTGGATTCAATTTTTCATGAAAATGTCTTAGTAATATAGAAAGGCAAATGCACCAGTTGTAGTTCAAGTTGAAGTGGTATGGATATTATCCAATTCTTTATTTATTATTTAAAGCAAAATTGTAACACATTTGTATTTCTCTAAATTTTTTTATTCTTAACTCTTTCATCTTTGACAAAACAACCCGTTTTACCATTGAACGAATAAACTTTAGAAAATAAAAATCATTTCACCTGTCATCTCGACTCGACATCTCAGTTGTTCTTATAAAAGAGATATGAACTATACCACTTACTTACATCGTTCAACAAACATTATGTTTGATAAAATCATCAAAATCAACACATTTTATAAGAAAATAGCATGTTTTGCAAGAATAAAATGGTACTACGATAGTGCCATAACACAAAATAATATAATTATAAATATTTGTATAAACTCTATCGTGAATATCATAAAAAATAAAATTGTTAGTTGGCAGTCATTAACTAATTAAACAAATTTATACTACTAGTGATATCGTAATCAACCCCACAACAAAAATTAAGAAATAAGTGTAGAATATTCGACCGATGGTTCATAAAATGTTAAAACACTTTGTATTAACTCTGAGAGATTTGCATGTAGAGATAAGCTATTCCGTCTCATTAATTTGTACTATGACACATATTTTACTATCCCTCAAACACTATGAACTCTTATAACATTCTTTCAACTATTGTAAACGTAATACACTTTTTTCAATTGCTTTAAAATTGTATATTTTTATCATTTATTTATTTATATATAATTGCTGAATTAAAACGTAAGTAAAGTTAATGGTATTTATAAAAATTGTTTCAGAAATAAAATTAAACTAAGATAATTATTAAAAATAGATATGACGCCCAACGTGGGGCTCGAACCCACGACCCTGAGATTAAGAGTCTCATGCTCTACCGACTGAGCTAGCCGGGCAGATGTGAAAGAGGAAGATTAGTAAACAACAAAGTTACGTTTAGACTGATCGACAGAGTGGAGCACAAAAATAGACAATTTTATTTGCAAAACATTTGGTCGTGATAAACAAATATTAAATATTCATATTATTGTTGTACAGCATCACTAAATCACTGGATTCTGAAATTTAAATACGTAATGCATACTATGGTTATAATTCGAAACAAGAATACTGCTGCTGATTCGTGAAGAAATTAAATCTATTAACAACATATATCTGAACTTACCACTAGTACAGTTGATCAGATTAAAGGTACTTATCCTCCACCATTAAACGCCACCGAAACCCAAACGCAATTGAAGAAACATTTGGCGAATAATCTTGTTTTGATTGAACAATTTTCACACCCAAGTGTCTTTTTTTGCTATAAAAGCAATCAATGCATACCACCATTTCAAGCAGGTAAAGTGAAACGAAACAATTTGAAATACTTTAAAGTACCAGTAAAACAAACAACTCCTAGCTCATACAACAGACACAGCAATCGAGCCAACTACCCGTGTCATTCAAAAGTGCCCCAAACCCATAGCGCTTTAACTTTGGTAACATTATCGGATCCTTCATAACACGGTACGGCACTGCTTGGCGCAATGTTTTGGTTTATAATTTTAGCATGACATTCTGAGCGTCACCAACTAAATATGCATGCATGCTAGCCACGCGTGTTACCTTCTCCCCATCCCTCGTCCCCCATTTCCTCGCACCCCATTGGTTCAACAATTGAAAATCATCCCCTCGACCACTGGCTGCCTTCCTGCCGTGCTTTGTGGCTAGAGATACCTGAAAACTGTACGGCTGGTGCTTGTTGCTGCAATACGGGATGCGATGCGGTTTGCCGCCTGACTGAAACTCACCCCACCCGCTGTGGCGGCGATGCTGGGCCGTACGTTGTGAGGCGTTTAGACCGATCGCTACGGTACCGGAAACGTGGCCATCGCCTAGCGGCACCTCACTGGAGCCGGGTTCAGTTGACTTTCGATTAGAATATCGGAACGCCGGGGACAAACTCGAGGTCTAGCGGGGCCAAATAGTATTTGTTTGCCAGAATATTTTGAACCGTACTTTGCGAAAGTACGGGCTTTGCGTCACTGAACTTGCTAACCTCTCTTTCCGCTGGCTAAATTCGCACACCACGCCGGCATCGAGTGAATACTAATGTAAACAAGATATCGTTCGGAAAAATGTTTGATTTTATGTCAATTTTCAATTCCCTCGGTGGTCGGAGGCTGACAGGACTTTCGGCACACACAAAACGCGTAACGCACGGTTTGCTATCAGCAGAGACTGGAGGCTGTGCACCAGCAGCAGCAATATTGGGGTTTGTCGCGACTCCAGCTCGATAGCCATGCGCACGTTTTTGGCAACACATTTAGCCGGCGGGCTCGCACTGGAATCGCACTGAATAATCGATGCGCGATTGGTGGACCAAAACCTGCAGCCGGTCTTCGGTTGCTCGGAGGTATGAAGCATAAAAGGGGTGAGTGTTAGTAATGCGTTCGATTTTCGACAATTTCTAAGCTTCGACCGCAGCTCCATTTCAAACCGAACCGATTTAGAGGGGAGTGATCGATACCGGGCGTTGCTGCTCGGTACTACCTCCAGGTACACGAAAATTCGCTTCCGCGTGTACAGTTTGCCGATGGGTGTATCAATGTGTATTTCAGTGTGTGTTTGTGTGCTTGTGTGTGTGTGTGTGTGCCGGCAAGAAGATGGAATGGTCGCCAGAAGGGAGTACATTTTTGGTCGACATCGATTCGACAGCGGTCAGGCAAAATCAAGTTGCTGTCGCGCGTGGTACGGCTGAATTTCCCTGAAGCCGACGCTTCGCAACCCGGCTGCCGGAGCTGGAGTTGATAGGTACCGGTGCCATATGAAACGCAGCATGCCCCACGTACGCCATCCATGTACATCGGTAATGACAACTGGTTAATTGAATTTGCCGTTTAGCAGAGCGTATCGCACCTAGCATCACCATCACAACGCTCCCTTCCCAGGCTCCCCCGGTCAAACCAACGATGGCAAGCGCAATTTAACGCACTGCGGAAGTCGACGCAATTTGGAGAATTTTTCGTACATTCCAAATGGGCGACCTTTTGGGGTACTACCTACTCGGTTGAAATCCGCTTTCGCTCGTTCTAAACCACCCCGGTACGACTCCTACAAAACGATGAAAACGTTGCTCTCCTTCACAAAGTGGTACGCACACTGTATTATCGTGGTACCAACGTGGTACTGGTCGCTTCCCACATTCCAAAAAAGGACTCCCCAGCACGTCTTCGAATGAACGGTTAGACACCGCAAGTGACCGTAGCACTTTTGCCGACACGGTGTACCAAGAGCCTGACGAAAATTGAGGACCGCGAATACCGCAATCGTGTGTTCGCCGAGGGACAAACTTTGCCGCTGCCCGAAACGCGAGCTTCTAAATCCGGTCCGGCCGAATCCGGTTGAAAGGTTTAAGAGAGCCTGCTGGTTTGCTGGTTTTTTGCTTTACCAGCCCCTCCAGAGCGCTAAGAACGCAGAGGCTTGTGCAGTGCGCCCACTGGTTGGTCTTTAATGTGGTTTGCGATTGTTTCAGAATCTGTTGGCGGGAGGTCCAAGACCTCGGATGAAAATGGAATTAACCTGCTGTTTCACTTTCAACTGCAGGTAACCCTGGGGTATTCTGACCAGAATCCATTCATGTAACGCACAGTAGTTTACGAGAGTTTATCCTACAGCCCCTGGGTTTTCATGTAAAACCACCATCTTAGCGAAAGATTATATCATACAAGTACCACTCTAGCATTTGTTGGCAAACTTGTGTGGTGTATGTGAGTCACGCATGGTTTTCCTTCGATGAAATGAATAAAAAATGTTGGAACAAGCATATGAATGAGAAATTTTGTTTTAAATTGTAGCTACATAAAGTGGACGTACAAGAATTCAAATAATATTTTGGCATTACAAAATTAATTAGTCAATAGAAAGTGAGAGTATGAGTTCAAGTAAGCCCAAGTAATTGTATTGCATATTTTGCTTTTTTTTTAATTTATATGTACTTATGTTTAACCGGAATGAGGATACAATACTAGCCGAATTTGAACACATTAATCTTATAATTATGATATACTTACCGATAAAGATAATAAATAAAATAAATGTGAGTGTCCCGAACTATAGAAAATGATTCTCAATCCCCATTTTCAAATCGTCACGAGGGATTTTTTTTGACTAGTTATGTGCTGAGGAATGCAGTTTCTCAATAACTTATATTTTAATAACTCTTCTATTGTATTTCAACAGACAACGTCAAGGGCGCGAACGACATAAATATCGGTTTATGTTGAATGAATGCTTATATAATTACTAAAATAATAAACAATAATACACTATAAATAAGATGGTTTCCTTATTCAGGCAATAATTAAGACCGATAATCATTCGTATAATTTAAATAATTAAATTTGTAGGATCGCTAAAACCCAGTTAAATAATAAAATATATATTTGTAATAAAATATATATTATGCACAAATATTGCAAAACTTAAAATACACTCTGGCAATAGAACGGAACTTGCAAACTATTTTGATATTTTTTATTTAATATAGCCAATACAACATAGATTAACTGTGCCTATAAAAATATTTCGTTTTTTATTCAAAATTAATATTAACAATGTTATATAATGCAGCGGTATTCAAAAATTTAATTCTTGATAACCTAAGTCTTTCAAAAACCGCCACTTGTTGCATTACGGATGATATATCAAACTTAACATAAAAATCCTTGCCAAAACTACTATTCAATTTAAATCGTTTGCATCTCGTTGCTTCCCTCACTTAAACGCTCACGTAACATAAACCTATCCCCACCATCGTGAACCATTAACCCATAACATGTGGCTTCCTCATTCAGGTAACTCGCTCCAGTTACCCACTGCGGCAGATGCACGACGTCGAATCGATTGCGATCGGCTCTTTTTTGTGCGCAATCAGTTTTCAGTGGAAAAATTATTTGTCGGAAAATGTTTCGACCTCGATTGACAGCTATGGATGGGAAGCGTGTGCGTATATGTTGTGCTGGCCCATCAGTGCTTCGTAATCATTTGCATTGCCAGTCGTTCGTCCAGCCAGCTTCGTACGTGTATTGATAGAGAAGCAACCAGAGGAGCAGAGGGCGCAATGGCGGCTGAAATCAATACGCAATTATCACTTTATGTACATTAAATTAATTTATTGCGTGAACACTTCATCACCAAACAAAGCGAGCGGCAGCAAAAACAAAGCACTTCAAAGCAATTCCGGCTTTCTGTGGGCTGGTAAAGTGAAGCAGAAATAACCATTCAAATCGAAACCATATGACGCATCTTCTGACGAAGGCAGATAATAGAAATGTGCTGGCAAGAGAAGCAGACAAAAACGATAATATTACGCAGCACTATCACTTTGGTTTGGGTGACTTTGAGTGTGAATGTTATCATTCAAAGCAGAAAACCGAAGAAACAACTTCCTGTCTTACTCGGAATTTGTCCGTGTAATGTAAGCTTGCATTTGTAAAAAAAACTCAATAAATACAATAAATACAATAAATTTTTAATTGAGGTAATGACGAAAAAGTTTTAAAATAAATTAAATTTAAAAAATTAATAAATGCCGCTAAATTCTGACTTGACCTTACACATTATTGTCTCTAATGCATCAGTTTTTGGCAGTGTGTCACAATTTTAGTCTCTACGACATCAATTGTTTACAGTGCTCATTATATTAAGTGTCAAAGGTATAAATTTTTGACTGTAAGCTATTTTTTTTTTGTTTTTAATACTTAACCTAATGTGATACTAAGTATTTCACAATTATACGATTTAAGTAAAGTTATTTAAAATTAATTTGATAGAATCTAAAATATAACAATTATTATGGCACTTTTGGATGTTTGAATGAAGTGAAAAAAGTAAGCAAGTGTTTTCAGATGTAGGCAATGATATGATAGTCCTGATATATTAAATGTTATTAGTTTTTTTACAAGAAGCTATTCAATTATAAGGGTTTTGATGGGTTTTTGTAAGGTAAAATCACAGTTGTCTGCACAAAAATATTTTAAATTTACCACGATTCCTACTAGGGTCTAAAGCTTTTGCCCTACCCATCAAAAATTGGTGCATTAGAGTCAAAAAATGATGCACACCTTCAAAAATGTTGCTTGAATTAAATACTTAGTGGCCAAGGCTGTAAATAATCAACTTAAAATTTATCTCATTAGATTGGATCTCGTTTCTTCCTTGCATGTACCAAAAATATAGCTTGCATTCAAACCTGAACGAGGAAATAAAACCAATACAATTTATCTACACATTCCTTTGTTTAATGAACACATAGAAGTTATGCAACACTAGACGCCAATCGTTTTGTGTGGTCAACGTTAGTCCGTGAACGAAAATCCGAAACATTCACACAATACCAAAACACAGCGATTGGTACCGTGGGTGCACAAAGTTAAGCTTGATTCGTAAATTTGGCTGATCGTTACGATCGCACGATTGTAGCAGCGGCAAGGGAACGATGATGAGAAATTAAACGATGGATGTGCTAAATTGCAACGATTTCGTAAAATGAGCTGACCTTTCAGGCGGGAAGCGAACTTACAACGAGTTGGGAAGAAGACACAGAAGATGGGGAGAGACAGTGAAGATTTTTTGTTTATGTTTACTTTGTTTTTGGATTGAGTATCATAATTCGCATCGGTGGTGTGAACTTATCGTTTCTGTCGACTATGCAACTTGATGTGACCGTTGAGTCGTTCCTCATTGTTGTTATGCATGCGTATGGTGAATATGATCTTGTCAAAGGAAGCTTTTTCTGCTGTCGAAAAGTCTAAAAATATTTATAAAATGTGAATGAATATAACTACATAAAACAATAACTACAATATAACTACATAAAATCCCTTTGCCTTTTGCGATATCTAAATGCGAGCAATCAAAGCTCATTTCCAATTTCAATTAGATTTGGTTTTTATCGTTTCAAACCTTGAATAAATACCTACAGTATCATTGTTATTGTCGTCAAAAAACAGCTGAAAATACAGCTATCTGCAAAGAACGTGCTTCATACTTTAGCAGTTGAAACCCCAAATTAATTCCTTAATCCAAACAAAAATCCCTGAAATGCATTCCCAAACAATACAATATCGGACCGCAAGCTACTAGCAGCAATATAATCTGTCTTCCTCGTGCACTATCCTACAACCGTTGGCGATCTGCATCAAAAATTCCATTTGAATATGGATCGTTAGGCTGCATGCGTCGTTCGACTCATTGACGGACGAATCAGCGGGGAAATACAGCACGGGTATAGCAAAAGTAATAACATGCCTTTGCATGGCCACGCATTGCTCAATTATTCACGATTACCAATACACTCACGGCGGTCACCAAACGGGCTAGTTTCGGTTGTGCTATTCACGTCATTCAGCTTCCCGCGGATGGTTTATTTATTTTTGTTTGCTTTCAGACTTGCAAAAGAACGGTGTGACCAGCTTTGATGAAATAATGAACAATGTCTGAATGAAACACCACTGACTGTGCTGCGGGTTGCAGTGGGTTGCAAATGTTTTACCACGAGTTTTGCTATCTTTTGTCAAATGTGTTCGAGGACAATTCTAACATCTAATACATATTTTATTTTTCCATTTTTCGTTTACATCGAGTTTCAACGTGCTAGGAAAATAAATATACAAGAGTATATCGAAAAAAAATTTCACGAGTATACACGAGTTATTGTCAGTTACCTAGTGTGATATTAGGTTATACACCTTTGTTCAGTAGCGCATGAACTACTAGAATTAAGCATAATGAACACCTAATTCAAATGAATAATGAACACAATCGTGGGATCCTGACCACTACTTTGCGAGATGGGTTTGTTGTGCATATGTGCTGCTAGAAGGTGGATGAACACAATTTAACATGTGAAATAAAGATACTGAACTATCTTTTGGAATTGGAGGAGAAATCATGAATGAAAGTAGGGGAAGTCATACAAAGGGAATTTCCATCCAACACATAGAAATAAGAATAAGTACTCACTAAATATATTTTATAATAAACATTAATAACTAAAATAAACACAATAGTTTTACAGATAGCATAAGGATTAAACGAACAAGGACAGCATATCGCACAAAGAAATTATAAGCGTACCATAAGCCACTGTAGAAATAATTTAATATTTATAGGGATCCGCGAAACAAGGTAAAACTAATGTGTAAAACTTTAAAGTAAAAAAGAAATTAAGACACAAGATTATGTAAAAGTTAACAAAGTGTAAAGAGTTTAAACACGTGTGACAAAGTTCAAACCCTGATGACATCCTCCTCTACCATCGTGGCCCTAAATCCTTATGGGCCCAAACTGGGAAAAAAAATTAAAAGCCAGTCAAACCACCACATGGAAGAATGTTAAAATCTAACCTCAATAACAGTTGAGATTATCAAACATACAATACAATCAAATATGCACAATTCAAGAATCAAACAGCAGATTCTATCCAGAATGGAGTAAACGATGGCTCATTCATCGATTCACCTCTAACACAACAAATCAGTCGGCAAATTTACTTCACTAGAAAAACTTTGTCCAAAAATCTGCAATCGCCATGGTTTATCCATCTACCATCTCAATTTTGATGAATAATAAAAGCAATACGACAGGGTTTGCCAAGCTCTAAAAATTGTTAAAGTTGTTTTGATTCTTTTTTCAAATAAAAAGTAAGGTTTGCTCGGTTTCCAAAGTATTAGACTTTTTTCCACCGTTGTGTTTACTTAACCCTTTATTTGATAAACCGATCAACTTCTTGGAACCGATTTCTTAAAATTAAGTCACACACCCTTTTTGCTAAGTAGCACAATGTTTGTCAAACCTGACGCGCTTGTTGTTTACCTCTGCGCCTAGGGCAAAGTGCGTTGCCGGTAAAGTGCCGACCGACAAAGCGGAAGACGACATTGCGTTGCTATGACCACTCGAAAATCTAACGCAAGCCGGGTGGAAAGCAACAAAACCAGACCATCGTTTGCATTTCCTTTGAACTCTTTCACACAAACACACCCTCTAAGCCTTCCAATATACTAAAAAAACACCAACTGTGAAGTCATCTGCAGCACAGCTTGGTAAGCGTCTAACCGCCAATCTTCCATTGCTGTTAGTACATGACATTGCGACGAAGAATGCATCAAACTGTTTCTCTCGTTCTATACTGCCTGTGGCCTTTGCAATTTTTGGAAGGTTACGATGCAGCCAGTCAGTGCACTGAGCATTCTAAAAAAACGCACAAAATCTACTAAAGTGCAAATGGGTACTTTCATACTGCGAATTCCTGGACGCCACAGCACGACGAAATTGATTTTACCCAGTAATGGCAAACATTTTGCCGCCTGCAACTATTTGAGGTAAACATATTTTGTCGGAATGGTTTTTGCTGTTGAGGGCTTTTTTGTTGTTGTAGTGCCTCCTTCCTTTCCTACCCTTCTTTATGGCCGTTCCCAAACACCATCGAGTTTCCGGTTGGGTGCGAGCTTTGACTGACTCATCAGTACTATCGCAGGTGCTGGTAACGATAGCGCGCTTTGTACGCAGGGAACCGAAAAATCGAAGCTTTTCGTTTCCGGTACATGCGAACGGATGTGCGGGAGAGATAAGCAAACGAAGGGAATGCTCTGGTTTGTCATTTCGAGCGATTTCATGATTCCGCTTCAAATATCTATCACCGAGTTTTTAGAAGAGTTTGTCAAACATTCATACATCGATTGGACGTGAGATGTGCTTGGTAATGAATTTTGCATGCTTTACAATCTATTTCTTTACAGCATCGAAACGGCAAAGTACACACATTTCAATATGGTCCGTTTGTACGCGTTGAGTTTATCGTTCTGTTTCCAATCAGCTACAACTATATGGAAATCTTTTCAACTTATACAGAGATTGGAATGCTTTCATAATAAATTATTAAATACATTGGTCATAGAACGATAACGCATCCAGGAATAATGGTATATTCTATTGGATATCGATTTATTTCTTTTTCAATATCGACATTTTGCTTTGATTTAATCTAATATTTCGCTTTAATTTATATATGGTAAATGTTGTTTGTTAGTTGTTCATGTTTGTTGTTATGCGGAAGATATTAACAATACCGCAATCATTATTACTATGTTGTGGAATCTGTTTTTTTTTATTGATATTAAATTTTGGTCTTAATCAGTCTCATGCATACAATAATGATGCGATTTAAGATAGAATATTTCCCAACGGTTTCAGCATTTCGTACCATTAGTTCCAGCCAATCTTTTTCTCCTGAATCTTCCGATCGGTTCTCATAATCTCGTCGAGAGTGTGTATGTTGGATTAATCATCCACCTTCTAGCAGCACATATGCACAACAAACTCAGCTCGCAAAGTAGTGGTCAGGATCCCACGATTAGCCAGCACAGCTGTTGCTACCCTTGCTATGGTACTATTCCTATCTTCCGATCCAATCATCACCAACGTTGGCCAACGGGTAAACAAGCGGCGATGGTTTGGGCGCCCTTTCTCGCCGAATCGCACAATTTGCACGAACCAAAACAGCAACATCAGAGAATAGTAGAGAAAAAAACCGACAATCGTTCGCTCCACAACCGACAGGGAGCGGGAAAATGTGAAGGCCAAATGGCGAAAATATATCGTTAAAAACCAATCATGAAATGCTAAGCGATTAGCACAGACTCTCTTTATTAAGCTCCAGCTACCTCACAGCATATGGACAGTCCGCGATAAGCGAAGTATGTGAGCGCGCATAACAGTAGCATTTACACAAATCGTACCTTAGTCTTAGTGGTGAACCTGTCGGCCCGATTCGCCAAGTAACACCAGCAGCTGGCGAAGACGGGACGATGGCAGACAGCATCGTTGAACAGAACGGGACTCTTCTCCAGACGAAGCTGATTGACTTACCTCGCACTGTTCCATCGATTTCTCCAGGAAGGGCAGTTAGACAGTAGCACAGCATTACACACAGTTCACGCTGTGACACCACCTCGCCCATAAGTGGTTCGGATATTTTTACTTCCATCCCTATACACCTCCATTCAAACGCTTCCCTTACCATGTCCAGATAGAGATTTTCGCCCCGCGCGGGAGACGCCGCACAGCTTTGCAAAGCCCCATTAAGTGGGAATGAAAAATGACCGCTTTTTTCCCTCCTGTCGATTTATCTGCTATTGGTTCTGTGCGAGATCGCGACGATCACCGCTTAAGTCGATGGGGATAGAGTGGGCCCGCGGGTGAAGGGATGGCGTTATTGGTTATTTGTTTCAGTCGGCCGCACAAAGCGAAACTTGCACCGCGGTCGAACTCACTTCATCATTTTCTGAACTCCGAAGCGCTCCACACCGTGTGGCTCTGCCGCAGCCCATGCTACATGCAAGAAATGTGGATCTCATTCGGAAAGGTATTCTGTTTTCATTCGATCTTCCGCCCTTGTGCCGGCCCTCCGTGGCATGCCGCGTTTGTTTTACTCTGGGTTTTGCGTGAGTGTGATGAATCGGCTATCGGTTATCGGTTTATGTGTTGTGTTGCCGCGGTCGATTGAATTAACCGGTTACTGGACTGTTTTTTCCCCTTGCATTTACTGTGACTGTGGTTTGTTTTTATTTTCTCTGACCACAGAGGAGTGGATCAAGGTTTTGACGGGATCGGGATGGCTTTGATGATCGGTTCTGCCCGTCGGTATGATCGTTGCCGACATCGACGGTGTCGCAGAAAACCGGTAGCGACAGGTGAGAAAATTGCACTCTCTTCAAAAGATAACGATCGGTATTTAATCGATCGAAGTGATTGTCAATAATTACTGTTCGGTGTCGGTCAGTCGAAGGAAAACAAATCCACCACAGAGCGAACGATTTGTTCAAAAGTTTTCTCATAAGTTGAGAAATAAACAATGTTTCCAGAATATGGACTTGGTTATTTACTCTAATCAAATTTTCATTAAAAATATGTTTTTAAATATTATACAACACGCTTGGCTTTGCTTTCTGCGCTATGTTGTAAAATGAAGTCTTCCTACGGTCCCTCAAAAAGCAATTGTATTACCGAGATAAATATATTTTTAACTCGACCTTTTAAAGTAATCGCAATTTCATTGCGACCATCGTGGCTACCGCCGTGGGCCAGAAGTATGTTTCGCACAAAAAATGCGTCGTTTTCCGCTACGAACCGATTGATCGATTGTTGATCGTTGGCTGGAAATCGAAATAAATATCACAAGATCGATCGAACGAACTGCCGCAAGGAACGGCAGCACAACACAGGGATTTTTTCAGCCCTCATTTTTTGCCTTTCCACCCAGCTGCCTGCATTAAATGATTGTTTTCCTAGAAAAGTTAATTAGCGAATGATTTATAGCTCCGTCGATGGGCCGACCGATTAAGAAGCATATGTTTCCCGACACCAGCACCCCGCCCGGGAGAGTGCTCTAGAATCGGCATCATCCGCGGCCACAAGCTTACGGTGTTTGACTTCCAGACTCCGTACTCCGGAATCTTCTTTCATCTCTCCACGTCCTATCGACACATCCTAACGTTTTCCAAAAACGCAAAAATGGAGCACCACACCATAGAAAAAAGTCTTTCTCGCGCGCCCCTTTTGCGTACGCAGCCAGCGCACAGACGAACGAAAAACCGATTTAGTAACCGAATGATAAATGATGGAAACTTTCGAGCGACCGGGAGGAGCTCGTGGACCCGGTGCATGCCCGCGGCAGCAGTAAGTACGTGTACCAGCGACACGCTTCTTCGCACGATTTTTCGGGTAAAGATCCATCGTTTGTTTAAAGTGGGAAAGTTTTCATTACCTCGCACGGATTTTCCGTTTAGCAGGATACGCGGCTACCAGCACCGGCTCCATTATGCCACCATAAAGGCAAGAAAATTTGCGGTATGAGGTTTGGAGGAGGGGGCGAGTACCCCATCGGTAAAATGTCAGCGCTGGTCGATCGTTTGGAAGAGCGTTAGCAGGGCAAATTTTGCCATTGGAAGGTGAAGTTGGATACCATACGGTGCCAACGGTGTTGCACCTGTCGTCGTATTTCAATTTCCTAGTTGAAAAAAAAACAGAACATCTTCCATTAGAAAAGTGGCGGCACCAAAAAAGTTGCCAAACTCTGCTTCTCATCTTAGCTGAAACTATGTTGAGCGAGCGGCGAAGGAATTATCTTTCAAATCGTTGCAGGAGAGGTAGCGCTACGAGATAGATTTTTCTTCTGTCCTGGAAGCACTCGACAACTTGACGCGCCAGCAAAGGCACTGCACACCATCAACTGGAGCGCGGGAAACAAAAAGCATTCAGGTGAATCAAGTACGGCACGCACGTTGCGCTCGTTCTTTTAGCTCGTTTTTTTTTCGTCTGTCCAACCGTTTCCACCGGATCGACTGCGGCCCAGCTCATGGCGTTCATTCCGGGAATGAGATGTGAACTGGCGAGAATCGATTTATGCACACTATGCCCAATTCCGTGGGAGCCCTCTCGGCCGGTGAGCCTCCGACTTGTAACGTGAGCCGATAGACTCCCCGCTCCACTGCTTAATGGACTCAGCCGCGCCGTGGCAGTTGTGCGTAAAGAATGTAATCCGTGGTGCGATTATCCATCGTTAGGACACCTACACCACAGCCACCCTTTGGCCACCATGGTACCGTACCCTTCGGTGCTTCAACGCCCATTCGACCGACTGGTACCGGCTGAACGATTGCGTTAATTAGATTTTAATCGGTTAATGTAAATTAATTCTCATCGCGTTTTGGCTGCTTTTGTTTTTCTCGCCTTCCGTTTTCTTTTCCAGCCAATGTTCCGTTGCACTGCTTACAGGACACGCGTGTTTTTAGCTTACTTCTCAATCATCCCATTTTTTCTTTCTTCTGCTCTGGCTCTCGGAGAGCAAATCAGCAGAACGTGAGCGTGGACACAACACCATCAAAAAACGGTCACCATTAATTGGCGCTTTGTTTCGCGCATTGCAAGATCAATTTTCTGCTATTTGTAGTCGGCGATTCGGTTGCTTTCGATTTCGTCAATCACGGTGGTGTGCTTTCCCGCCTTGCCGTTGCTTGTTTCCAATGAGGGGCTGCTCGTGTTCGCATCCAAATCGTCTTGAGGCAACATTTGGTTCGCTTTTACTTCAGTCACGGCCAACGCCTACGCACAACGCCTTGTAGTAGATGTTGGTGGTAGAGCATAAAATGCTGGCCGCGGAGAACGGTTCGGTATGCGTCCCGCCGGGATGGTGGTTGGTAGTTTCATCGATGAGGTAACGAATCAAATATGATACGGGTGGTATAGATTTTCCTGTACACAAAGGTGGTGCGTCGATCGCTGATCTAATTGATTCTTTCCCATTTTTGTGCTCCAATGTAACGCACATGGAACGATTTTTTTTATTGTATTTTCCAGTCACTAATTAATTTACCTGCAGCTCTATAGGTTGATGTGCGGCATTGAGGGGTGAAGGATTTCATAGAAAGCTAGCCAGCAAATGCTCAATGCAAATGATTCGATTGAACGCATTCTAATTAATTTTATTCATAATGCCGTTGGTAGGCAAATTATTCGAAAATGTTTGCTAAAATAATACAGCCGTATAAAACACAAAAAATAGCAAACGTTGAAGAGTGGCTTGTCTAATTAATGTGTAATCTCCATTACTAGCATTGGTTAATTACACAATTGTGTAGACACGCCACGATATTTGTGCACATTAATAACCATTAATACCCAGAGTTCTGTGTGTACTCAGTCTATGTCGAACAGCCCAGAACAATTATTATGCTGGATTTTAAACTGTTCATTCTAGCATGTTCTGGCACAGCGCTTAGGTGACTTCTGAGTCTAATTATATTATCCCGTTCGTCAATTTATATTACATTATGCAATGCTAAACGCTGATAAACCATAAAATCTGAAAAAACCTGTTATCTAACAATTGAAATAAGTTTCACACAATGTGGCTGTTGAAGTCGAAATTAAGAGCAAGTTTCAACATAAGTTATGCTATCTATCACATCTTCAGGAACTAATACGCTTGTCCCTCTACAAGTTCTCACGACCATTACCTCTGACCGGCAAATATTGTGTATTCATCACTGTACGCCATACACGCTGGAAAGTACTTTTTTATGTTGTCCATGTCATCCACAATTAAACAATTAAGACAGTGGAGGCCAATAACTTAAATTAAACACAACACAATTAAACCACAATATATCAATACAGTACAGCTGCACCTGCTGCTTTATAAATATCAAGCAGATTTATGTTCGTTTATCATTCCAAGACAACCCTCACGCACGCCACCATGTCAAATAACTTACACAAACATTATTCTGTGACTTGAAAAGCATTTCGCACTGAGTTTTCTGCGCAGTGACGTGATACACGTATGATTTTCTTTTCCCGTTTCAGAGCGAGGTGAAACATGTCAGATTTACCCGTTGCTTGTGTGCAAACAAAAACTGCCATCTGTCAAACGGCGAACGGAACTCGTCTTCCCAACTACTCTAGCCCTCCCACCGTCATCATCCAAAAGACGGTTCTCGACCGACCTCGTTGCCTTTCTGACTCGGAACTGCGTTTCGGGCGATATGTTAATTCAACTGAAAATATCTCATCCGGCCGATCGCAAACCGGATCGGTTTTCGGGAAAATCACACACCCCCGAGAGTGGAAACGCATGCCCGCTCCCCACTCCCCTTCCACCGCCACTTCATCACCCCCCTCCTATCAACCAACAAAGACAGATAAATATATGTGTACTGCATATTTTCCGTCAAAGTCAGCTATTCCAGTACTGTTTCGTGCTCTCACGTTGTCAACGGTGGAGCTTGACTTGCTTCATTGAATTCTGCCGCTTCCCCTGCCACTCAATCCCGACGCTAGAACCTGCACGGGACCGACCCATCACATTCCCTAACAAGTTGTGACTAGTTTCATTTAATCTTCTGCACTGTCATCGGTCCCTTGATGAACAGGGCGTGTAGTGTGAGCGGGTTTGTGTGGATGAGTGAAAAATTAGTCTCGATCTTTGCCTCTTCCTATCAGTGATGTGACAGTTTTCAATATCGCCTTCATCTTCCGGCGGGAAGCAGGATCCCCCGCTGTGTCACAGTTTGCCTAATCTCCAAACCTGGGACGGTTCCACGATGGAGGAAAACCACGAGCCTGAGAAAAACTATCCATCCGCAACCGTCACACAGCGCAGACATCCAACCGAACCTGAGTTCGTCATCGTTCCGTTTTTCCCTCATTTTTCCCCCATTTTGTAGCATGTACCTTCCACCACGGGGAAGGGAGATTTTCCCCCAGTTACCAACTCACGGGGCGAATGGAAAGGTCTCGTCCTGCCGTATTTCTTGTTTCGACGCTGCTGTATATGCGCGTATGTCAATATGCCGTGTGTTCGGTTGCATGAAAGCGAAAAGGCAGATTGTTCTTCGGAAACTGCCACACCAACACCCCCGCAGGGGTTTTCCCTTGCGAGAGGGAGGAGGGAGGGATTCCGGAAAAACGATACACAATTTCTATGCACCGGCGGTAGCATGATGAAAAATAAATGATACCTTTTTTCCACAGCCCCGTTGGGTTTCATACATTCCAACGTGAGGGAAAAACGCGGGTTGGAAAAAATAGGTAAGCCGCCAGATTGTAGTGCATTTTTCCTATCGGAAAAGCAAGGCACACGACAGACGCGCCTGCAAACCACCGGGGTAAAATCCTTCGAGGAAAGCATGTTGAATAGGCAAAATTGTTCGACCGATGCGGGACGAGGGGATATGTTGTCGTCATTAATATTAGCAAACGACCCGGTCCGACGTTCAGACGATCATCAATTGCGTTCGCCGCACAGGTGGCTCTAGCGCAGCAACATCGCATGACGACTACTGTTTAGGGCGGCAGGCAGACGCGATGAATACAGCAAACTGGCTGACTGGAGAAGGATCATTTTGTGTGACAAGTATCACACAACAAAACGACACATTAGTATGTAGTTTTAGCTTTTTTTTAGTGTCTTTATTAAAAGACAAGTTCACGCTTCAATGGGCCATGCTACCATTATTAATAAATTTATTTTATTTCATGTTCATGCCTTTTATAAGGGTTTTTTTTTATTGAGGAGGGACGGCTTTGCCGTATTGCTTAATATATATATAAGGTTTTATAAATGTGATAAATTATACATACGAAAATATGATATTCCATGTCGAAATAGACTTGAATATTACTTAAAACAAATGGCGATTATATGTATGAATTGGTGAATAAGGAGAACATGAAGTTTGAGCGCTGCTTTAATTCACTGCAAACGGTTTGGCTTGATTCATTAAACATTGTAATAATGAATGAATTACGTGAAATTATAACGTTCAATTCGATTCGCACTTTCAAAGGATGATAAAGGATAATTGTTTTAAATGCCATTGTATATTATGAATTAAAATGCATCACAAGAGCTCTTAAGTATGTTCGATACAAAAGTGATAGTGGTGTTAGCAATGCAGATAAATTAATTGTATAAAATCATTGAATTTTTTATACATGCCACAGTGGAACATTTTATAAATGGGACATTCAAATTGTGTCCTATATCGTATGTGTGTCGAGTTATTTGTAAGCGTAATTTGTCAATAGTATTACAAATGATGCAAATTCCTTCACAAAAGTACCTTTTTCACATTCATTTACGATGCTTCACATTAATTCGTTCTAAAGATGGTATAAACACGATATTTATAAACCATAATTCCGATAATACGCTTGTAGTTATTTTAGATAATTAAATAATGCAACTGACGTGAAGTTTCAAAGGTGTCGTGAACAACGACCTAAAAATGTAACTTGAAAATGTAACCACAAGTAGGCTTAAAGCTAACATATCTAAAAACCACAAGGCCATGGAAATATGTAAATAATCAAATTACATTTCCTCGCGCGAAAAGTTTAGATAAACCATATACATAACAGTTTCCGCTGTCGCAAATTTAACCGCCTTGATAAGCCCTCCATGAAATACAGCCAAACACGATCCTTCCATACTTTCACCAACACTGACTGTTATTTCCGTATTAGATGAAAAACTACAAATCCTACACCGACATCGGCGTACTGACAGGCGCAAGTTTTGCGGTATGGAGCGGAGAATTCAGACATCGTCCATTCCTGCTTCCCCCTTTTCCTTTCACGCTCGCACCAACGCACAATGGGCAGTTTAGAACAAATTGCGGGATAAAATTATTTTTGCTGAAATTGTTAGTTTTTATTTTTTGTAGTAAAGTATTATGATAGTAAACAATATTTTATTTGTAGTTCGCATCCATACCACCAGGTGGCGCTACATAAAATAGTGTTTTAAGGGATTTTTGCTTAGTTTTATTAATTTTGTGTGTTTTTTTTTTCTTGTGTTATTTGTTGCTAATAGTATAAACCATTTTAAAATATACTGTAATGTTCCATAATAAAGATTAAATAAATAATAATAGTAATAATACATAAACAAAACATAATAATTTTGAATAAAATAATTTTTTCTGCTTTGTATAGGACAATTGTAGCTAATTCTCGTCACTTTTACTCACAGGTAGTACAAATATTAAAAATTTACATACACAACTTAGGTGGATGCTATTACAAGCTCCTGACGTCTAGTTCACTTTTCTAAAGACATGAATAAAGGCATTTAAATAATTAGATAGAGAAGGTGCATTGAAATAAAGTACTTCCCAAATTCGTAATGAAAAGCAGCACATATTGTTTGTCTTTGAATATTCATCCAATACCTTTCCAAGTGCTGTACTGCCTTCAGAAGGGGTAATAAAACTAAAAATCCTTCTTGGTTTTACAACTATCTGAAAAAATCAAAATTGCACGATAGCTACAAACTAAGTATTTACTTCATTTGTAAAGTTAAACCCTGTCTTTGTTTTAGTGCGTGTAGCTACTGACATTGAACTGGTTAACGAATCAGAGGAATATAGCTCATTATACAAAATGTCCTTCTGGATGCATTTTCTTTCTTGCAAAATATTCTTTGTAGCATCTCCCCTCTATCCTTATATTTAGTTTGTCATGAGTTTTGGGAGTTTCTTCTCCCAAAACGCCAATAGATGCTACTGCATTCATAACGTTTTCCTGTTATGGGTATAATTTAAGAATTACTTTCCTTATATCCTTCTATAATCTGCAGTAGGACCAAAAGGTATGTGGTTCTGATTTGCTTCATTATATTTAATGATAAAGTTAGGTTAGAATATAAATGTACATATAAGATAAGTATATGAGCTGAAACTAAGATACACAGCTTCGTAATTGAAATGAAAGTTGATCAAAAGCACGTAGAATATATTTTTGTAGAATACACGAAATACGCTACACTAGGCACCTATGGAGCCGCCTAGTTACGCATATGTCTGTTTTTAGAAAAAGTTGATGTGAAAAAACTTCAATAAAATTCGCGTTCGCAAACTTTCGCAGAATATTTCTTCAAAGATTGATAGTATATATATTACACTATGATGTGACATATATGAGACAACGCCACTCTACGCCACTTTTATAATGGCATCAAGTCAAAAATTCAAATTATGAAAATTTTCAGGAGGTTTCTTCAGTTATTATCGTATATTTTTGCATTTAATTAACTTAGCTCAAAATTTTTCATGTGCTTATAAAGTTGACTAAATATCCTTTATAAAATGTCTAAATTTATCAAAATCGGTTCATATTTAAAAAAGTTACAAAGGTTTAAAGTTTTCCAAAAAAGTTAAGATTTTTCTGCGTTTTTTTAACAAATCTCGACTTTGAGAGGTGTTTTCTAGAGAACCAGAACAGATAAAGAGCTCATATTTGGAATTTTTCTTAGTTTAACCCTTAGTATTAAAACCTATTATTTGGAATTGCGCTATCACAAAGTTGATTTTTTTAATTTCATCCCGGCAAATGCCCATTGTGCAACGGTCTAAACGCCTCGCCAGCGAATCGATACTTTATTATAATTCCGCGAGCCATCGATAAAATATGTTTTCGATTATCATCCGATCCCACTGCCGACAGGACAATCGCCCTCTTATTGTTGTTACACAGCATGTTACAACAAATCTTCCGAGTCCCTAGCGACCACCGCCAAGCATTAACAGCGGTGAAATGGGGGAAAACCGGATGGAAAGACGAACCCTGCGACGGGAAATCGTCAGCTCATGATCGTCATCATTATCGTTCCCTTCTGAACGGGGCACAGGGAAGTGTTTACGGAAAATCGGTTTCTACCATGTCGTTGCCATGCCGTAACTGTGCCGCACCGTTCCAGAGGGAGAAGGGAGAGTTTTTGCGTTGCCGCCAATGACGGAGGGGGTTCACTTTACGAATGTAATTTGTATCCGTGCAACATCGATGCACACAAACACAAATTCACACGTGTATTTACGGTCGATGACATGACTAACCCCTTGGTGCGTTTTAGCATCCGTAGCCCTGAAAACACTTGCGTGCTACGCAGCCCTGCCCTTATTCTTTTGACGCAGTTTGTATGTGTGTATGAGAGAGAGAAAAAAAGGAAAACAAATCTAGGACCCATGGAATAAAAAGTTAGTCTCGCTCCCTAGGGGTGTTGATGTTTAAAGGGATCGCTTGCAGGTTGTGAGTGCTACCAAGTGGCCGTAACCACAGCGCATAAGGCCACATGTTCGCACACCCGATCTGGCACTGTTTATCAGTGCGCATTTAAATGACAGCTGGTCAAACGACACTGTAAAGTGCACGCGGGCACCGACCTACCGAAAGCCGAAATGTATAGTCACTGCGCCTGGTGGATGGAGAACGGGGGACCTTCAGTCATCCCATTTTGTCATCATTATCATCATCGTGGTCATCCATAGTTTGGTTGCCCTCCCGCCGTTCAGCCTTCGCGGTAGCCGGGCGCCTTTGATGGTACCACAGAGACACGCCCAAGGGCGCAGAAGCGGGGCACGAGTGAGGGGATAGTGTTGACTTTCCAAGTGAAAAGTGCTTAATGCTCGATTGCTGAGCGAGTGGGTTGATGCTGTTTCGAGGATCCTTCCATCGAGCGCTCATTATCATCCGGTGGTCCGGCGACCAACCGTTTCCTCCCTCACCGCCCACTTTTGCTCTAATGAGTTGGGGCGGAAAATTCGATTTTAATTTTTAATGCAAACGGATTTTCGATTCCTTCACAAGGCGTACTTAGAAGCTACCTTTTGGGGATACATGTGTGTCTGTGTGTGTCTTTTTTCTTTTCCCCAAACGACAATCACTATTACGGAGTAGTGGGTGTCGAACTTTTTCGTTGATTGGAAGAGCCGATTTTTTACCCATCGGTGACCCCGTCGGGTCATTTATTCCAAAAATGTGGACTTCACTTTTTTCCCTGACGTATCCAACGCTTGCACCGAGGTGAGTGATGCGGTGGAATTTCGAGCAGTAATATTATTCCAACTGCCCTGGAGACTGAATTTCATGCAAAAATGTGATGTTGCTCTCGATGAGAGTTTTCCACAAATCAGGCGCTTAATGAGAAAGAGAAATACATTCCCCGAAGCGATCAAAGAGAATTCAAATTGAAAAGTTTGTTGCGGTCAAAGTGTCGACAATTCCTGTGCTCGTTACTGAGAATGGTCTTCAGAGCTGTGCTTGGCATAATTATATGCCACGAAACCTTTCATTAATTTACAATGTTTTCTGTTCAGCGAAACGTACCTGACACGAACAAAAAGCCATTACATGGGTTTTATGCACGTTATAAAGGTATTATTTTGCTACTGTTATTTTATACAATGTGTTCCAGGATAATGTTTAAGTTTAGCCCTTTAATCTTTCAAAGGTTTTAATGCTTTTGGTTTCGGGAACCATATCATGTCATAGCATGCACAGAAATATTAACTAATAGTTTATGAAATCAAACAAAAATGAGGCAAAAAATTCCACGTTACTACTAATCCTAGACGAATTATTCGAAACAAAGCTACAAAAATTCCATCCCAGTTCCAGGCTGCAATGTAGATTACATACAATTGAAAACTCACCTGTTAGACAATAATTTCTCCCTTGCTAATGCAACGAGAAATCTACCCTTCGTGATTTAATGCCGGTGTGTGTTGATTAAGTAAAGAGATTTATTCAAACACCTTAAGTGCACTTCGACCGGCGGCTCTTTACGCTGCTCCTCACTCAATTCCACCCTTCTTACCCTCGTACTGCTCTGTTTACCCACCTATAAATGGACATCTTTTTATGCATTTTGTATTCACAGCCCCGCACAATCACACACACCATTCCGTGCCCGTCCAAAGCCTAACAATATGTGGCCGTAATTGAAATGTATGCATGGCTAATGAAAGGCCAATTAGAGTTAAATATATCACGAATCGCACTGCCCGCTTACGCTCACACCTTAGCACCTCGAGATGCGGTTCCAAGGCATCCGATGGACGTCCCCGGGACCGGATGAACACTCGCCTCAGCGGGACTGGATCCGTCTAGAGTCTAGACGACCTTCAGCAGCACACACGCTCGCCCTTTCTCTCACACGCTGATGCTGGTCGGTGTTGGAAAAGTGGTAAAATAATATTATAATCACTATCACATGGCCAATCGTCGGCATGTTCCGAGCCGGATGGACTGGCCGAAGCACAGCAAACGCCGGTGCCACCGTACACCATGGTGAGCGTTTTGTTAGCATCCTTTCGCTTTCTGAACCATCGGCTCAGTAGTACCGGCGTGCCATCAGTACCAGTGTTGCATGTTGCCCTAGCAATCGGACCATGTTTTGCACGCTCAAGGAGTGTGTGTGTGTGTGTGAGAGCAAGAGGGACAGAAACTGATAGAGAGAAGGAGGCCGAGCGATAAGCGAAAGAAAACATTAGTCGACCGCATTACAATTAGCAAACATCAAGTGAATGGATGCAATTGAATGTGATATATGCCGGCTGAGCCGAAATGGAACGCAAACCAGAAACATGGTAGCCATCCGACCGGTGGAAAAGACCGGCCTGTGCAAGTTTGCTGAAAATGCCATCTCGCCCCCGTCCCAGCTGCTTCAACACTGTGGCAATATTCCATTTCATGTGCAGTTTGAACGTTGAATGTTTATGGTTCTTCGGTACAGCCCCTTTTCCGTGCAAGTGTGCACCGCCGTCCACACACCGACGGACGCTGGCGACCACATTTGCATCCACAGCACCGGATTCCGCGACCGGAGAAGAATCGTTCGGTGGTTTTATGTTTCGCAAACGCGCGACGCAAGGGCAGGAATTCCTTCGCGCAAACGGAACGCAAACAGCACTGGCCCGGACTGCTCGTACAGCGTTCGGATGCGCTATTATACGAGGCGCTTCGCCCCCTACTCGATGCCAACCCTGAGGTGTACAGGATGGACGGTGCCCGTTCATGCATCCGGTTGCAATCCATGCTTCATGCATCCCACACCCACTGTAGCAGAACCCAGCAGAGATGCGCCCGAAACGAATGCAAACGGATGCCAGAGCCCCACTCGCCAACCACAGCACCCGCAGCAGCAGCAGCAGGGGTGAACTGTTTGGAAGGGTAGCATTTTATTTCGAAAAGACCGCATCTTCACTCCCGTTGGCGTAGCCCAAGAAAGGGGCGCACCTTTTGAACTGGCAGCGCGGTAAGTGTAATACGAGTTCAAGTGTAACCGTTTATGAAATGTGGGCCTGTTTATGGTTCATCTTCTTCAACCACAATGAATACACACAAACAAACACACACACCACGGAATGGATGCAAAACTTTGCTAGTCACCCCGCTCCAGCCCTTTCGGTGTACGGTTTCGGTTTGACCGTTTCCCGATTGTTGATGGGAGTATACGGCTCTCCAGGTTTATGTATTTTGCTTTTCGGTAAAGAAAAATGTGCCGCAGAAGGAGCTTGTGAGCTGAAAATCAAATAAAAGCAAAATGCAGCTGACCTAGACGTTGGGGAATGTGCCGGTTGGTCCGCAAAACAGTGTAACTTAAAGCACACTCTTTGACGTTATCACGTGTGGCGTAGGACGTGCGTAGTGCGTTGTTGATTGTTCCATTTTCACGCGTACGAGCGCGTGCCTGTAACTGCGTCGGGGCGGATACGCACTATCACGTCGTGTGGAGAATGTTCTTGGGAACATTGAGGGAGAGGGTTTTTTGTTGTGTTTAACATCTTGAAAATTGACTTCAGTTGTTTAATACCCTGAACCAAAACATGAAAAAGAAACAATCGTCTCTTTTACACAGAACTCGATACATCGAAAAAGCATTGTTTATTGTTGAACACCGTGAACTTGAAACTAACTTCATAATCAAAATAAGTTTTTTTCATATCATACGAATGTTTTATTCTTTACTTTGTGATTTTAACAAGCATGAAAACAGTAAATTAGTCCATTTAAATATGTATCAGGACAAAACTCACTCAAAATTATGGGGTTAGTGCGATATCTATTTTTATCACCACAAATGTCACGAGCAAATGATGAACAATTATTGAACCTTCATCTCACTAGGATTAGCTCGATATTATGGCACGTCGTTAAAACGCATTCAGAGCGGGCTCAAACAAAGATTAAAAAAAAACTCTATCCCACCTACTTCTCCCATGCAGCTACGACTTTAAAAATGTGTAAAGCCGCTGGAAAGCAGCATCACACCGCGTTAAATAAGGAAAATTATCTTCTGCCCCATTCCGCACCGATCGTGCGCGTGGGATGCCCCCCGTTCTGTCCGGGACTGTTCTTAAAGAATCGTTTATGTTTCGCTGCATCCGCCCACGGTTCGTATCGAACGTCGGCAGATGGGGGACAGATGTTGGGCCCCACCGGTGCATAACGATGATGCCGTTCCCGTGCTGTGCGCACAACTCTCGCTATTCTGGTTAATGGAGTAAGCTGCTCGCTTAAGCGGGAACAATCTTGGCAAGTGGCAACTACATTTCTCAGAATTTCTATCATAAAATGCTCATCGAAATCTGCGCTACAAAGCATCGAGCGTCAGCATAAAATATTTAAGCTTACGGGTGGCGCGGAATAAAGCCCGGTCGGTTGACGCGTCAGGCTGGGAGGACGCGGTCTTCCGTTGACAGGTAGGCGATGGCTTTTTTATTGCAAATTCAAGCGGCTTGTGCGACTGACGACTACTAAACCCAGCTAAGGAATGGCACCAGCAGAGCAGTGCTCCGTCCGCCTGCGCCGATGGCAGATGGCTATCAGATAGGGAAAATTTTATTGTACGCCAGAGATTGAGTGTGCTGAAGAGGTTCACCGTCGCACGGAAGGAACAGCGTGTTTATGTTATGAACAATTTTCCCCTCATTTTACACCTCACCTTATGTTGTAAGCAAGAGCACGATCCCACGTCGCCGGGTCCAAGTGCATTATGAGCTATCACACCCGGGCCAGGTTATGTCGCCGGGGGCAGCAAAATTTGTCTAAACCGTCGTCTCACAAACGAGAATCATCCTAGAGCTTGTAGACTTGTCATGTATTTAAAATGCGTAGGCCCGAAACCAAGCGGGTCTCCCAAATTTAAAGTTATTCACGCTGTACCATCCGAACGGTTACTTTCCTCGATTGAGCAAATGAGCAACAACATGGGAAACAATTCGATTCATTCATTACTATTCCACCCGTTACCGCTGGTTAGTCATTGTTGCTGACGGTGGAAACATCATAAAACATGGGACGGCCTTTGAAAAATGGTGACAATGAGAGAGAATAATAATAATAACGCTGTGCTAACGCAGGCGGCGCGGGCAGGACTGGCCAGACGAGAATGAAAGCATGGGACGGGTCGAACTGGAAAGGGTGCTGCTAGGTGCTTGAAGGGCTCTGGGTCCCTTGTCCTTCCCTTCCACTTTTTTACCACTCCGAAACATAATCATAAGCACCTGTGCGAGCATTATGGTGCCGATCGAGCGAGCATAAACAACCGAACGGAAGACGAAGAACCAACCGGATTGGGACGTTGCACACCATCTGCTTCAATTTGGTAGTCTTTCTTGCATCATGCGTTCTCGTTCCATCAGTAAGACCGGACATGACACGAATAGACTGGAATGTTCCATATGAAAGTGAATGATGAATATAAAACAACGATGAACATTTTCACGTCGTAGCTTGTCTTATCCTGCTTAAACTGAGTTCAATAAATCATTTGTATGTTAGGAAACCAACTTTTATGATGTCATAAAAATTAATAGCTGAACTGATAACAAAACATAAAGCTGTTTCAATGCAAATTTAGGTAAAAAGTAATCTTGATATTGAGAATAGATTCAAAATTATCATTATTTTTTAAATAATGTATTGTACTATACTAATTTTCATCAATGTTCTGAAACTGTTTTTTTTTTAATGCAACGAATGCCGTTGGCAATTTTGCGCTATGATTTAAAACTACTGCTATCGTCTTACCCGAGAAAACATATTTTTATAAGTTGATTTTATTTGTGTACTCATGCATTCAGCTTAGTAAAACTAGATATGATATTTTAAACATAAAGTTGTTGCTTGCAAAGCATCACAGCTTCTTAAGCACTATCTGCAAGCGTCACTTGGAAAACGAGTGTAAACAGGTTGTTTTCCAGCCCATTCGTGCATTTCATTAAACTTCAATAAAGAAGTAAAAATTGTGCAAACAAAAAGTACAACAATTTTCATTTTAAATGTTTTATCTGTTTAAAACCAATGTCGTTTCAAGTTTAGAAAAATGTATTAGTTTTCTCTTTTCTACACGAGCATCACATTAAACCTTCTGCAGACGACCTAAAGTGCCGAACGTAACCGAACGGCCCGAGCACTGGCCGAAGCTAAGCATGCTTACCTCCCCTTCATGTTGAAGAGCATAACGCTCAGCACGCACATGCTGCGATGAGTCTCGAGCTTCTCAGCGATTTTTTCATCAGTTTCAAAACGAACGTTCGACGGTAAGGAGGGTACTCCTGTGCCGTTCGCTGACGCATCGCAAAACAACGTTCGACGAGATTTTGCCCGACGACGAGAGGCGCGTTGTTCAGTAATGCGCTAGAAACGTGAACATGTGAAATAGAATTATTTTTAAAGAAAGCGAGAAACATAACAAGTTAAAGAGTGTTTGTGAAATTAGTATTGCATACGAAAAAAACAACCTCAAAGTTACAATAACAAAAATTAAAACAGCAAATTGTGTTCCCTTCTACGGAAACAGTGTTTGAAATCAGTGCTCGGGTCGGGTACGTTGCGGTGCCGCATGTCGCCTGTGCCACCTACTACAACACAGCCATAGTGTTCTGAAGCGTTCAAGGCGGAAGTTTGATCGTTGAAGCGTTACCGGAACCCCCGTTCAGCGCAAGCAAACCCCGAGTCCAAAGGCACACCTTTCCCCCTCGCCAACTACAAAACGGGCAAGCATGAGCTAAAGGTTCGTCGCTAGCTGCGCCCCGGCCCCGGTGTCTCTGTTGTTTTTTGTGTGCTCTGCCGGTGTTTGGCACACATATTGTGTGTATGAGTGTGTTTGTGTGCCTGTGTGTTTTTGTGGTTGAAAAATTTAATACTCATGCGACACACCGAACCGAACGCAACGCACGCACTTTGGGGCTGTGAAAAATTGGTTACTTTTTAAAGGCTTCTGGCTGCTGGTGATGATGATGATGGGGATGATGAGAGACCATGTCTCTGCACACAAGCTCATGTAAAACAGGTGCAGTGAAACAATTGCTACTTTCGCGCAGTTTTCTTTGCTAAACAAGTCGTTTCCGCAGAGAAACGGTTCAATTCACCTGTCGTGAAAACCCGCTCGAGCGCGTGTGTGTTTTTGTGTTCGTGCTATAGCGAGTGTTTGCGAATGTGTAGTGGTCTAACAGCAAATACGCAAATTCGGTTACTGCCAGAAAACATGTGCTAGAAAGTGTGGTGCCCGATCGTTGTAGAGGTCGAGTGAACCAAAATAATAGAAAAAATCGAAGCGAAGAAAAATTCGACTAACAGCGCTACCACGGTGACCGAGGGCATCGATCAAAACGCATTCGCGCGAGTTCGCGAGTGTTCGATGAAGTGTAGCCGATTGGTTTGTTTGGCTGGTGCCAGTGTGCTATTGTATCCATGACTACGGCGCGTCTCGGTGCGCACAGAGCCACTGCAAAGGTCCAATTTTGTATTGTCGTGCAGGTCGCCATCGCCACCGACGACTGTCGCTCGCGCTTCATTACAGCGTGATTACATAAGTGAAAGTATAACATCTTCCCTCTTTGCGTAGTGTTGCCAACAAAGTATTGTTGTAACTCAAGCTGTGTCCATGTGTCCTGTACCGTAGAACATATAGCCCCCCTGCCTACGCGGTGTGCTAGTGAGAAAACGGTTGTTATCGATCGGTCGACCAACTTCCAGCCAGCAACCAAAGCAACCGACATTATGGCCAACCGCTAACAAGACCACCGCCAGCCCTAGTGTGCTAGTAGTAGTGTTTAGTGTGCAAGCTTCAAGTGCTAAAGTTTCGTACTGCGACGGCCTCTTTAGGAGTAGTGTTCCAGTTCCTTACCGCTTCATCCAGACCCTTGTGTTAGTAGTGAAACTTTCTGTCCCACAAAACCGCCACCGCAGAAAGCCCGCAGAGTCGGTGGTCTGCCGATATCTGTCAGTGTATCGATTTCCCTTCGAAGGAAACCGATTGCTCGGAACACCCGGAACACGATGGCAAGAACATTAGCGCTTCCGTTGCTGCTAACGGCAGTGGCGTCGGTGGCATTATTCGGCGCTGGCGTACCGTGCGCTAGTGGCGCATCATCGATCACGGTCGAAAAGTCCGCGTACAAAAACGTCGTCATCGAGATCCGGGATAACGTCCCGGTGGATAGCTGCCAAACGATACTGCAGAATCTCGAGGTTAGTAAACACCAATGTCCATCATCGCCTTCATGCAGTAAGCGGATGCTTCCGGCAACACCCGAGCTACCTTCGCCCGGAAGCTGTCCTTCTAGTGTCCCTTTTTTGTCGCAACCCATTGTCTTCCATCTCGCTGCACCAAAAGGCGCATTCGGTGCTGCATTCCTTTGAAGAAGTAGAAAAAAAAAAACACGATACGGGTTGAAAGCTACACATTCCGAAGCGAGGAAGAACCGGTCGGAGAGTGCACTAAAAATGTAAACAGTCATTTATCTTACACTTTAGATTTATGTTCCACAACACAGTGCCCGAGCGGCCTTTTGCCTTTTCCCATACACCACCGGGTCTGCCGGTTCGAATTGAGGGCCCCGCAGGGCTCAGCACAGCACAGCGCAGTTGAACCTGTCAAACTACAAAAGGGCCTCACTCAGGTGCGGGGCTACGCGATCGCGCGCGCACATCGAATAGGATGGGTGTGACTTGCCTGACAGACGCTCCCAGGGATAGGGTGGGGCGCTCAGTCAAACGGAAATATGATACCGGTACCGTTTGGGCAGGTTGGCCGATGACATCGCGTGTGCAGTAGTAGTATGCAGAGCCATTTGGAGCCTCCTGGAGACAAATACGCTCATCTGTGTGTGTGCGTGTTTGCGCGCTCGAGTTTGAATACGCCCTGTAGCCTGAAGGGGTGTGTTTTCCGACCATCTCGACCGATCACAGCATCCTTCCAGCCGCATTCAAA
This sequence comes from Anopheles coluzzii, assembly GCF_943734685.1. Lineage (NCBI taxonomy): Eukaryota > Metazoa > Arthropoda > Insecta > Diptera > Culicidae > Anopheles > Anopheles coluzzii. The sequence continues at coordinate 48,206,895 of NC_064670.1, forward strand.
CCGTTGGGGTTCACCACCCCCTTTGATGGTGGCGACCTTTTGTTTTACGACCCCGTTTAATATTTAACGACAATTTTACCGTGCCTCGTCGATTTTCCCAACACAAGCTGGCTGGCTGGCTGCTGGGACAAAGCCAAAACATTTTTACGACAGTTTTGATTACATCGATGCAAATGTTTCGTTTCCCAAAACCGACGACTGCTATCTAAATGGGCAGAAAGGACAATAAATCATTCGCGTTCAATGATTACCGAGCGCGATATGCGCGCTTTATCGAAATTAAACCAACGAACGTAAACGTAAACCCGTCGCTGCGAGCCTGCACAACCTTGCTGGCCGAAAAGCGAGATGAATTGTGTAGTGGTCGGTGGTTGTTGTTTTTCGCAAATTTTAATGCATCTCAAATGACGTGCCCAATCAATATCACTGTCAGCGCGCAATAAGCTGGCACGGTGCGCGTTGCAACTGGTGTTTGGGGGATTAAAACGCGCCAAATGTACTAAATGGAAAATCCAATCTCGAAGCACTCACACACGGCCACACGAGCAGTAGTCCGGTGCTGCAGGTGCCAAAGTTAAATCGACCCCTTGTTGTAACGCATGTAGTTGACGGGAGAGTGGAAAAATCTATTCCCTTGAGCACCCTTACATCAACTGTAGCGCACCACGGTCCGATGCATCAGCCATACGTAATTACTTGACCGTGCGTGTAGAACACGAAAGGCGCGCCACGAAATACCGTCAAACTTTTTCAGTATGTATGCGAGTTTTTCGGGCCACCCCAAGCTCGAAAGCTTCTATCTTTTTTCTCCCAAGCATTGAACTGGACTGGTTCAATATTTTTAGTGAATCACCGATCCGTGAGATGGCATGATTTATGGGACTTGCATCAAAATTGAACATCAAACAGAGCTAGAGCTACGTACGGGAATGTGATCACCACAGCACAAAGAGACAAAAAATAACCCTGATGGCAACCAGAAAAAAAGCCCAGGCCGATCCAATGTACTACAGTGTACCCTCTCTATCCATTACAATCTGAGCCACCATATCTCCAATCAACGGCTCGATAGTGATCAAACTGAACCATACATCCATCACCGGTCAATATCGTCCGAATATCCACGCTTTGGCCACGCTGACCTCACCGGTGTTAGGAGTTTCGGACATTCCATCATCATTCCACGCCGGTGAAGTTGATAAAACCGATGGCAATGTTGTTCAGCGGAACAACAACACCGAAAAAAATGGTTCATACACGACCTGATTGATTTCAGCTTTGAAGTATCACACATGTGTAATTGATTTGTGTGCTAGTTTTTTTTACTCTCTATCTTTCTCTCACTCTCTCTCTCTCTCTCTCGACTTCCTACACCTTCCATCCAGGGAAACGACTCTGCTCGAAGTACTAGCGAGCTGTCGGAAATAAATCACCACCGCCAATTTAAATGGTTGTCCTAAACGGGCTGAACAAGCACCCGCCCTACACACCATTTGCCATTTACTTTCGCCGTTAGGTTTTTTTGGTTGTACAAATGCCACATTGAACTCGGTGCTGGCATAAGGCGAACCCTTTATGTTGAACTTGTTTTTCGTTTTTTTTTTCATTTCGTCTTCATTGACTAGCCCATAAGTTGGCCCATTTCCAGGCCCGATCGTTAGTGTAAGTATAGACGAATAGCTTCTCTTCGGTGAGGAAAAGCCAACGAAAAAAAAAAAACATCACAACCCGGTTCTCAGGGTTTTTGGCCAGATTTTTAAGTACCATGCTCCCGCTTCAAACGTACAAGATCCGCAATTATGGACCCATATGGTCCTCCGCTCTCCCTCTCCCCCTCTTCCAGGGCAACGAAGAGGCCCACAGCATCCGACTAACGCTTTGCTCATCATCCTACCAACGGCATCCAGATGTGCATGCCTTGGACGTGTACGTACACGTATGTACGTATGTATATTAAATCGATTATGGGCGAGAAACGCAAAGAATGGTGCAGCAACATCGCGCACACACACACACACCGCCGAGAACATAATGAAAACACATTTTCGAGGTTAATGACGAAAGCCCAGCTAGTCGTCGGTTATTTAGCGAGGCGCATCTTGGGGCTCATCCGCCCGGCCGCAAACAGCAGGTAATTTTACACGCTTTAATCGCGGGGAAATCGATGAACCGTCATACCGCTAACTATCGGTCGGTCGGATTTTCGGTACCAGCCGGTACACCACCACCATGGAACATCCACACATTATCCGCTTTAAACCGACAAAGACACCTTTGCTTAGCCTCAAATGGTGGCGCTTGACACGGGAGCGGCCGCCGAAAGAGAGGCTGTCACACACTCACACACACATACCGGTTTGTCATCGCACGTACGTGAAAAAAGCTACGGGAGCAGAAAGGAAACACACAGAAATTATCACCCCCAGACACCGGAACCATCGGCAATCGATACCGTGTGGATGACTTTTATGGACTGGTGCCCTGCTTTTTTTTTTTGGCTGGGGGGCAATTATCACCTCACCCAAAAACCCTTGAGTGTGCCTACAACCGCACCGCAAAGGGACGAACTGGTGCAGCACGAGCACTCGTTCTCGGCAGCTGTCCATTAGCAGCAGTGGTGGCCCGATTTTGTGGCCCCAAAAGCTAAGCGTTCATAGGAACAGTGCTCGGGGAACAGTGACTAGCACGATAAATCACAAGCTTCCCGAGCTTGCCGGCTTCCCGGTCGGAGTTCGTACGAGCAGAACGCTGACTTGGCGTTGGCTCTTAAGATCCTTGCTGGCTTGTGTTTCCCCCGGTCAGCCGGCTCAACCCACAGAACAAAAAGTCTTAGTCTAAGGAAAGGCGTTTTCTCCGGGCTGCTCTCCGCTCCCGGTGCTAAGTGCACCGGAGAATCTCAACACCAAAGACGAAACCGAATGCCATGCCAACAGTCGGACCCAAGCGCTGTACGGTACGGCTGCAGTGATAATTGGTTGTACAATGTCGTCTTAAATTCAGCTTTTTCATCCCGTGCAGCCATTTGTATGCTGTGCCGTTTTTCCCTACGCCAGATGACCTACTTAGGCGCAAGGAGACTGTGGGACCATGGGAGACCGTCTTAAGAATGGTGGAGCAATTTTTTGGCGGTCTAATTTATGAGTGTGCTTTCGGGGTGCTTTCCGGGAGGGGTTTATGCGGGTCCTAACCAACGGTGCGAAGGTATGCTGGTTTCCAAGGACCAAGTAAATACAGTAAAACTACTAAGAATTGGTGCTGTTTGCGCCCTTTCTTGCTTTTCGGGGGGTTCGTTTCGGGTCGTGTCTTTCCATTTTCCCTCCGTTTTCTTTGTGACCGCATGCGGCTGCTTGCCATGGCAAAGGCTTTCTTCCATGGCAAACGGTCCATTTTTCCGTCTTCCACAAACCGACGCACACACACACACACACACACATTTGCCAACACAGCTTGGCATGGTGTCAGGAAAATTAATCGACATTCGTGTGATGTTTCGACCAGGTTTCAGCAGCTCCAGGTTGCTCTCCTGGACACCCGGGCCCACCGTCCCCGGATGGGGCACGCAAACGCTTCCCGGTAAAGCGCACACAAATGTGCGAAGTAACCGCCGGATCGGAAATGGACTGAGAACTGTGGTCCATAAATCAGCCCCTTGCAAGAATCGCTTTCGCGACGGAATCTAGCCTTTCATCGGGACGCGTACCACACCGCTTGACTAATGGGCACACGGTGTAATTTAGCGTGAGAAATTATGGATCCCCGCGGATGAAAAGGATGCTGGCCAATCAGCCCCGATATACTGCTGAAGCAATGGAAACATCGTGTTCCCTCCCTAATGCTGTCTGTCCCGTCGTCGTGGTCGTATGAGTAATGTATTGCCCTTTCACACACACACACACACGCATACACCACCCAGAAAGATACATTTTGCCCTAATTAGTTGGCGAAGTAAACAAATTATCAAAGCAATGAGCCACCCCATTGCTCCCCAATGAAAGCGAACCCGCACGCCAATCGTCAAAAGGGCGGGCGGGCAATGCTTCCAATGCAACAGCGCCGTGCCCGGTTGCGACGTGCGGAACTGCCTCTTGGCAACTCATAAAACTGTCATAAAACGAATGCTCTCGTTTCCACTCCGCTGGACAAAGCACAAGCGTTTTATTGATATTGTCTGTCGACTGTCGCCTGCTTTACGGCCCCCCACTTATCGCTATCGAGAAATCGCATGCCAAATATAAAATAATAATTGCAACAAAGCTTTACGATGCCCTACGATCGAACCGATAGGGTGGGAGCACTTTCACTGTTTGTGATTTCGGTTTCTCTTCCTTTTCCTTCGCGCCAACGACAGCCTCGTCGTCAGCCCGCGGCAAAGGAGACGGCAATGGATCAATTTGATCGTTGTACGACTTTTATTTTTGCCTATTGCCATCTCACTGTCTCCGTCCCCACCGGCAGCCGTCAGCCGGATGGGATAAGCTGCCTACGCTTTGGCGGATTTTATCTGCCGTATTGGACATGATTTTATGCCCGTTTGGTGTGCCTTCCGATCCGCCGGCCGCGCTTTTGGATGGACGAAAAAACGAAGCACCAACATTGGCCAATCATTCTGTGGGTTTGATTTCGCAGAAAAACACTCCTGCTCCCACAGTTCGGATTACGAGTGGGAGGCTACCGGAAGGAAGAAAATACACGCAGGGGGGAGGGGAGGAAAAACACATCCCCAACGGCATCGCGTTTGCTGCAGCAACTGTGCCGAGCATAAACATAGATTGAATTTCATTTATCCGATTTCATTGCTCCCCACCGACCCTTCGCCCAACGTTTATCGTATTCCTTCGCTCTCTGCCTAAGAAACGGATCTTCCGTCTTGTGTGTCACTGATGCGGGCTCATCTTAGAAAGCTTACGTCGGATTCGGAAGAAAGTATGCGAAATCAATCGTTCATGGTGTGCGGGGGGAACCAAATGAAATGGAGAAGATTTCCTATAAAAACCTTCCACTGGCAAACCGGTGTGCCAATGATAGCCCTTGGGTGAGTGGGAGCCCTTTTCGGAGCGCATATTGTGATGTTTGATTAGTTTTTTTCCTAGCCTTTCTGCTTCTGCTTCACCGGTCACCTGGGTAACCAGCCAGACCAACCCTTCACTGAAGTTAAGCGGTTGGCAGAGGACATCCAGGGATAGTTGTCGAAAGCGCAGGCGGATTTGCTGCTTTCCCTATGCACCTACATATTTTCCACCATCGCGCCGTGCTTTATTTCAATTTTTGCATTCCAATTGCGGTCGCGTTGAAGGACGAAGGCCGGCTGCCAAACAGGGTGAAAAAAGGTAGACCATCTCGGGAACACTCGGGATTCGCTATAGACGAGAATGCAAAAAGAAACGATATCTTCTTTGCTCCCCAAATGTTCACCGTAATTTAATCAAACATGAACACCGACTTTTTTTTTTAGATCCTTTCTGTTCTCGGAAACCTTGTTCAGGGAAGGATTCATGTACAAAAGAAACTAGCCAATCTGGAATATCTCCAGGCTGCCTGCTACCGTCGGAATGAGATGGATTTGGTTATCCCCAAATTTCCTATTTTCTACCTGTTCCTGCAAGCCTCGTTTTAGGCGTGTGTTTTTCCGTACTTTAGTCAAAAACAACAATGGTTGGTTTTGGGGTTAGTAGGCAAAGTGGTACCTTCTCCCTCCACGGGTCTACCGGGTGGATCAATTCTCCATCATCCGCCCAGGACATACCTAACGGCAAATCGGCATTTGTTGCGCCTCACCAAACAAACCAAACAGCGACATTAAAGAGAAGAAGAAAAAAAACTCGTACACAAGCGCAAAAAAGGCAATCCTTTCAACTTCAAATACCCAAAAGGGAATTGCCGGAGCTGGAGTGCAGTTGGAGTTGATCGGTACCAGGCAGTCAATGGGGAAGCTTTGTACGCTAGAATTGAACCCATCCCGCTGCTTGAGCATCGTCAAAAAAGGCAAATGAAAAGGTAACCCGTGAAAGAAAAACATGGGGAAGCACCAGTACACAACAAAAAACACACAGCAAGAAGAAAGAAAAACCCACAATTCTACCCCATGTATACGACTAGCCCACTCGGTTGGAGCTGATCAACCGTTTAATTTCCATCTTCCCGACGTCAAGCTTTGATGATACCCTACCTTCGCACACAACCACTGGAGCATTGCAGGCGCGCTATCAGCCGGCTTCTGGCTGCTCGATTCGGATCCGATCGGTAAGCCAAAACTCAAAGCAAATCGATCCCGATATGGATTGCTAACCCGATTATGGGTACGAATGTGCATCGACATGAAAGGTAGGGGGGAGGCTGAAATGGCAGAAAATCTTTCCAATCTTTCACAACTTCTTGAGCCCGAATGGTCCGACTGCCTTTTATAGTGTGTGATGCATGAGCGACCTCGAAGTGATCGAAGATCTATCGTATGCGGATAGGTAAACGTTTAATACCCACCGCTTCACCAATCATAGGCGAATAAATCTGTCACGTGGAAAAAGTTGAATCTTGCCGTCACCGTTTTCGGAACCGGCCTGTGCCATTTGCAGAATGACTGCTGCTTGGCTGCCTCATACCTGCCGCAATACGTGCTTAATTATGTACGGGTGCGCATAAACATGGCTTTCTGAAAACGTCACGCTGTCTACGATGTTTGCTGTTTTAGCATCCCGTTACGTCGTCTTCGACGGCTGCAAAACCAGTAATACTGCAGCAGCCAAACTAACATAGCGTGTGACTTCGTAACCCACAGGCCTGAATGTTTCTCCAATTGGAAATGTGTAATTATCTGATCTGCTCCAACAGTAGCTTTAGTGCTGACGAATAAGTTGTGCCCTTCTTTGCAACCAAAAAGCACAGCGTGGAATCACTGTCGTCAACAGTTTATGCATTTACATTTTCGACCTAATGGGAGTGCCACCTCAAGCGAATTCCGTTGGCTGCCTCCTGTTCTACTTGCGACTGAAATGATACCGATCGGTTCTAAGATATCTTCAGTGTGATCGTTATCGCAAGATGGCATTCCGCCGCGGGATGGTTTCTAGAGCACAACAGTAAGCGAAATCTAACTCCGAAACGCGACACCAACGCCCCCCCGGGAAGGTGGTACCCAGTAAACAGTACACTTTTGCTGGAACAATAAGTCACATAGTTGAGTTATTGCGTTTACATGCTCCAATTACTCTGTTCGCTTTCGTCATCGCTTTGGCGCTGTGCCGCGCGTAGATCCTCACGTCTCTCTGTTCGCTCTGTCCACTGGGCAAAACAAAGTGCATCTCTGAGATGCAGCCCAGTTGTGCAGTGTTTGCTTTCATCCGCGATATCTGAAACGCGCTTGCCGTGCCACTGCTGTTGCTTACAAGTACCGCACAAGCAAACTCATAAATCCGTTTGCTGAATCTATTTCCTTGGCGATCCGGTCCCTTCCCTCTTACCGTATAGCTTTAATAGTGAAGTTTGCGTCTTTCTTATTTTTCCGTGCGAACTCAACCTCCCTCCACCCCCCTGAAACGACGCGATGATTAACGATTGAGCTGGGACGCCCGTCAACGAAAGCAAGAACGATTGCTCCGCCGGGGCTTCGGGAAGCGAACACCCAACCCTCTGTCCAGCCCAGGACCCATCCACGGATTGGTTTCCGTGCACGAGGGCGAACGTTATGAATGGTTGATGGATTTATAATCACACGATGCTCACGTGAAAAGCACAGGATAATAAATTTCATATCGAGGCAAGCTTTTGGAGCGTTAGCAGCAGCCGGGAAAAAAACGACACGAACAAAAATTGATCATACTACCCCGTACACGCCAACACAGCAGGGCCACTGCAGGACAGCCCTGCCCAGTCAGTACATAATGCGCGATGATACGGTTCATAATTGGCAACACTTCAACTATTCGTTGATCGATAGCGGCGATGCGCTGGTTGCGCTCTTAAGCATCCGCTTTTGATTACACTTGCTCTGGCTGCAATGCGCACTAGCGTGCCGCTGTTTTATCACAACCCAACCAACCCCAACTTCCTGGTGCTGGTGTGTTAAGCTCTCCATCCCCAGGACAGGGCGCTTGAAGCCGATTGGGCGCGATTTTGGGGGAGAAAATGAACCAATTTCGAGACGAGCCTAATTCGGCTCCGCTAGCAGCTTATTCAACACCAACAACATTGCGAATTGCTTGCGAAATGGTGGAAATTCCTATTGGCATTTCGTTAAGTGGAAAATAATCATCGTGCGCCTACAATGTGCGTGCCACACTTTCCGCATCATCACCACCATCGGCATCATCATCATTTAACCAATCGTAGTTTAATTCGTATTAATTATGATTTTGAAATCGATTTTTTTTCTCGCCTCTCCCTGGTTTCACCATTCTCGGCGATCATGATTAAGCGTCTCGGCGTAACGTACCAATCTCGGCCTCATCTCGGGCCGGTTCGTCGTTGTGGTTCATGTGCAACGTTACCTGCTTACGATGCACCGGCAGCACCGACATGCCCGTTTGGAAAATTAGATCACGTTCACACAACCTTACAGCGTAGTAGTAGAGGAATAAGCCTTGTGCTGCGCGTACGATGGAAACGGTATACGCTCTGGCGTATGCATTTTTCCACCACCGGATTGTGGTGCTGGATTCCCTTTAGCTGGATCGAAGCACTTCGTTTCGCCTCTCCCGCGCCTCGTGTTCCGTGGCGTGAGTGACGAGACAATCGATTTTTGATTGAAATTCGACTTACGATGGGGGCAGCACAAATGCGCACCGGTGTGATCGGGGCTGAAAATCACTCTCCCAAGCTTACGTGGGATGGACCTTATTTGGTGGAAAGTTGATCAACCGTCGTGTATCGATCGATCGATCGGTACAAACAGCCAGAGCCGCCCGTTAGGCCCCGGCAAGCGAAGAAGATGTTAATCGTATCGATGATACGCGCAAACGATGACGAGACCCAAAAGGAAGCGAAAAAGGGCACCGATGGAGATTTTTTCAATTAACCGTAGGAGGAAGTCCCCCGAGATAGCTTCAGATCGAGCGCAGGAGGCCACAGCTGTGCTGCTTGGTGCTGGATATCTTGGGCAATTGTGTTGCTTCTGCCCACCGGCACAGCACACGTCTAGATGATGCGGACAAACGTCTAGTTGTTTTTATGGTGTTGTTTTGTTTTACTTGTTTTTTTTTTTTTCTTGAGTTTGACTTTTTCCTGTGTCCCACATTTTGTTGCAGAATGTACGCTCAAGAAATTACACCAACGATACAATTTAGAATGTGTATTCTGTTTTCTTTTTCCTATTCGGTAAATATTTCGCCCACGCTCTATTTAAGACTCATTATTGCTTGATACAAAAAAGAAGAACAACAAAAATACAATTATTTACAATAATCCTACATTCAGAAGTTTTCATATTGCTCCAGCGCACGACGCAGCCACAAACAAACAAAGACTCGCCCGGCTCTCGTTAGTAACAGACGATGAATAACGAGTCGAAATGAAAAATGTGATGTACAGCTTTCCCGCATTGCTTAACGATTATCGTTCATCCGCACAATTCAGCGCACTGCACTGAAGGACGTCGGCCTGGAGCGCCCTGCAATTGCGCTTCCAAACGACCATCCCTCAAATGTCCCTTCTGCTTACAATCGCCTGCCCGAGGTGGATCATCACAAGCCGGTGTTTTTTATTCTTTTTTAACGTTTTACAGCACACTAAGTACACGAATAGCAACCCCCCGATTACCCAGGAAAGAGACGAACCCCTTGTTAAGGGCTCGCCATCACCCACCGATGGGGCGATCCATTTAACTGCATTTAGTTAACAAACTTTTAAACTCCTATCGATACTCCACAACGAGGAAGGGGAGAACATGAAACTAAGGGGAAAGGCGGAAAAGTTTTCCCACTTTTTTATTACTGCACCCACAAACTCGCCTACAGTCCTACAGTACCACACTGTGTCCCGGCTAGGAAGCTGCGGTTCCCTAGTGCTCGCTGGCGCACTTCAGGCGCACTGGCGCGGTCGTAAGGTACGAAAACGAGCAAGAAAGAGAGACGGATTGAGCAGAAACATCTAAATCTTCCCATCAGCAGCAACGTACAATGCAATCGATTGTAGCAAGTGCTCGCCGACTACCGAGGCGCGCAAGGAAAGGGCACCACCATCCTCAACCCTTGGCCAGTCGAAAGGTTGCCCAGTATAATCTTCCAAATGCCAGCAGCTACCAGGGAGAAGGAGAAGCAAATGAATGAAGATTCCCGCTTGCTTTTTTCGCCTTTAACCAACAGCATCATCGGCAATCTACAAGTAACCACAGCAGCAGGAGCCGGGAAGAGACACGAAACGCAATATCAAAAGGTTGCGTTCACTTGAAGCAACACATTTACGCATACAACACCGGGAATGGAAAGATGGAAGTAGGACGCTTTGGCAAGGCACGACACAACAAAAAATAGCATGCCCTAACTAAATGCCAACCGTTGCCACTGAGACTGCATACGAAGCTCCGAAACCCGAGACTCCACGGAACATCATCTTCCGCTGTCGGCTGGATTGAATGCGCCACAATGAAATGGCAGAAGTCGTGACAATATTGTTTTCTATGACATTAGGTTTTTATTTCGGAATATTTGGTTGTCTGTTCTAGTCATGTTGTTTGGCTTTTGACTCGAGCGTAAAAGATAAAGCAGCTGCAAAAATAGTTAAACAAGCACAACAAAGTCCCCAATGATGGAACGGTTGTTGTTACGATATCAAATAAAAAAAACCCGCGCTCCCCAGAAGCTTCCATCCAATTCTGACCAACGTTCAAACTACCATTTTATGAGCGGCAACTCATCATCTCCATTCGGTGGCATTGGCGGCTAAAGAGTTGCGTTGTCATTTTGGAGGAAGCTGTGTGAAATAGCCTTCGTTTGGCAGTTGGGTTTGCGAAATGCGATGGTACGGGGCCGAGCGAGCATTCAGAACAAGCCAACAAAAACAGCGGTGCAGATTGATTGAGACGGATGAACCTCAGGACGTAACTGGCAAGTCACCTTGTCAGTCATTTTCCCGCAGAACTGACCGCCTGCCCCAGGCCGGCCAGTTTAATTGATGATGAATTGATTGCGGATGAATATTTATGTGTGACGATGACGATGCCGAAACCAGTAGCGCATTGCGATTGAGATATGGTTGTTTCAATGTGTTCTTTTCCTCGGCTACCGTGCTATAAACCTCCGTCCGACATTCCAAATGGGTTCCATTTAGATGTGTTTCCCAAAGGAAATTGGGTCAGTGGGTGAAAACGTAGTACTCGTCACCTGGGAAAAATGGGAACATTCTACATTGAAATCCCAAATCCTTCGGCAGAAGATAAACATTGCCAATCATAACTCTCCAATCCCTGCGCCGTGTGTGATTGTCATTCAGCCAGGTGTCTCCGAGTTGGGTTCTCAAGAGGATAAAGGTGGCTGAATTATCCAATAAACTCTTTCCCCACCTCGCTGAACCAAATCCGTAGCATCATTTTCACACACAGCGACGTTTGTAGCGTCACCACACCTGTTTGGCTCTCAGTTTTATGCTGACGGGATAGGGTTAATCTTCTTAACCGGAAGCGTGAGAGACCGATATACACACTCCCACCCTGCGTACGTAATGCTTAAAACATCGAGGAAAACCATAATCCCAGCGAGCATGTTTGCACCTGTTCATCCAATTCCTCAAATTGCATAAATCACTGCCACAACACCAATAACTCCTTACCCCTTTTCTCCTGCATTTTCCATGCCTGTCCCATTCCCCAGTAGGTGGTGTTGGTGCGTAAGCTTATAATAAACCATTTACCAACACTCACCAATAATTCAGCAAGCCGGGCAAGAAGACGGGCACAGAAACATTATTCACTCGCGCACCGCGCAACGCCATCATCAACGAATGATTATAATAATAATAATAACGACGACGGTGATGATGATGACGATGATGCTTCTGCTGCAATCGTCCGTTGCACCTGCAGTTTGTGCAATGCGCTTTCGATAAAGAGATAGCTCGAACCGGTGTAAAGAAGGAAGAAAATCAACAGTATGTAAAAAACACACACATACACACACTTACGTGCAAACAAACGAACTCAAACTTCTCCGGTACAAGTTCTGCACACACCGTACTCCTGCTACGCTCGAATGAAGATAAAATTGGCTTTACTGGTTCGCGCACATCTTCCAGCGAGCGATAGTTCCAAACTCGCATCCAATCAACATCAACCTTTGCGTTGCGGATGCCGGGAGAGGATGCCAACAACGATGTGCATAGTGGTGTGTATTATACCATTTGTCGTGCTGCTGCTGCTGTCGTTAGTGTAATTAGATTTTCTAACCTCCTCCCGAACGTGTGTTTGGGTATGTGCTCGCCCGCATACATCATCAGTATGTACAGTGCATTAAGCTTAATTCCGGTGCACAGGTACGCTCCATGCGCACGGTCCCGCCCTAACGTGTGATGCATTTTTCAATAACTTTATAAGACTATCAAACATTCATTCCAAACGGGGCACCTGTTCTTGGCTTGAGGCTCCCTTTACCGACGTAGTCGGTATGCTCAAGCAATTAAAGACGCTGGAAAATGCGCTTACTCCCGCAAATCCATGTTACAACCGCCACTCTTTTTTACCTATCGCCAAGCACCAAGCGTTGCATAACTCCCTTGCGCATTCATCTCCGGAGTTGCATTTATGTAAAATGCGCGCAAAGTGTGTGTGTGTGTGAGAGAGAGAGAGACTTGTCTGCTCGCCTGCTTTCTTGTAGGATTCTCCGTTCATTTTAATTCCGAGCCTCGCGCCCAAGAGGCCATTCTGCCAACTATTACACCAATCAAGGGGTAAACTAAAGGGCAAACCGAACTAAGAGTCGGTCTACGATTCTCGTCATCGCAGGAACCCATCGGGGTCGGCCAGGGGTCGTTGACGCGGTTTGATGATGCTAGTTGTAGCTCATACTCTCTCTCTCTCTCTCTTTCTCTCTCTCTCTCTCTCTCTCTCTCTCTCTCTCTGTGTCTTTCTGTCTCTCTCTCTATCCCTTCCAATGTTAAGACGAAAGGAAAGCCTCCGTTTTCAGTGGGCGACCGAAAAACGTTCGGCACTTACCGGGCAAGACGTCATTAAATGTGAAGCAAAGTGTTTATGCTAGCGGAAAGCCATTGGTTGTGATGCGGGCTCGAAATCGCGCGGGGAGGCAAGGGTACGAGTGTGCGAGTGCGCAAATAGTTGAACAAATTCTTTAATTGTATGCTAAGGGAAGGAACCGAAACGGCATCCGTCTGGTACAATGTGGGCCCCCCTGGGAAGCCCTTGCAAGCGTGTGGTGCAAATCCGAGAATGGATCTGTCTTCCACTCGACGGCGGTGGGCGATGGGATGAGATAAATGCTCCCGACTAGAGGTGAGGGGGTTGTGTGCGACGTATAATTGAGTGAAAATTGAAGCATCTTCAACCGCCGCGTGGTGAGAAACCAAGCGAGGCCGAGCGAAAGCTAGAAGAAAAGCGTGGAGGCGGTTTATGGTGAAACAGCACAGATACACAGAACTGGCGCTGGTGGATGGTGCAACGCAACGGCTCGGTTTGGTGTAAAGTTGTTTGGTTTGTACACAGTTTCTGCAAAGTGATTATAGTACCTCGAGCATCGAGCTTCGAGAGAGAGAGAGAGAGAGAGAGAGAGAGTCGGTTGTCCGGTTCGTAATGTTGTGTCCGAAATTGCTAAACCACGAATCATGCCCGGTACGACGCTAGATGCAATGCGATTTGTAGTGCGATTCATCTTATTGCATCCATTTGCACAAGATCAACTGCACCGAGCACCCAACATCTCCATCCGGTTGTATTGGGCAAAGTTGTTGAAGCGGCGCATCATTTTCGTTCTTAATGCCATTTCCAAAAAACGATACCTTTTCACCGACCGTCCATCGTCCCGAAGCTCCTCTACATTTGGCGTCGATTTACTAGCAAAGTTCGCTTCTTTCCTCGCCCATTGCGGACCGTAATCCTTCCATCCATATAAAGCTTTTCACTTGCACACTATGGAAGAACCGAAACGCCTTCATACCACGCCAAGCAGCTCATTCCGTATCATTCAAAACGTTGACCAAGTTTTATGGCAAGCCAGGACGGGCCTGCATGGTATGCCGGCTCAAGAAAAAGGATGCTCTGCTGGGGCATTTCGCTGAAAATGGGAAAACAGCTAGAAACAATCCAGCCCGTAGCTCACCTTTTTCCATCATGACGCCAAACAACACAGTGAGCGAGTGAGCAAGAGAGATGGGAAAAAGCACACGCTTAGGATCCTTTGCGATGCAGACGACGAAAGGGAAACAGCCGGAACCGTGGGCATGGTACAAAACTATTTCCCGAGCCAACTTTTCCACAACCGCGCCTGGAAGCGCATGTTGCTCGTGGGGTGGCCGCGTGGTGAAAAGTAAAATCCTTGTAACCGCACACGTACATCCCGTAAAAGTTGGCTTATCGTTGAGCCTACTCTTTCGTTCGGGTATCGTTCCGTGGGTTTATGTGTGTTTCTTCTTCTTTTTTTGGTTGACTCGTTTGTTAGAAACAGCACCAACTGATCCCGAACCAGATGAAAGGTTGATGCTTTGCCGTTTGATATTTGAATAGACCGTGTTCCGGCAGACTTTTAAAGTAAAGTATATCATAGCAGAGTGGAATCTCAAAGTGCGACCTGCACTATGTGAGAGGTTTTGATTTGTGAAGGCATCTAAGTTGTTTTAAATACATTTTTGTATAACTTTTGCGCAACTTTTCGTAGTACATTACTGTGTAGCTACAAAAATCAAACCACCAATCTACCACTGTAGGACGACGACCACTTGTCGGTTGTTTCATGAATCGTAAAATAGATCATGACTCTGGGCGGTACATCATCGCTCATCTTCCAACCCTCTACGGGATGGTGATGGATCGAATGAAAACTTCCAAATGTACCTTTTACCATGAAAGGGTGAGGCATTTAACAAGATTCGTACATTCGCCCTTTGCCGGTGATACTGGCTATTTGCTGATCAATGGTAAATCTTTCAATTCCAGCGCACGTTTGTGCACCCCCTCAACTACCCACAACCGAATTCCAATTTGAGAATACTAAACTGTGAGTACACACTGTCGGCCGGGCAAACCGTGCTTCCGGCTTGTCGTGTTTCGTAGTTCGGATTTGATTACAAGTCAATAAAAGATAATTAAAGATGCTGGAGCGATAGCGGTCCTTCGTGCCTGCACTTTGTTGATCACTTACGATGCCGAACCCTGGGCAAAAAGGCAGCAAATTGACACAAGCTTTTGCTCGTGTGCTCGTCTTCGGCACTGCTCCTTGAGGACGTTTAAATTTTGCTATCGCAATTCCAACCTCGACGCCGGGGAAAGTTCCTGGTTGAACGATGTCTGGGCGAAAACTTTCCCACTTATCCGCTATGCCCGTACCGGTAAAACTGATGATTTTTCGAGCCATGAGAATAAAACCACACGCTGCCGTTTCCATCATCGATAGGCGAATGCAGTTGTGGAACGTAGCCATCCGGAGAGGTCCTCATTTTGCCGACAGGTGTTTGTCAGGACGGGATTGGATCATCAACGTAGAGCTAGGATATTGGACCGTGCAAGTACAGTAAAATTTTACAGCCCGACCTAGAATACCGAATAGATTACCGAGCGATGATTATCACTGTCTAAGGCCAGTGTGCGGCTCTGGTCATCGTTTGCCACTGCCGCTGCCCCTTTTTGGCAGCGATGGAAGGTTTTGTCTGAGCTGAACGGTGCTATTGTAAACTAGGACTTGCTTGATTGCGACGGACGACAGCTGGTTAAAATTGGACCGTTGCCCAATTTTTTTTCTGCTACAGCACAGCAACGAACATGGCTCCGGGAACATGTGGACTGGTTGATCCATGCTCGACGCTTATCCCGGTCCAATTTCAGCATCATCGGTAGAGCTCCCCCGAGTGGAAAGAGATACTGGTTAAACTGTTTATAGGGCAAATAAAAACCATCAAAGGCATCGTATCGCTCCGGAGGGCTGATGTTTAACAAATGCAATCGTTATTACAAGAATATTACATCCATCCAATGTCTTGTCGAACGTTTCTTGTGAACGATATCCCGAGGTCGATTTAATCCCCAGTGTGTAATACGTTAAGCTTTTGAATCTTGCTTTTTTAAACCAACATCTAATCCTGTGCTTCTTCCCCTCTCTTTGCAGGTATGTTCCAATTACAAGCAACCATTAACATGCTATGATGTCCCTTGAATTCCACATCGTTAGGTTATATAGTTCATGGTTGTAATGAGCTTCACAGACGGACTTGAGCGTCTTCCAAAAACACCGGGAAGGTAAAGTTTTTGCCCCACATGCGGTTTTGACTAATATTCGCTCTAACAAGCACAGATTTGGCCAGTAGCAAAGCGATACGGCAACGAAAAAGCTTTGTTCCGGGACATACTACACTGCTGCATAGTCATCCGCTGCAAATCCAGTGTCAGCTGACGTGCCAGTGAAGTGCCGGTTCGAATGCCCAAGCGTCTCGCTTCCGACCTGACAGGATGATGGTAATCTAATACTTCTAGATCCTGCCCTACGCTTGTCTCGTCCGAACTAGGTGTAGTATGTGGCTTTGCACTTGCGTATGCAGCGAAGGCAAACTCCGATTGCAGCCGGAAGATTGCTCATGACATCCATCAGGCTTCTTCTGGCCAGCGTCGCAATGCAGGCATATGGTCAGGAGAGATGCACCTACAAATCTTGTGCAGTTTTTTTTTTTTGTTATTTCATTCTGCTCTGTGTTCTCACTTCCCGTTCGCTTAGTTTCGTAATGGTTGCTTCCTTCCTCAGCGTTTGCCAGTCAGACCCGCTGCTCTGCTGCTGCTTGCTGTCGCAATGTACCTAACCGCTGCCTGCTGCCCGTCCCCTATCCGCCCGCTGGGTATACTGTTTATGAACACTTAAAAAGCCATACGCAACACCGCAAAGGGCCAACTTCTAAAACAACCACTCTTTGTACTGGCTACACAAGGCACTGGTGTCGGTGCTGGTGCCGTATACCGAACCGTTCCACTGCTCGGGAGATTCTTAAGACAACAGCCTTCTGCTCTGTTCCGTACCACCCCGAAATCCATAGCGCACCGACAGCGGGAGTGGCGATGCTATGTGTGTTCTTACTTCCTTGGTACCGCAGCCCCCGAAACGTTTGCACATTAGCCCACTCGACGCTGGTGCCTTTCGCTCAAGTGGAACCAGAAATAAAAACAACAACAAACCGAAAAAAACATCATCTTATGTTCACTATTTGAGCAGCACACACACACACACACACGACAGTAAACTCGCTCTTCTGCACCTACAAGCGAGTAAAATAAATCTACCATGACGAAAATATACACCCTCCCCGCGGGCCTTCCGCAGCACTAACTCTTACTTCCCTGTTTTTTTACAATGAAGTTTTTTGTATGTTGCCCTGAAACTCAAATTTTCTGACTCCATGTCGGATTTCAGCCCAAGACCGTAAGGACGACCGACGGGTCTCACTCGCAAGTGTTTGTTCATTTACATATTTTTCTGTCACCCGGCACTCGGGAAACCTCGTCGTTTGCCGCTACTCTCGGGCTGGGTCATACCAGCGGTCCGGAGCCCGAGGCTGGCATAAAAGTTCCCAATTGCTGGAGGATGGTTTGTTAAGTGTTCTGTGATTTCTAAATAAGCCGCTGCTGCTACAACGGCTATGTGCGACGGCTGCTACGAAATGGAACTGGATTGTGGATCAAACTTTTTGCCCGCCAGCGCTCTGACATTGTTGCGCATTGGTCGGCTGTTGTGGCGCTGTTGCCAATGCAAGGACGATGCAACTCTTGGGCACATTTAGGAAACCCGAACTCGCACCCTAAAGTGCATCTTCCGGTTTTCCAGACCGAAGCGTTTCCTGCACTCCCAGGCCAGCATCATTATTTCCCATGCATTTGAAGCATGAAGACGACAAGCTTGTTCAGTGTGTTCCGCTTTAAAGCAAGGGTGCATAAATTATCGCCCTCCGCCAGTCGTCAAGCCTCCCGCCAAGTTTGTTCGGCGTGGTGGAAATTGATAATTTTAATTGCTTCTGGTCGATCGATTCGTTCCGGTGCCCGCGGTTTGTGTTTCGGGTGGGAAAAACTGCCAAGCCATTTCAAAACGGCTCGACAAATGGATCAAATTATGATCAATCGCTTTTTAATTCGATCATTTCAAACTACACCCATTGAGAGAGACGGAGAGTTTGAGAGAGAGAGAGAGAGAGAGAGAGAGAGAGAGAGAGAAATAACATCAATGGCACGGGAGAAACCATCGTACTGGCGTTTCAGATCATTCCGGATGGCTTCCTGTGGGGTATTTATCATTCGCCGAAGCACAAGCTCACACACACGCACAGCTCACGCCGCTCAGTCACTCAATCTATCGAATTGCCCGGACATCTGTTGCTGATTGTGATGTGTTGTGCGCTTTGCAGGAAAATTGCTAGCAAAGCACCTTCGATAATCGATCTGTCGAGCCCACTTCTGCCCAGTGCACTCGAACTGGACAACACATCTGTTTCGTTACTCTTGTTTATGCTTATGGCACCGGACCGGCCAATACATCTGCCAGTACAAACTATACCCCAAGGGGGGGGGGGGGGGGGGGTTCTATGCTGTGTGCCGAGGGATCATAATTCGTACTCAAAGCTTTATCAGCTTCCTCCCTTGCTCTGCTCGGTTAAGTAAACCAATCATAAACCTTCTAACCATTACGGATCCCATTGGATGCTACAAGTAATGGGTCCCAACACGCCGGCTTTCAACGAGGTTCGATTTGTCGCCCATATTTGGACACAATGTGGATAGATTGATAGGGAAGAGACAGAGAGAGAGAGATGGAATTGTATGATTTAAGAGCTCCCCAGGTTGTTGCTGAATGTAATCGATTGACTCGACTGCGGCACTGCTTCGGTAGCTGGCCCAGGCGCAAAGGGGTGACAAACGGTCACATTTACCCCTCCCCACCTCCTTCTCGTCATATCGACTGTATCGTTTCCGGTTGGTGCGTTTTATTTTTCATTCCGTACGATTGTTCGGTTACATGCTACCTTTTTTACGCTTTTTATCGTACTTCTGCTGCTGCACCTCCCGCTCGCCCGTACGTGCCCTTCATTTGCCGAACAAACTCTCCACTATTTTGCCTGCATATCTTCGCGTGCTTCTGTTAGGCGCGTTCTCCCCATCCCTCTCTTTTCCTCGACGCGCACGCACCCACGCGTACCAAAGAATGGCCATTGCTGCCATTCCACCCTCGCCGATGGTGCGGGTGAATCGAATGGTTGTAGTTTGTCGTTTTATTAGCATCACAATAAACACAAACACTCCCAGCCCAGCCGCCCTGTCGTCCGACATGCTGCCCACTGGGAGGGATGGGTGCGAGTATACCCCGGTGGGAACAACAAACCGGCGAATTCGAGAGCGAAACCCTGAAGTTGAGCCCCGAGCATTGTCGCGCAGCTTGCTGATGGGCCGAAACCAAAAGCGTGAACGGAATTTTAATGCTGACTGTGGAATATTTTTATCCAGCTCACCGAACGGGCCAGCTCTAATGGCGGTGCGTCTCCGAGAGTGCAAACTGTCGTAAAGTGCTCATTTTCAATATACAAGCACACACAAGCAGACGCATTTTGTACACTTTTATTCACTTCGAAAGCACGTCACATTGGCACACTTTCATTTATTGAAATAAAAAGTTGACTCGTTTTGCTAACCCAAACCAGAGAACGTTTCATTCAACCCATTTCGACTGCGGTCGAGCAAAACCCCCTGTAGAACACTATGCCTATACCCCTACGAAGCTCGCGAAACAATTGAATGACATTTGTTTTGCACTGTAAAACGACACAATCATCATAAAAATTACTGCCACTGTGCCCCGTGAGATCGCTGCCATTTCGTTACGGTCGAGCTTAGAACGATGATGGCTGATGCTGCCGCCACCACCGTTCTCCGACAAAGCAAAACGCGTAAACCACCGCGCTATTTGTCTGCCGATCGCTTCGGTAAATGGGGGAATTCTGAAGCCCTCTCCCTGCTCCCACCACTAATACCAGCATCGATGTCAAATGTAAGCGTAGAATAATGCGACAAATACAGGCCCTCGCGATGGCCGTGGGTTGCCACGATGGCCGTTTACAGCCAATTTTGCAGCGTTTACAACCGCGTGCGCTGGTGGCTCGTTATCACAGAATAACTTTCCACCATCCTCACTGCTGCTGGTTTCGGTGAATTGTCACGCCGATAATTTGTCATGTATCAAACAGTTGCTGCTAGCAAACAGGCGGCTAGCTGAACCGTTACCGTGCGCGCGTCGGTTATTTTGACTTTCCCTGCTGCTGGTGGGTCTGTTTGTTGTTACAATTTAACGTGTACTAACTCTCACCCAAACACTCCCCCATGCCAGAGCTCGTTTGTGACATTGACCACACGTACCGACACGAAAACGTGCCGGATGTGGACGATGGATTTGCATAGCAATGGGAACAGGATTGGCGAAAACTCTATCAAAACCAGCCGGCCAACCAAGCATGCCACATGCGCACAACCAGCTCTTCACCAGCTAATCTTCGCTAACTCGGCTCAACAATTAGCCAATCAATCAGTGCATCAGCGAATGACCTATTTAACCATGCCGCCGCGATGGAGGCCACGGACAACTTTGCCGAACAAAACCCCATGCAAATCACGATGCAGGTAGATTGCGATGATGATGATGCACTTGTGAGTGTGTATGTGTGTGATTGCGAATCTCAAACCACGGGGTGGTGGTATGCACGAGCAGCGATGCAGTGGCCCGATATGCGATACTTTTATTCACTACTGACGCTCAGCAGTGCCCAGCAGGCCACGGTGGTGACGGGGCAGCCGACAGAGTCTGAGCATCCGTGTGCACTGCGTCACGAAGTGTGATTGTCGATTCAAGGTGCACTTGCCACGATGACTTCACGCTGAGATTGAGTCCGCCGGAGAAGGGCACGAAGGGCACAGAAAAAAACTACATTAAAGCGACTCGCTAACGATGAATTGGCAGCAACGGTGGTGCATATTGAAGCGTTTTATGCGGGATCGTTTAAAAAGTATCTTTTTCCGTACCAAACTGTGCAAGTGTTTAATGGATTGGGTTTAATGACGTTTTGCTTCGATTCGAGATGGAACTCAACAGCACACTTAATTCAAGCTTCCATAATCCACCGCTAATGTTTGGGGCAACTTCATTCAAATTGTTTCCTGTCCGTGTTGAGAAGATCGAAAGCCATCACGATCGTTCATTTGTACCATTTTTCTTTTCCATATGCAGCTGGCTGTAGTTCGGTAATGAGTTCAAACGATCCATATCTTTCTTCGTTCTTCGCTTTTTTTGGATTGTAACACAGCGAAATTGCTCCAATTTGAGCATCCGCAAAACAAGCCCTATCCAGCAGCATTCAATTTCAGAAGATTGTGGCTGAATGTAAAGATCTACTCAACCTGTCCGTACCTTATGAGGCGAAAAACTGGCCCCGATTACATCACTTTCATTCGAAACACATACATCATCGCCAGCACGCGAATGATCCATACCGGCGCGCGCGGTGGGAGAGATTGCTAAACCCCGTTCGGAATTGACGAGCCCAAAGTGGCTGGATGAGGTTGAGGTATACGCGTTACCAAGCAAAATGGGTGCCTCGAAGAGGAGAGGAAAACAAAAAATACCATACGAAAATCCATGAAAGCACGATCCGAAGAATGTGGAAGATGTGCTGCTGCTGCTGGTGCTGGTGGTGGTGCCCGTTCATAAGAAGCGTAGAAACTAATTTATATTTTCGATTTAGTTTAACGTCCGAACGAAATTGGGCACTTGCTCTTCGCCCCAGATCGGATCGTTCTCCCGGTGGGGCTTGCTCGCGGATGGTGGTGGATGATGAGCACAGATCGTAGATTTTGGCTGTTGGCCCCGGAGGATGACCTCTAGCGGCGGTAGATGATCCAGCCTCGCTAGACAGAGCGAGCCCCACGTAATGGCGATAATTTAACACGCGCTTTGCGCAACCAACGCTGGCATCATCCGCCATAGAACATATGCTGCCGATAATTGCCTAACAGCCATCAAAGCGACTCGGAGAACGATACGGTACGGTGCGAAGGGGGAAAGCAGAATGAAGGAAATAGAGCTTGGAGCAGGAACCAAGCCACTTTTTTCTCGAGGCTTCATTTTTTCGTCTTTCGTCTCGCTGTGTCGGTCACAGACACAAATCAAAGACCACTGTTCTAGCGAAATCATAAATCCCTCAGCTTTTCGTTTGCAGATGGTTTTGCGAATGGGGTGGCACGGACTTAAATGGTTCACTCCTTGTCGGCAAGGGCAACCCGGCAAGCATGAAATAGTATCATCCACACAGCCGTTTCTCCTTCACTGACTTTTGGCAAGCTGCTTTGGCACGGACTCGAAACGCACAGCCCGGTAACCGTTCCTATCGGTGGGGAGGCTGGACGGTTTCATCGTAGCATACCAACAACAGTAACAACAAAAATTGTATAGAACATGGACACATTCCTATTCCGGAATACAAAAGTAAATAATCGACTGGCAAATGAAAAGGAGAAAAAAGCTCTGGAAAATCTATGCTACTGACAGGCAAAAGTTACGAACCATCAGGGAGTTGCAAGGGCATTTTCAACAGCAGAGGGAAGGTAGAGAGAGGCCGGTAAACTCCTGCTTTCGACAAGGGAAAGAGTTATACCATTAATGGTCCAATACTACTCGCCTACTGGCGGCAAATAGTGCTTGGCCGGGGGCAAAGGCGAGGAGGCGTCGGAAGTCTGCGTCAAGGCACGGTAGGTCCATCATAGACCATGCCGTTTCGTCTAAGAAATGGAAAACGGTTGTATATGAATATTTATGCTACTACAGAAAATACACATTTGCCTTCTACGTACGTGCGGTGTCGTTCGCTGGCCGGAACGGAGAAACAGGGGGCGGCCCGAGGAGCTAACGTAACGACGCAGCATGAAATGCTCTGCTAGTACGCCGAAACCTTAGCAAGACCAAGGGAGATTCCTTTCGGAAACACTATCTTTTCCCGCCTGCCGCGTCCGTTGGTCTGGCATGCCTTGGATTCGACCGGCTCCGAGACCTTGTACGTGTGCGAGTTTTTGGTTCATCATGGCAGCAGAACTTTTGAGGCTCAGTCAATACCCCGGTAAAGTCTTAGCAGGGAACGAACCCACTCGAAACTCTTTCACTGGTTCTTCTACGGTGGGCTTCTTCGCTGTTTCGATTTGCTGCTGTAATCGAAACATTCATATTGATTTTTTTTTGGTTGGCTTCTTTGAGTCAAACGGGGAGTCTTAAGAATGGAGGTGGTTGAAAAAAAGACGAGCACAACAATACAGAAGACGACGCAACCAGGAAGGAAACCAATAAACAATACGAACGTTCATAAAGGACGTCTTCAGTAGACGGCGACGACGACGACGACGACGACTGGCGCAGGTGTAATAAATTACGCTTACGTATGTGTAAGCACACACACACAAACACAGCACAAATACGCCCGCGTAACTTCCTGGTACGGAAGCACTTCTTCATCGAAAATTTCGAACGCGTCCTTTGTGCCTCACATCCTGAACTTTTATTTCATCTTCACGCAAGGATTTTTTTTAAAGACTCCTCCACCCTTTTCCGATGTGTACCGACGGGGCCGTCCGTTCACATGGGACGTGACGAGCTGGGTGTCAATTTTTGGAAGCATACAGCCTTCCCCTCCCTTCCACCAGGCCCACCCTGACCCACCGTCACTAACCGGCACATCATAAATTTGCCAAAAACGCGGCCCCGAGATTGGATTCACTCTTGGGAAATTCTTTGTACAAAACTTTCACCCTCAAACAGGAATCTTTCCAAACAGAGCCCTTTTTGCAGTTTTTTTTTTTCATCATATCGACTACCATCAAAGTCAAACAGAGGCACAACACGCGCCCAGCACAGGTGCCCCAGTAGGCAAGCCTTCACACGTGCCCCAGGTGCCACATCTTCTGAGGGAAATATAAATGAAGGGCTTGCTGGAGCTTCTTCGTTCGGGCGGAACCGAGCTTGCTTGCTCTTTTGAACGTGGGTGATTTTTTTTTTGTTGTGAAGTACGATGAAAATAGCATTCAACAGACAGGCCCGGGAAGAAAGATTGTGCAGACCGTTTCAACCGAAGGTGGGTTGGTTGGGTATAATTGATAATACACAAAAATGCCAGGAAATAATTAGCAAACGACACGTGAAGCAGAGGTTGGTTTGCATCTTTTAATGTTGCGAGCAATAACGATGCTTTATGCGCAGTAGGTTCTAAAAATGTTCTCACGATTTGCTGTGCTATGACAACAGTTCCACAACAACAAAAAATCGAATGTTCTCTCCGGAGTGGTGATTGTTAGGTAAGCGAGGACCGTACCAGTCGAGCAAATCCATTGTGAAGTATTTTCAACTCATAATCCGCTCTCATACAAGTTCTATTTGTGCCTTTCGGGCATCGATTTGATCCATCATTCAATACCTTCGATTCTTTTCCTTATTTTGCCCAAAGCGCCCCATTCAGTGCGTTGTTACGGAAAAATGAGCTAATCCGATCCGATGCTCTACCTGCCTGCCTTTATGTCTCTTTGCACAAAATGAGGAATATAACAAAAAACCGTTCCAAACTGCATACCTTATCCATCAATCATACTCGCACGGTGAGCGAACATTGGCATTGGTTTGCCGGGATTTTTTTAAATCGGATCACCCAAAAACAGGGAAATGAAAAACGAAATAAAATCCCTTGCCTTTGCTCTCACTTTCCCATAACATACGAGCTAGACTTAGTAATGATGCGTATCAGTTCGTTGTACGTTGCCTCCCGCGACACCTCCCTTGGACACTGATGCAACACTGATGGAAAATCCTTTCCTTATCACCCGGCGGCTATTTAAAGGAAATCCGCCGTAAAAGAACTACTTTCTCGTGTGTGTGCGTCCGGGCGATCGTAAAGGTAGACCTTCCGACCAACGACGATCGAAGAGGATTTGGACATCCTGATGCTGCCGTTGAAGGGGCCAGTCCTACGGCGGGTGTGCCTGATGGATGGATGGCTAGAATGCTTATCGGACAGCCACAACCAAAACCACCGCACACACATAACGCAGCACACAAACTGGACAGAAAGAAAGCCGACGGTAACGGGGCCCATTTTCCAGCGTACCTTGCGTACCTCGAAATGGGAAACCGCCCTAACCGAAAAGACGAAGGAAGTTCTTTACGACTGTGGGCTGAACCTTAATTTAACCTGATCATTCCTGCCCCATTCCATTGCGGCACGAGACCCTGGCGCACAGCACCACCACCACCAATAGCAACAAAAAAACATAAATATTAGATTAGCCGCGTGTAAATATGAGAAATTAAATTGAATTTCCTGTGTGAAACGATGGCCTGGTCCGCCACTGGGCCGACCGCGCTTTCGTTCCGCTCCAAATCTATGCCACGGTTCCAAGGCGAAGGCGAACTGACCCGATGGGACCGTAGAAAGGAGTTCCTTCTACGAATAGCCGCGCGGTTTCGGCAAAGATTAGCCGTCAGAGGTAGTACCTAAGCAAATAGGGCAGGCTTAGCCAGGCTTTTAAAAGACGCTACAGCCTATACTATGGGGAAGCCTTGCAGTGGTAGCGCTACCGCGCCCGAAAAGCGCTATTTATGCAAAACGGTGACAATCCACTGGCCACGAGCAACGCAAAGACAACCCCATTAACCTTTTTTTTATGGGCAACGAGGGAGGGAGACGCACAGGGTCACTTTGACACGGGACTAATGCGCCACTCATCTGCCTGCACACACAAAAGGGATCGCAAGCAATCGCGGATTCGGCGATGGTGTAACATTTTAATTACGTAGCCGTTTTACACGCAAATGCTGACCCAAGTACGGTGTATGTGTTTGTGTGTGTTGACATAAATCAACCGGAGGTCGGGGTCGATGGGTTCGGGAGGACAATTTGTCATAACACGATGGTTACAAATGTCGGCGCGTTGACGCCGGATGGACGGTTAGAGGGGCTCGTTTTGTTAGGAATGCTTTTCTTAATTCTTTTTGAGACGATATTGTTTATCTCTCGTATGGTGAGAATTGTAATCTTTTCTCTGTTTTAAGTGTGAGCTTTGCTTGAACATTAATAGCACTGGTTTCAAGCCGAATCTTATCTAGAACCGGACCGTTTGGTGCCTGACATCGCGAGCAGCCAACTCCTTCGCTTTATCAGTTGTTCTACTCCCGAAAGGGTTATTCTTTCTTCTCACGCTACCGAGCTGTCTTCAGAGCCGTTTCCGCTACGGCACATAATTCACAGGATCTTATTAGCCGGCATCAGTTTCCGTTCAAACCCAGGACCGGGATTCCCATCGGGCCTGAGTGCTGAGTTGAGTTTTTTTGTTTAATATTAAAAACGATAATTCATTAAAAGTCGTCCGCTTCCTAGTTGGTAATATGAGATTTTTTTTTCATTGTTCTTTATGCTTGCCCGTGGTCCATTATGCCTTTCGGGCCGTTTTCTTCGGTGTGTTGTGCCCGGGAGCGAATCGCTGGCTATTGCTGGCCTACCTTAAGTTACCCTTGCAGGTATGCTGCATCATCTTGGCGTGTGTTTGGAAGACGAACAGGTACGAACAGACGATTTAGCTGCATCTCTTTACACGCTTGCTCAAGGCACGGATAAAATAAAACGAATACGGATCAAACAGGGGCCACCATTGGGGTTGAAAATGGGCCGTTTACTGTTCTGCCGGGAACCTGATCGTTTCGTGTTTTTGTCCCTGTCGGCTCGGCGTGACTTGAGCTGGCCGATTCGAACCGTCGTCTTCCAACTGCCCTTCCGTGTTTCTTGACGGAATGGAACGCTTTTTTATGTGGCTTCACTACACAAACGTCGACGTGAGCATATGGTCGATCCCGCACTTGACAGCTAGCGAAGACGGTAAGGTAAGGTGTCGTGTTTATGAATATGAAAAGCCACGGTCCAGCCCGTGGGCCGATCCGTCGAGCGATTTGATGAAATTGGGCTTCTATACTTACATCGACAGTTGGTCACTGCGCCAGATTGTGCGCACTTGCGCTGGTTAGAATTTCTTGAGGTTAAACAGTTTACCCATCGTGGAGTGATCGCCCCGCTGTACGATATCGGAGTAGGCAAGTGCTGCAATCTTATGAAACTTGAAACTACCGTTTTTTCTACTTTACTTTACTTTACCAACGGCACAAAAAAGAAGCTTCAACAGGGCAAACCACGGCAAAACGCTCCATCCGGCCAACCGGACATCACATCTGCCAACTGTTATGTCGAGCGCAATCATAGCCAGCGCCCGGACAGCATAATCATGCCACGCGATCTCTTCCAAAGTTTTGCAGGCTCCCATGAGGAAACGCATACGTGAACACAGACACACGTACAGAAGGAGTTCGGGTCGTGAAACCACTAATTAGAATACATGTCCCATGGGCCACGATGAGGAGAATGTTTACTTTTATGATTAGACTTTACTTTTTATGAGCTCCGACTGGATATGTTTTCACTCACTTGCCAGTCAGACGTTGGAGAAGACTACATTCCCGAGGAGACGACTGCAAACCTACAATAAAATGGAAAAAGGGGTGAACACGAAAGTTGAGAGGAAAAAATAGAGCTCGTCTCCCGTCAGATTTGCCCCGGACCGATGGTGCTAATGGTCAAATAAAAAAGCTCACTTAACGATTCCACCCCAGAATTCGTGCTCGAAGAACCACGGCCAGATAAAACATCCCCCCGCTTACCACCAATCTCTGCCACACACACAAACACACACACACACACACTGGATGTACCAAATCAACTTCATAATAAAAACATATTCACTGCTCAACACGACAACAAACAGTTCAGCATCCACAGAGCATCCTTGCCTCCTAGAGCGCCAAAAAACCGGGCGACAGACAAACGCAAAGACAAACATGGTCATAAAATGGGATTAAAGCAGAGAATCATGATGTCGTCCCGCTTGCCGCTTGGGGGCAAGGAACGCAAAGAAATGTAGAACAAACTAGGAAAGCACCCCAAAACCGTTCCAACCATCATAAACGTACGACAACGGGCCAGAGCAAATCTTCCTCCACGTCCACGTTCGGCTTTGTCGTTGCAGGCTACCCCCAACACGCCCTGTAGAGAAAGCCGTCCACTTGTCCCGGTGTACACAGGTCGCAAGTACCGACCGAGGACGAAACTGACAAAAGAATTCATAGCAATGCTTTAATTGAATTAATTAACGTTAAAATGCTATATTTACACACTCCGGTTCGGGCGGTGCGGGACCTGGGAGTCGTTTGAGAACTCCTCAACTTTCACGGAACTCTGCCACCTGCAACTTGGAGCAAAAGGGGGGGTATTGTGTCCTCTGGCGTTTGCCAACCATCGGAGAAAAATCCATCGCAGCTAAACGAAGCACAATGGATTGCCCCATTGGAGCGGACTGAGGACTGAGCAACGGAGCGAACTGTTAAAACTGAAAACTTTTCCACACCGTCACCTTTAAATGACAGCCTTCCTTCCTGCAGATGTACTGAATTCGCAGCAGCAGAACCGGCAGTACCCCCTCCGATCGTGTACCGTACCACTAGCAAATATCCCGGCCGGAATACCAATCAATTTCCCTGAACACTTCGAAATTGCACTCAGCATCAGACATCGCCACCGGTACGATGGTGGAATTTTAAAACTTGACCTCCCGGCTCCACCGAACGATTCAAGTGAGACATTTCTAATGCAGCTTTTGTACACGGTTCCACGGTGCACTGGGTGCTTTCGAATGCACTGGGTGGCGTTTGCTCTTTCGGGTGGGAAAACGGTCGAAAAACAGCACTCCCGACGTGACCGGACTTGCTTACCACGGACACTCTGGCCTGGCCGGTGAGAGTCCCCGACTCTTGCCGGAGCGGAAGTTTATTGCGATTGTTCAGACCGGGAATGTTCTAACACACATTCGCCGGCCCAATGGGTTGTGTGGACAGAAACGTTGCCCATCCGTTCACCTGCGGGGGGCCACATCCCTTGCCGATGGGTATCGACGCTGTTAACAGTCGTCTTCGTTATTCCCCCCGCAGCGCAGTGGTTGGAAATATCTCAATAAATGTAAAATGGAATATTGCAATCTGTTCGTTTACCGCAAGTCTTGAAAGAGCGTAAGATCAATGTAGGTATCTACGAGCAAAATGTCATCGACAGAGCTATAGAATCTTTGGTTCTGGACATGCCTGGATGGAAATGGTACCGATGACGGGTCAAACCCAACGTCAACGAGCGGAACCTTTTTGACATTTCGGAGTCCTCGCACCGCTCAATTGCATCGATCAAATCAGAACAAAAACCGGGTCATACTACCAGTGCACCCAAAACGCACCTCGTCTCTGCCGACCGATTTTAAGCCTAGCGTAATGGAATGACAATATTTCACCCCTTCCCCGATATACATTATAACGCCATCATCGCACATTGCTGCATGGAAAATATTTGCTCTCGATTGATTCGATTGCGCTCGGGCGCATAAATCACCGAGAATTCTGACGAAGAACACTTCTCGGTTATCCACTGTTGTCGATCCGTCCCGCTTTCCCACCCGCTTTGAACGAAGGGGGATGTTGATCGGGCAGATTTATCGAGCCTTCGGTTTGTCGGTGCCGGGCGGAAACCAGGCGACAATCGATGGCAGGGCATTTATTTTAGTGTGGATCAATTTCGATAAAAGCCGCAGAACAGAACCCTCTCTCGCACTCTTTTGCACAACACTGTCCACAACTGTCAATCACAGACCACAGAGCGTTCGAGAGGGCTTTATGCGCGGGAGTGGGCTGCAGTGCAGGGCAAATAAACAATAAATTGGAAACATGCCGCGCGGACGGGAAGAGATGGAACAGAAACTCATAGCTCAGTGTTCCGCTGCTTGATGCCACTAGTGACACTAGACTAACTAGCTGCGGTAATTTACGGTATCGATAATGGCTGCGACGCTTCCCGCCACACCGTGTCGCGCGAAACGGCGTGTAAAGTATGGGAAAAGGGAGCGCGCTTGAGCGCGCGAAAGTTGATGACAAGTTTTCGCATTCTCACCCGTTCCGCCGTTTTCGCGAAAGCGCATTGGTTGGATTTGTTTTTCCTTCGATACGGTGTGTGTTGGTGCACCGCAGCATCACTGCAAGCAGTGCTGCAGTGTCCCCGAGGCACCCACCCCACACTTCCTTCCGCGCACTGTGGTGAATTGGAAATGATGATGCAAATTTTCTTTGCTCTCGTTCGTACCTCGCAGCACTGCAGCTCTGCAATAAGAAGTGGTTTGGGATTGCCCGGACCTCTTCCTCATCCTCCCTCTCTCCCTCATCTTTTTAGCGGTAACGCTTCCCACACAGGAGGACGCTAATGTTCTTGCAAGGCGCACGGCACGGCGCAAACAGCGTAATGATTCTGGTGCTTTCTTGGGAAATTGATTTTGCTGCGCTATGGCAAGGTTCCGTTTATTTTTGCCATCCCATCTCCACCCCGCCGACCTTTCTTCCGCTTCCGACACTCGATGATTGTGCATGGCTGAGACCGGTCAGCGGACGATAGTCGCGCGCGCGTAAAAATGCCACTCTCCGCCTAGGGTGACGACGATTATCGTCGCCGGTCTAGGATTAGCCCTTGAAATGCGGCACCAAAGGACAGCAACGTGAGTCGTGCCGGGTGGAACGAACTTTTCCCGGGTGCAATACCTGTGCTAGTGGCGGGTGGGAGACGCGTTTGCATAGTGTGATCCCACACTTGGCGCCCGCCGATAGGCGTCCAGTCAACCGGCAAGTGACCTTTTTCGCAAACATTCTCCCGGCAAATAGCGACGCTGCACAACGGCGTAATAAGCATACACCTTGGGAGGAAACGAACGAACAAAGCTACACCAAATGCAATCAGCCACAATCCAACTAACTGAACACCACGGCACAGACATGCAAACGGCGCATCAGGCTTGCCCGGGTTGCGGTGGCATCACCGTCCCTTTCGCTACGGTGTGCTGTGTTGGAGTAAAGCCCTGTATATAGAAACAAAATAGCCAAGAGAAGAAACAGAAGTACAGCCAAAAAGAGAAAATAACAGCCAAGCGCACCTTCAAGTGCAATCTCAGGCGCATCGCAAAGGCGGGAAGATCCGATGCCTGTCCTCGGCTATAAAGTCGACCGATTGAAAGTCGTGCTACACCCCCCGAAGGCACACAGCGCCACGCACGCTCGTCGCTCGAAAATGGCGTCGGTTGGAGCGTAAAATCACGGTGGGATATCTTTTAAAATTCAGAAAGCATGTTTCACCCGGGGCCAAATCGAGATTGCGATTTCCGACGAGCGACGATCCGCGCCGCGTTCTAACCCGGTTCCTTCCCGCTTTCTGTGTCCCCTTGTATGCGAGGGGGGGGGGGGGTTTCGCACGATGCCGAGACACACACTTGTTTCAATACTTGCGCAGCTTATTTCAATATCGCGTATCAGCGAGCGGCTTCAAGGGAGCGACATTTTCTTGAGCAAAAAAAGGGCAAAGTAGAAGGTACATTTTGCTGATGATGCGCTAGTGGCATCTCGGAAAAGCTAGCTGCGGGGGTGGGTTGGATGTTTGCCCAACCTGACGGGAAGTTCCCACAGTGCCCCCACCATCGTTATGTCCCTCTTTTCCCGCACTTGTTTGTGTGTATGTGTGTGTTTCTTGTTTATTGTTATTCATCTTCTAAGTCCCAACGGTCGGAACTTTGCCATTCTTGCGGTTTGCCCGGAAAATGCTATCGCCTGACGGACGTCGATTGGAGTTTTTCGTGCTGTTGTCCCTGATGGTTGTGTTCTAAGCGATCGTTCCTTCCTATTTGTTTCGTCCTGCCTGCCAGCCTCCGAGCCCGTCGCTTGTTTGTTTACATGTGTGGGATTTTGGGTTTATTTCTGGGGTGGTGAAGCAATGCTAATAACATTTCCTCTTTTCTTTTTATTTCAGGTGAGGCGCAAACGTTTCTACAACAACAATAACAACAAAGATAACAAACAACCTTAGCAACAGGTTTGAGATCCTGCGGCAATGTTGATTGATAAGATAGAAATGCATCCTTTTTTCGATAAAATTTGATCCACTTACATCGCTTCCTGGCCTCCAGCACCCGAATTTTAACATTTTATGGGACATTCCTTGTGCGTATGTGTTGTGTTTCTGGTCTTGGAGTGCTCTTGATCCAAACGCAATCGTACATCCCACTGCCTGTGAGCCTTTTAATGGATGCTCACATTACGGCATTAAATGGAGACAAAAAAATACAAACCAACGGGAGATCAATTCCCGTACGCAGCGGCAATGGCTGCTGCAATATGTGGAGAGTTTATTATCAGGCCCGCGTGCCCGAAGCGCTCTCCGGCCGGCAGTATATTACGGGGTAGTCCACTGTCCACTTTCCGGCGGCAATAACATAAAAGCTAACATACGACCTAATTTAACGAGCTTTTCCCCCTCCCACTCTGGGGTAGCTGTTGTTTTTTGTGTCGTTCTTTACTTTTTCGCTCTTTACGCTGCGTGACACAGCGGGACGTGGTGCGCGAAAAATGAACAAATATTCCTCCCCGCGTGCAAAAACAAAAAAACAACAGACTACAACCTCCCCCCTTCGAAACGCCGGAAACATGCCCGCAAAACTTGCACTATAATGCCTGCGGAAAGATTATAACTCATAATCCACAGCCCCGCATTCGCGAGATGAACAACAAACAGACGCGAAATAAAGAAGAGTCGCCAGCCAGCCAGCAGGACACACGGCAGCATAAACATGCCGAAACAGCAGCAGCAGCATCGTCGTACGTACCCATCGGCCAGGCAATTGGCTTATGGGTGGCGTTTGTCGCTTATGGCCAAACGCCAGAATAAATAAAGCACAAATTCCCCTCCTTCCGCTGCACGATGCTCATCCAGACGACATTATTTGGCCAGTTGAGCCATTGTGCAGTGCAAACGCTGGAAAGCTTCATTCCCGCTTTTTTTTTGTTTTTTGGTTTCGGAGACACTTTATGGCTTTCCCTCCCACCGCTCTCCCCCTCAATACCGTGGCAAAGATCACCCGGTTAGTGGATGTTTGTGGTTTACTTCGCGATTGAAAGCTACGGTTTTGGTTGTGTTTTTATTCCCTGGATAAGAGCGTCCCGTATTTTGTGCAGTATCGCACCGCGGGCACACTTGCTTAAGCCGGTCACGCAAAAGACGTTGCCGCTGTGCAAGATGAATAGTATCGCACTAATTGCATTGGCACGGTACAAACCCGCCAAACTCCGCTACAGCAGCAGCCCGACCGAAAAAGAAGCTGCTGTTGTTGCACAAAAGGTGAAATTCTTGCTGTCGTCGTCGTCGTCGTCGTCATCCTCCTTCTCCTTGAAATCGTGCCAGACCCACACGGAAAAGGGCAGCGAAGGGAAGTTCGCAACCGCAGCAGCGCGCACGTTGATCAGCTCCGCAAGTTTTCGCTTGTCAGTGGCGATGCCCGCCGCCCCGTTTCGCGAGAGCACGTCGGATCGTGATGATGCCGATGGCCCCGGGAAGATGTCCCGGTGAGCAAGTAAGAAAAAAAAGAACAGTTAAGAACGCGCGTTTGAAGGAAGCTGCTGGTACGCGGGCCCTGAAGACGATCTGCTCCGCGGGCGCAATAAACAACTGAAATAATAATAATTGTCGTGATTTGAAGTCACGTTCTGCCGTACATTAGCATGTTTCGTTTCCGAACGAAACCTGTTCCTCCGCCCTCCGTGGCTTCGATGTTGGTGTTGATTCCGGGCGTCGTGACCTCTTGGAGGCTCTCATGGCGGCGAGAGAGAGAGACAGAGACCGTATGCCGAGTGCTGGACGGACGGAGGGGATGGTAGTTTTAATTAAATTTAAAAGAAAACTAAACGAATCGACCCACACCGACCGACCGCGAGCACTTAACGCACATGTACCCTCACCCTGTTTCATGGCCCTCGTCTCCCTGAAACCTATCAAACTTGCCCCCCAAAGAAAGCGAGGGGAAGACGATAGATAAATCTACCAGCGTCATTTTTTTTTTCGGTTAAATTTATTTCATTCGCACCCAACATTGGTACCTCCCCGTCACGAAACGGACGGAAAACTTCAAACTGACCGTTCGCTGTCAAGTCGCGGCCACTAATGGACGCGAGAGGCAGAAACGATGAGACTGTTTTTAAAAAGATATTGTGCGTGATCTGTTTCTTTCCGCCTGTCCTGTCCCTCCGAAGGGCTCTTTACCATTGCGATAAGACACCCCCAGGAGGCATTCGTGAGGAGAAGGTGGCCAGCACCCTTCACGACCTTCGCTCGAAAATAAAATCCCATCGAGTCCACGAGATTGCTCCCGCTGCAGGCCACGAACGACGACGCAAAAGCTCGTAGGCAGGCACACGGGCCCCGCCGGGCAGCACCGAAATGCGCGGGATCGAGAACGCGAACCCCAAGATTACCCGGCAATATTGCGCTTTAATGGTTCGTAATCTAACTTTAAATGCTGCCGCGGCCAGCGTTTCGGTTTCACGAGGGGGGACGAAACATTCCATTCTAGACGATTCCGCCCGGGCTAGGGAATTTGCTTGTCAGACCCCACGGTTTCGATTTTCTCCCTCGGTGGCATCACTACTCGAGCTTACTCCACGCGAAATGAACTTGAGCACTTTTTGGTGGAGAATCTCTTGTGGGGAAAAAAGCAAAGAGCAAAAAAAAGAATGCTGAAACACCGGATGTGTAAACAAAATTTACGAACCAATCCCAGCGTGCAAAGCACGTGCCAGCGACGGTCTCACGGGATATAGCGAACTCTCGTCTTTCCCGGCCGCCGACCGTTCGGCTGAAATGACCGCAAAGCGCGCGAACTTAATGTATCAATTCGGTGCTGGGAAAGAGCCGAAGCGTCACCTTAGCGTCGATAAAACTGTCAATTACACGTGATTTTATTTCACCCAACCTAAGGCGCTGGAACAGGTGGAATGGGGCGTCGCGGTGCGTGTTTGTCTTCCGATCGAAGATGATGACTTTACGAGCTTCCCGGCAAGCCGGCTTTGAGATGGGAAAAGCGACGAATTGTGTTTTAACGACCGTTCGCCCAAATTAGAGGTTGTTCGAACGAAAATCACCCAGCGGGCTCAAATGGGAGTGTAGCGCTTGCTTTCTTCTTCTGCCGTGCAAAGACGATATAAATTAAAGTTTGTTAAAGTGTGCACAGCATCACGGTTCACGGTGTTTGAGTCGTTCCACCATTTGGGGCGCGATCAACTCAGTTCGCTTGGCAGAACGAAGCTATAACGCGCCATCACAGCAGCACTTTCACATCAGCTTCTCGCGAGCTTTCGTGCTAATCAGGTGCAAAGTGCATACGACTGTGCGCGGCTGTGAAAACATGCGAAAGTTCTCCGTACGGCTCCGCTCCAGGGGCAGGTGCAGCGTAGCTAGCGCGATTCTGAGACTCGCTCCGTAAATTTGCATGTTTTGTTTTTTCTTCGCACGCACATCAAACCCGTGCCGAGAAGGCGCTTCTTGTCCCAAGTCGGGCGGAAAGTTTTAGATACGCTTCCTTCGAAACACAACCAAGCGCTGTAAAACAAAACGAATCTCGCGCCTGTACGCCGAGCGACCGCACCTTGCCGTATAATTTAGTGTGTGAAGTTTTTAACGAGTTTTTAAAAGCCCACTCATTCGACCGATGGGAAGAGTGAAGGGAACGTGGGCTCGGTCAGGACGGTTTCATTTTTTTTTTTTGCCAGACCGGTCCAACTCAAACATTTGCCCGAAGTCTAACTATCTTACCTCTAGTATGCCATTACTGGTGCTGGCAATTCCGTGAACCAGATCTCACCGACATACCGGGACTTTCCGAACGATGACTCGCACAATTCATGCCAGCCGACAAATCAGGACCCCGATGAATCAAACCATTAATCGTCTCCAATTGCCTACACATTGAACCTTGATGGTAGAATATCCTTGTCGCATTCCATCTAATTAGAATTGTTTTGCGAATACGGGGATACCGAACAAATAGTTCCGCAGAAATCCATTTATCTTCGGCCGATATATTGGCAACGATTTTGTTTCCAATTAGCCGCTGATTGGTGGCTGACCAGCGCGCTACCGGAGTTTTTTTCTGTGCCTTTTGTCTTTACAATTTCCTGATACCAGCAATCGATCGGCTCGGGGCAGCGGAGGCTCTAAAGGAGTTTCCGCGAATCCGGTGCCGCTTTTTCAAGGATTTGCACACAGGACTGTAGTTTTGGTTGGCTGCCACCGAACCGAAAATGAAAGTTTGCAGCCAACCAAAATTCCCGCGAGTTAAAACCAGGGGGGAGAACAAGAACAGCAAAAAATGCTCCCCGCGCTCCAACACAACGGTGAGCGCCAAATCATGATGTGTTGTATCATCCCTTAGGCATCCCGGAATCCCACCACGGCAAGAATTCCGAATGGTGATTGTAGTTTTGCGCCCCAAACACCACTCTCCTTGGGCGAGAGTTTCGCGGCCCAAACGTGTGCTAATTGACTGAGCTTTCGCTTTAACACGGCCGTTCGTCGGCGAAGATGCATTCCGATTTGCACCGCTACGGCTGATGCATTCTGGGAAAGGGCTGCTGCATGAGCAATAGAACTGCTGAGGAAACGACTACCTGGAGTATTTACGTAAAATGCTTAAGGCACCGAAGGTGGGTGAGATAACTTCATCCATTACTGTGCAGTTGCTAATGCTCATGATCCAAATGGGAAGATAGATGGTTTCTCATATTGCAATCAATACTCAAAACTAATGCAATTTCGTATAAAAAATATTCTCACACAGCTAGTAGATTAATTTTCTAACTTTTCTTCCCGACAACAAAAAATCATCCATAAATCCCAACATAAAAAAGCGCACCCATCTACAAAGCAATAATTGTGTTTGAGTTGCGGGTGAGAGAGGGGACCGAAAGCACCGAAAGAAAAGATAAATATTTGTAAACAACTGTCCCCGAAAGATTGCATTTAAGAAAGAGATGAAAAAAAGATCAAACCTTTCTTTTGTCGGTGCCGGACCGTTTGCTCTGTTGGTTTGAACCGGACCGTTGTGGGATGAGGTTTGTCTACCTGTCGTCCCTGCTGGATCGTCCGTAAAATCGATCAACCGAGCGAAGAAAAGCGTAAAACCGATCAACCTTCTAATAGGTGAGGCACATCCGGCTAGGACGAATCGTAGCAGCGCGCCCAAAACATGGGAAACAAAACAAATCATCAAACAGTCAGTCGAAGAAAAGCCAACTTTTCACTTTCAACCTGCACTCTATGTGGGTGAAAGAGGTTGCGTATGGGTGTGTGTGTGTTTGAGTTTTTTTCCTCTTTGCCTAGCATCATGTTACACAAACCGAGCGCAATACAAAAACGACCCAAGCGGACCGAAATTCGATAATGCTTCGATCGTGTAGCGTTACCATTATTTGCGTGCTTGAAGAAAAATGTCACCGTGTTCCGTGTGGGTAAAAGCTGTGCAGCTTACCCGCACTTCTGCCACATAAGTCGGCAGATCGTCGCAACGGTGAATCGATTCGCGGCAACGAAAGCGTGAGAAAATCCGTGGTCCCGGCGCGGCATCTTCAGCCCAGCGGCGCGGCCACAAGCACGTTCTCGGGTGCCCGTTCGACTTGGCGAAGGGAGCACCACAGTGCCTAGAGTGGCTAAAGCGCAAGTGGTGCTCTCCAGTTTGCCATTTGGCCGTGTCTTTTTTGTTGTTGTTTTTTTTTTGTATCGGAATTGCTGATCGATCGATCGTGGTTTGTTGCAGCACCGGTTCGTCGATCGTTCCGTGTGTAGGTTTTGTTTCATATTTTATTTCTCGCATGGTGGAATTATGTTTAAATGCTTCGGCTACCATACCTCACCACGAGGGCACTCGAATGCGTCTTCCACCGCCTGCTCCTCCAGTGCCACGGAGTTGCCTCTGCGGGAGCAAGTTTTTATAACGCTTTTCTGTTCGCGTCTTCGATTCTCCCATTCGATGACCATCTGGCGGTGGTTGGAATTCCGCTCGCAACCGCCGCGCTACCGCTCTCTACCCAACCCCTTTTGTATAATCACCTCCATCGTCTCACCATCTTGCGCGAGAGCCGTCTGCCTAATCATTCATTGATTGAATCTCGGTTCGTTCGCCCGATCTGCCATGCATTTACGCCACCGTACGCCGTACTCCCGGGTACGGCATTTTGTAATCAACCGGTGACGGTAGTGGCCCTGGCTCTTCTTACCCGCTCACCAGTGGAGCTGCGCTTGATTGAATTTTGCTCAATTTGCATTATGTTCCACCGACCCACCACCCTGTTCGCCCACCGGACGCGTGTTACATCGCGCGCGCGTTCACCGCGATGGCATTTGTTTTGGTGCTGCTGCTGCTGCTCCTGCCCTACCAGAACCGCACCGCAAACAGCTCTCGCAAGCCCCATTACAATTCGAATTGGATTTGATTTTTTTTTTTCTCTCTCTCTCTCTCTAGTCATACTCAACTCGTTCGGTTGGAGGCTTCCTTTCGAAGGGACAAAATGGTATACAAATAGAAAAGAAGGGAAGAAACGCAAAGACAAAAATCATCATAAACCACACAAACGTACCCTTGCTGCCTCCCCCAAAAGCACGCACAATTGCCACGGAGGTTCTGAAAGCTTGTTTTTCCTCCCTTCGTTTACCATCGGTTTGTTTGCTACCTTTTGCGGCACGTCTTGCGCGTACGGCTGCTGGTGCTGCTGCTGCGTTTATTAATTTTGTTTTTGTTTTTCTACGTGTCTGCCCTTTTTGTGGCCCCACTCGAAAGTTCAAGCACGGTTTACATCGATTTGGGTTCTATCGTGGGCCCAGTGTGCACCCTGACTTTTGGAATCAAAGCGCTTTGAGCGTTAACTCAAACAGACCCATCTTCTTGTGTTTGTGTGTTGCGCGCGCGCTCCCGCGCATATCAACACAAAACATCAACAGGTGGTCAAGAGAGGAACCTCTGCAACCTTTCAGTAAAGAGGGACCCTTTTTTGTTATTTTTTTCATGTTTCTTCCCATGTCCCATGATCGGGAGGTTTTTTTTTTTTATTTTGTATTTGTTGAATTAAACGAGATGGAACGAATAGGTAGAAAGTAGGAGGCATAAGTCAATCTGGGTCCTAGCTGCTTTACATTCTCAAGGGTCACGTTTCGGCGGGCCCGTTGTCATCTTCGATGCCGGAGACAGGCATTGCTAATGGAGTGGAAGGGAAATTTACTTTCCCCACGATGCACTATCCCTCTATTCCACTCTCCACCAACGACAAGTAAAGCATCCCACTGAAAGGATTGTCTTTTTTTCCTTCCACCATCTAAACGCCTTCAGTTTGCCTCCGGGTAACAGTTGGCCTATTCCAAATCGGCTGAAATATAATAAATTCCCCCACAACACCGCCCAGCCTCACGGTTGGTTTTTCCTCTCCTCGCCGTTTTTTTTTTTGCGCAAAACCGCTTAGCCAGCGATCGTACTCAAGCGCCAGAAGTGACAGAGTCGCAGTGCTTGAGAAGCCCGCGCTGGGAAACTGTCTCGTTTGCGGTGGTTACACCGGCCCCAAAAGCTCGCCACCGCAACCGAGCCGCGTGCAGGCTCTCCCGCTTATTTATCTCCCGCCTGACAGCGACTTCGTGAGTGCGGGCTTTAGCGCAGGCAGGCCGAAACAAGTTTTGCGCCATCGAGCGCTTCTTCGCTTCACCGGGCCAGCGAATGATGAATGCCCTTTTCAATTTAAAAGGCAATCCTCGGGCGCTAGAGTCGCGAAGATGGTCGGGGGGGTTTTTACCATTGCGCTGCGCGTTTGGGAAAGGAGGGCAGGGTGCAAACGGTCGGTATTGTCGGTGGTAACGATCACGAGACTAAAATCAGGACTTAGAAAGGTCGCACGCCATTAGACGGGGGACTCCTTTGCACTGGGTGACTATGGCAGATGCTGCTGCTGCTGCTGCTGCCGCTGTTCCTACGACGGCTGTCAATTTGTCTCCGGAGGCAAACGTTGTCCGCGGAAGATTACAGCCTTGCATGGGTAATGGCAGCGCTCTAGCGCTATCGAGGGAAGGTAGATGGGAAACGAATTTGTTGCAATCGTGCCAGCAAGGGCAGCTGCATCCGCTCGGCATCACGTTTGCAGATGCAACTCGTTCGCGTACGAGATCACTGGCAGCGCCGTATCGGGCAGCGGATCCCATAATCACGGTTTCGTCGGCTGCAAACAAAACATTCGAAACAAACAACAATAACAAAAAAAAACAAACTCGAGCGCAAAGAGAAACAAAGGTAAATTTAATGCACATTAAGACCGCGTGCCACCTGGAGCGGGGCGTAACGAAAGATTCATGCAAACATGCGCCGTGTCCCGGACCGTTCGAAGTCGCCAGGAGCAGATGAGTCCGTGTGAGACCAAGTGCAAAACACCAGCCGGAAAAAGGAAAGGCACAACCGGCGCGAAAGGCTTGTCAAAAGGCACACACAAAAAGCTCCAAAGCGGGCCACCTGTCGCTCATCGAAGGTTTATTTGAGCTCCCAGGGTGTGTGTGTGTGCAGTGGGAGGGCAGTGCATGAATAATTAAGATTTAAGATACCCTTACGCAAGAGTCACGCACACACGCATCTCGAGACCGTAGGCCGCCAGAATCCGATCCTGACCCCACGCGTGATTTGCGTAGCTTTAGAGACGATCACGGCCCGATCGATGGCCCACGATGGCTCGAAAAAGGCCGGCCTCACTTTCCATTCCGGTCAAACGGTGTCGGTGCGCGGCGTGCAGTGAAGATGTGTCATCGACTAATGGTGCGACCATTAGCGAAGCATTCCATCCGCCCCGGGGCCATGCCGTGCTTCGTGTTGTACTCATCCAATCGATCATGGACTTTTTTGTTGTTGTTGCTTTCACACAGCACAGATGATGATGATGATGATGATCGGCCCAAACGAAAGTGAAAAAGCGACGAATTCATATCCATTTCGGTGTGGGGAAGGTCATTATGAAATGTTCGCACAATTACCATTGCCCAACGCTGCTTCTAGCGCTGCTGGGGAGTGAGATGCATGGGAGCGACGCGGCTGGTCAAATGTCGGTCATCGAACATGGGCCCGATCGTAGGCACGTTTGGCCTCGAGCGACGGTTTGTGAGCTAGGCCTTTGCAGAGTGGGAAGGGATTTCAACGACCGTCTGAAGACGAACGGATGATCGACCCACGTTGTAATTGAGGACAGATTTCTAGCTTTGAAAAATCACACACACACACATGTACACACACAATTTGTTTGTTGATCACATTCCTCATCACATTGAAGGCTAAAAACCCATTCCTATTGCTTACCTTATCGTTGCAGATTATGCTCACCTCCGCATCGCAGTACCTCTTCAATGCACTCGACAGTCGGGTGTACTTCGGCGAGGTGTCGGTCATACTGCCGAACCACTGGCCGCAGTCGTGCATCCCGTACAACCAGACGCGCACCTCCGCGAGCGGCGAGACGGCGGACGTCACGATCCGGCCGCACACCAAGGCCGAACCGTCGATCTGGACGCAGCAGTACGCCGGGTGCGGCGAGTCGGGCGAGCAGATCTACATCGATCCGGAGATACTGGGCCGGGAGACGATCTGGCGCGAGTTTATCCGCGAGTGGGCCAAGTACCGGTACGGCGTGTTCGACGAGATCGGGTACGATCGCGATCCGGTCTATCCGCGCTGCTACATCAACGACGAGCATCGGGTCAAGCTGACCGGTTGCTCGGACGCGCCGGTCAACGACGAGGGTCTGTGCGGCAGCCCGGCCTCGCCCGGCCCGGTGCCGTACAACATTAGCCGCGTGCTGGATCCGAACGCGCGCACCAGCATCATGTTCGCGGCCGAGTCGAAAAGCGTCACCATGTTCTGCGACGAGGGCACGCACAACCGGTACGCACCGACCAAGCACAACCAGATGTGCGATCGGCGCAGCACGTACGACGTCATACTGAAGCATTCGGACTTCGCGCCCCAAAACCAGATGGAGTTTAACCCGTCGGTCATCATCAACACCGTGCCCAAGTTTAGCTACAAGTCGCGCAAGCTGACCCGCTACGTCATCGTGATCGGGCAGACATTCGTGATGCGCGAGCGGGAAACGTGGAGCTTCCTGCGACGCGCCATCCGGAAGTGGATCGTGTACGATCTGCCCGCGACCAAGACCGAGATCGGTATTGCGCTCGCGAACGATACGGCCACGTACGACATGCTGCCGATCACGTCGCTGCAGATTGAGAAGAACAAGGACCGCATCGCGTCCTTCATCCCGTACACCTCGAGCGACCTGAACCGGCCGACCTGCCTGAGCTGCGGCATCTCGGACGCGATCCACATGCTGAACGAGCAGACGCGCCACCACGGGCCGGCCAACTCGATCATACTGGTGATCGCGCCCGGCATGGACATCGAGCACGAGTCGCTCGCACGCTCGGCGCGCGCATCCAAGATACGGATCGCCACCATCAACTACCCGATCGTGGAGCCGCGCCGCCCGCTGGATCCGCTGGCGCACGAGACGGGCGGCAGCGCCTACTCCGTGTTCGAGTGTCGCGACAATTCGGAGAAATCGCTCGTCACCACGTACTTCGAGCTGTCGAACGCACTGTACAACATCGGCAAGCTGTACTACGAGGGCAACCGGAACGAGTTCCCGGTCGAGATCTTCCGCCGCGTGCTGGTCGATTCGGTGGGTGAAACGAACTCGCAGCGCAGCAGCCGCACCGTCACTGGCAACTTTATGCTCGACCCGTTCATGGGCCCGCCGGCTGAGTTCTTCATCTACGTGCACAACTCGGAGAACCCGCTCGTATCGAACGTGCGGCTGACCAACCCGAACGGCATCGTCTACTCCTCGATGAGTGATGCGCGCGCTTCGGTGCGGCAGCTGTCGCTCCTGTCCACGATCAACGAGACCGGCATCTGGAACTACTCGATCGAGCGCTTCCAGGGCAATCCGCAGCCGCACTACGTGCAGGTGATCGCTACGCCGCGCTCCAGGTACGCGCCGGTCATAGCGGCCCGGGCCTGGGTCCACCGCAGCAAGGCCGGCGGACCGATCGTGCTGTTCGCGGAGGTGAAGAAGGGCGATCTGCCGGTCGTGTCGGCACAGGTGGAGGTCACCGTAACCCGGCTGGAGCGCGTCTGCGAACGCTTCCGCGAACCGACCGTGCAGAGCGACGAACGATTCCTGCTGCTCGACACGGGTGCGGGCGATCCGGACATCACCAAGGGCGATGGCGTATACTCGCGCTACTTCAATGCGGACGAGTTCGGCGGCCCGGGCACGTACCAGCTGGAGGTGACGGTCAGCGATCGCGGCAACACGGCCTACACGCTAGCGGATGGTGCCAGTTACAGTAAGTGTTTCTTTCGCCTTTCTTCCCTGTTAGTTCACAATCAAGCTAAACAATACTCTCTTCCTATCCACTATAGCCACAACGTCCAGCACGCAACCGGGACGTTGCTGCGGTAGTTCGGTGCCCATTCCCCAGAAACAGTCGCTGGATTCGTTCGAGCGCATCCTGCCGCCGATGACGGTGTTCGTCAGCCAGGCGGATCTGATCAACGCGGCCAAGATCCCGGTCGGGCGCATCAGCGATCTCAGCGCGGATGTGGAGGGCATGAAGGTGCGCCTCAGCTGGACCTCGCCGGACATGGGCGGCAAGAATGTGGCCCGGTACGAGGTGAAGTATGCGACCACGATCAAGGACATTGTGGATAACTTCGACACAGCCGCCGTACTGTGGCACCATGACTCGCCGTTTACGTTTTCGATCGGCGAGGGCAGCGAATTCACGATGAACATCACGCACGAGCCGCATCTGTTCGGCCAGATCCTGTACTTTGCGGTGCGGCCGTACGCAACGCTCACCAAGGATGCCGAACCCGGACCGATCTCGAACTATGTGCGCGCGTTTGTGACGAAACCGAAGCCCACGACGCTCTTCCCACCGTCCAGCACGGGCGGCACGGAGAGCTACGACTCGATCTGGTCGTCGTACGACGGCATCGCAAAGAACGGAGGCGACGACAGCATGGACATCATACCGCGCATCGCCAAAAGCATGGACCTCGGGCCGGAGCTGCTGCTGCCCATCATTGCCGGCATCATACTGCTGTTCGCGCTCATCTTCATCTACTGCTGGTTCTGTGTGATCAAGAAGCGGCACGACACGCACGACGACGAGCAGAAGAAACCGATCAAGTCGTTCAAGAGCGACACGAAGCTCACCACGAGCCACAGCGTGATCGTGACGGCGGCTGGCAACGGTTCGTCGCCTTCCTCCAACTCGACCACATCGTCCTCGTCCTCGCCCAACCACCAAACCGCCAGCCACGGCGGGCAGACGACCCTTCCGCAGTCCAACTCGTACGATATGGGGCTGGGCGATCATCAGACCGTGGGCATCCCGACCATCTACAACATCGACGACGACGTGCTGCTGGCCAAGAAGCGGTACAGTGCCGTCATCAACATGGGTCCCCCGACGCACCCGATGGAGCAGCAGCTGATCGAGGAGCTGAAGCAGCAGCAGCACATCATCGACACGCAGTCATTCATCATGCCGGGCCACGGTGGCCCCATCGCCAACGGAACGATCGGTCCGAACAACAACAACAACAACTGCAGCGTGAGCATCATTTCCACCACCTCGAACAACACGACGCTGACGCGCACGTACAACCCGAACGCGGGCACGATCATGGTCGGTGGCCGCACGCTCAGCC
This sequence comes from Anopheles coluzzii, assembly GCF_943734685.1. NCBI lineage: Eukaryota > Metazoa > Arthropoda > Insecta > Diptera > Culicidae > Anopheles > Anopheles coluzzii. The sequence continues at coordinate 48,251,815 of NC_064670.1, forward strand.
CGTACGAGTCCTGGTCCGCGTCGCAGCTGCTGCAGGAGCACGAGCAGCAGCACCAGCGGCGCCACAGCCCGACGCTCATCGACGATCTGATCGACAACAACGTGCAGCAGCCGTCGTACTACAATCCGGGCCAGCCGGGCCAGCAGCTTCACCCGCAGCACGCCGCACACCTGATGGGACAGCCGGGCACGGATCAGATGTCGCTGCTGAACAACAACCATCTGAACGAGAACGGTTCGCCGCCGGTGCCACCGCTACCGATCTACACCACCAGCCCGAGCGTTGGTGTGAGTGGTGCGGCCATCGGCAATACGACCTCGTACGTGTACGGCCAGAGCCACGGTTCCTCGGTAAGCTCGGTGAACAGTGGCCTCGGCCCGATACCGAACGGTGGGTCGACGATCAGCGGCACGGACACGAAGAAGCGGCGCAACGTCACCATGGTGTAAGGTGGCGTCAGTGTGGCCAATGGACCTCGTGGTTTAGCCGCTACGCAACAGAGACTCTACGTTTTCCAAAGACTTCTGTTCCAACCGTGTTCCTGCTCATGTCTCCCTCGTACAACCCACCAATAGCGTTTGTGGCGGCGGCTAAACCCATGAAGACCACCTGCCATTTGAGGTCCAAATCGGTGTCGGATGCGGATGCCCCTGCGCTTCGTACAGTGCGAACTAGTCAAACCAGATCATTGTCGGAGGATTTCGTTTTACAATTTTAACAAATTGTGTTTTTGTTCAGTTTTTAAACATTATTTTGTACACAGGCTAGGTTGTCGACCGGTGTCAGATTACTCTTACACGGTTGGCTAGCGTTCGATAAGTTTTAGATAAGTCCGATTTTAAGCTTTGGGGCTAAAGAAGAGATTGGAGAAGCATTTATAAAAAAAAAAATCTTCCCTTCGTACTCGCTCGATCAATGACACTGACTCGAGGACAGGATTGTGTGCGGCAGTATTCTCGCAGGACTCATGCAAATCATGAGATGAGTTGTAGATAAATCAATACAGTGGCATTAGCAGATCTTTACTAGCCGTACGTATATGCGTGTAAGATTGTCAAGGATCGAAAACAGAACAAAGACGATGGTGGCGTGTTAGCGAATCCAAACACAGGGCCAGACACGGTAGAATACGGTAACGGAGAAGGGGGTACGCATTTGTTGGGGTATGACCAACGTCCTAGAGTAGTAAAATTGTGCTTGGCCCCAAACTTTGGCCCACACCTTTACGCCAAAGTGATCTATTGTAGACTATTTGGAGAGGCATTAAATGAGAAAAGAAATCTTAAGTCTGATGTGTGATGTGCTGTGCTGAGAGGGTCGAGACCCCGGTAGAGGCAGCAGAATTCAACTGGCCAGTACTACTGCTACACCTACTGTGTGCGAAAGAGTGTGTGAGTTTGCTTTTAATGCGATGTTGTTCTTTCTATAGGTTTGCAATGTAGAGATTACTGTATAAGGGACGGAACACGTGTAAGAGTCATACGCACAGGAAGGATGACGGTGTACATAGGATGGGAAGAGGAACGGGATGATGGATGCTATAAATGTATCATTACACGCTCTGTACATGGATCGACTTTTGGGACTAAGGCAAACTACCACTATAAATGGTGAAAGGAGCGATTGATAGCGCCCTTTGCCAAGCCAGGGATAAGGCATAACTGCATGTGAATGGATAAACTTTAAGTATCGCTAAGTGAGAGAGTGTCAAGATAACACTACATAACTTATCATAAGTACACGAAACCTGTTCTCTATGTGTGTATTTCTGATAGGCATGGATAGCAAACGACACAAAACCCGAACAGTAAAGCTTTTAAAACAGCCTTCACACTTCGGCGGCTGCTCGGAACTTCAAATAACGAATCGACCCCGAACTCCTTCACAACAGAGCAACACTGTTACACCACAAATGCTACAAACGAATGTTAAACTATGAAAGAATCTCTAGCAAAACAGTAAATCTATCACCGTATAAATGTAAAGCTCACCATTTTTTTCAATCAAAAGATAGTGCCGTGGCACCGAGTTACTAACAACAGAAGAACGAGAAAAACACAGCGATACAGAAACAAAAACGAAACAAAAAGGTTATATAGGACAAAGGAACAACACACTTTGAAAGAAAAATCTCATTAGGCTTAAGTTATTTGGAGCATTTTCGAAAGCTGTATAAGATTTGCTAAAAAGGCAAAACAGACGGATCATTGTTTTCATTGTGTTTTCATAAGGGCATAATTTTATTTGATTTTGTACATAAATTATAGTGTCTGTTTTAAAAGAAACTAATAAAACCACTGACGAAATGTATCATTTTAAACAAAAAGTGAAACACGTTTTTCCTTTTACACTAATGTGAATGTTTGAAAACTTGACAGGAAATTGGTATAAAGAAACAATCTCCCTTTTAACATCGTATAACTATCAATAACCCCTTTTTCCCTCTCGCTTTTGATTTCGAAGAACATTAACTAATTGATCTTCGATGATCGCAATCGTGTAGTTTCTACAGTTATTATCCATTATATCACCGACCACAGAGTAATTAGGTTTTTACTAGCGTTCATTTAGGTCTTTTCGCCGATACTTGCCGATACACTTGCAAATGATTAGTTGCAATCGATGAAGGCATAAATCGGCTCAACGCGTTGCACTGCAAACTCTCCCGGAGCTTGATCGAACGGCTGATGATCCGATGCATAGTTGCTTAGCACATCCGGCAAGGACGTGTCGCTCGATGACTCGCCCATCCCCAGCATCACTTCCGACCGTGTCTCGTCCAACGTGTCACTCAGCATTGACTCCGGCTGGTACTCGATCAAATCGTCCCAACTGTTCGTCTCTGTCTGCTCGATTACATTCAAGCTCTCTGGCAGCACGTGTCCCCTCTGCATATGCCGATTGTACCGCCCGAGTGTGCGAAACATTGCATTGCAAATTTCGCACACGTAAGGATACTCGCCCGTATGCGTCATCATGTGTTTCTGTAGCTGATTCGGATGCGCAAACGGTCGCTGGCACACGGTGCATTCGTGCATTGCATCACTGTTCCTGTGCGTTTTTGCGTGGTTCCGTAGGGTGACGGTGGTTAGGAATTGTTTGCCACACACTTCACATTCGTACTTTTGTCCCGAGTGGCCTTCCAGATGGATGCGGAGTGTGCGGCGTCGCTTGAACCGTTTGCCGCAAACATGACACTCCACCTGCTTGTCGTTGCTGTGGGTAATTCGATGCAGCCGAAGCGCGCGTTTCGATTTGCTCGCGTGACCACACACATCGCAAAAGATGGGTTCCAAATTGGGAGAGGGAAGGGGTTTTAATGCGGGCGGACGTTTTACCTTCGTTTCATGCTTGCGCTTGTGCATAGTCAGCGCCGATTCCGTGGACATGGTTTCGCCACAAATATCACAGCCAAGTGTTGCGAAGCGTTTGGACGTTTTGCTACCCACCAGTTCACAGTTTCGTCGATGCTTCTTTAGCTGAAGGCAGCTGGGAAACACCTGCTCGCAGTCTAGGCAGACCCATTCCAGCCGCCCGTCCACAACGCGGCGGCGAGCTTCGGTTTTTTGTGATCTTTTTCGATTCACGATCGTGTCGTTCGACTTTTCCTCTATCACAGCATCGAACCGTTGGGCATTGTTGATGTTTTCCACGTTTTCAAAATACTCGCTCAAGTTGGTTTCTTCACATATTTGGACATGGTTAGATTCGTGCGTTTCTTGCAACTCGGAACCGCATTCAGATGAGTGGTTTGATTCAACTCCTGTTTCCTGATTTATCGAATGTTCCGGCTCCCCATTTGTTTGTTCAGAAATGTCCGGTTGTTCTATCACAGCTATGTGTAACGTAATAGGAGATGTGTCCTCTACAGAAGGCGATAGTTTACAAGTTGTATCCAAATTTACAGCATCCTTTACCGCTTCCGACGCATCATATGCGGAGGTTTGAACAATTTCGACGGAGTTTAACATGAGCTCCGATCGGATGTTATGATCGAACGGTTCATTCAGCTGCGCAGGCAGCAAGTCTCTTTTAGTGAATTCCGGTTTCAAATAGTTCGATACGACGTGTCGACCGGACAACAGTGTCGCCAAACGCTTCTGGCCCTCCTCGCAAACGGAACGAAATTTGCAAAATTCCTCCAGAAACCGGTTGCAGCTGCCACAGATGTTGGTGCACACGCTTGTCTCGTGTATTCCGGGTATTCGCAGATCGTTAATTATTTGCTGATGCACATCGGATATATGCATCATTTGAGTGTTTTCACATGCACAAAAGCGACACAATGGTAGAAGCAGTGGCAAAGGCGCACTGTACTCATAGTGGACGCTATTATTGTCCTTCAGCAGCAGATCGCCCACAGCTGATTCAATGATGTTATCGATGATATTAAACTCTAAATTGAGTTCCTGCAAAAGCAAAGGTCGTAGTCGTGAGGATAGCAACTAAATAAAGTGTATTGATTGAGCTTACCTCTTGGGAGCCATCCATCTTTCATTTAGAGCAGCGATGCAAATTCGAGGATGGTGGCAATTTAGCACTACATACCCAATGCTAGCAGATAAAAAACACTACAAACAAAGCAACTATTTGCGTGGAGCTGAAGCCTTTTTTAAGCAATATGAGAAAAAACTAAAACTAACTTTAGGGGAGCAAGAGTGAATGTAGGCTGCGTTGAAAGCGATGTAAACAATGCTGTTTACAGCGAAGTATGTCAGCTGTGTGCTGTCATCAAAAAGCTTCGTTAAAACTGTTTCGTTCAATTTGTTTCGATGTTTAAATTTTTCTAAATTCTACCAGGAGGAAGTTTAGCAAAACTCATAACTAATATACAAACTCAAATTAGAACACGTTAATTCCATAACAAAATTATTTTTTGCATGAAATTACTTTTTTTAAACCAAAGCTATTACAAGCAGTGTTGCCAGTTTTTTTACGGTTCCCGTTCCATCTCTATTCCAATTTGGAAAGAAGAAAACGAAGCACACGAGCTGTCAAAATTTAGCTAAACAATTTTGTCAATACACCAACCACAGCGACGCTTGTGCGGTCCACAATTCCGCCCAAATACGCCAATAGCTGACATCGTGCCCGAGCCTGCTGCATATTTTCATGTAGATTAATGCAACAATACTATGGCTGAGTTGTGGTAAGCGTTTGAAACAACGAAACCGCGAGTGAATCGCATTTTTTGTTATCATGCCGATTGTTTCCATTCCCATAGCAATTCCCTGGCGTGCCGGCTGTGCTTGCAAAAACAGTTCCAGCTGCTTCCGATGTTCCCAGCAAACGAGCCCGTGAACGACGATCTGCTGCGGAAAATATACGAATGCGCATCGGTGCGAATATCGTACGAGTACGATCAAAGTTCCGCCATCTGCATCAAGTGCATCGTGGATGTGGAGCAGTTCTACACCTTCAAGCAGCGGTGCGTGGAAAACGATGTGCTGTTTCAGAAATTGCGCCAGGATTGCAGCGAACGGGGCGGTTTGGATGAGGGCGAATTCGAGGGTGTTCCGCTGCCGGAGACAGAGTTCATCGAACCCATAACGAACCTGGATTGTCCCCGACCGGATGCATCGAAAGCGTTGGAATCATTCGCTGGACCGTCGCAGCTGACGCAGATCGGGTACAATTATCGCATCGTGCGCGTGAACGGTGAAAGCGATGTGCTAGTTTACCACAAGCACCGGTTTTACCAGCCGGAACCGAAAGCGGCCGAATCGAACAAGTGGATCTGTGTGGCGTACGCATCAAATAACTGTCCGGCTAGCATTACCATCCCGTCGTCGGGTGGCCTTCCGCTAGCCTTGTTCACAAAGTCCGTACGTCACAATCACAGCGAGAGCATAGTGCAAATGATAGGAACGGCGGAGGAACCGGGTAGCGAAGAGATAGTTCATTCCGAACCCGGCTATGCACTTGTCGTCGATCCCAGCCGGCGAATGCGACTGTTGGCCGGTGGGTACCGGTTTCGACTACGCCACGCAATGTTTGGTGCTGGCAGAAGTTTGTGGGCCTGTGTACGGACGGAGTGTTCAGCCAGCGTTCAGCTATCTTACGAAGACTCCCGGACGTGCATAGTGGGCGATGAATCGCATTGCCACGAGATGGAATCAAGTCTGCCTTTGCTCACTACAAACACAGAGCTAATGGCACAGCAAAAACCAAACCGACTGGTAAGAACAAACGGGCTCAATTATTTCATTGCCGAAGGGGCACTAGTGTACAGCGGAAACTATTACAAGCCACATGATTCCGCTGACCATGCTGGTGCAGACCAAGCGGCGGTTTGGAAATGCCGGATGAAAGATTGCGCCGCAAAGGTAGAGATACAGCATAAAACGATTGCCACGAGCACTGGCAACCATAACCATGCTCGACAAATCACGAAAACCACCAATGCGGTAGCAAAGCAAACCATACAGCAGGGTGTAAACTATCGGCTAATGGTAGAAGAGCACGGTTACGTACGATTACAGCATCGTAAGCAAAAGTACGCGCTACAGAAGCTGCTCCCAAACGGCACATCAGAGTGGGCCTGCGTTGGCAAGGTGTTGGGCTGTAAAGTAATGCTAAGAATGCTCCCCGACGAGCAAATCGTGTATGGCTGCACCCAAAGTTCCACGGTAAAACACGAGCATCGGGTAGGAAATGTGTTGGAGCAACATTTTCTCCCCGACGCAGCTGGTGGGGAGAGAGCCCCTGGGACGGAGCGGAAATTATGGTGCACTCCCGCCTATGAACTGCTGTGGAATCGTAACAGCAAACCAATCGTTCGCCGACAGGACTACCGGTACTACGGGCGAACAGCGTACGTAAACGGTGCCATTGAGTGGCACTGCGTCCGGGGAGTTGGCACCCATTGTGAGGCAACGGTCACAATCGGCAAGTGTGGCGAGATTGTTGCCGAACACCCGGTACACGATCACGAGCGCACGCGAATTGACCATTTGCATAGGATGCAGCACACATCGGGGCCGAATCCTAGCTCGCGTGATATTTTCACCAGTCCCGGGCCAGTTCGCTTATTGGCCGGAGGCTTCAACTACCGCCGGATGCACGACGATCATCTAAACATCGATATCGTCGTACACGTTGCCCACAAGTACTTACCCGACGGTTCCGGCACGAATGGGTACCACTGTATCCTGCGCGACGGAACGCAAGCCTGTCCCGGCAAAATCGTGCTCACGAACAACGCTCTCTGTGCCGAGATAGTGGCGACGCACAACCATTTGGCACGCGCGGTGCCAAAGATTGTAGAGCCGGACCGTACTGCGCAGGTGATCGTGGAAGGCCCGAACTACGAACTCATCTACTCGATGACCGGGCGCAACTGTTTGCTACTGCACGAGGGGCACGTTTTTCGGGTGTACAAGCTGCAGGAGCCAACCCAAACTTCCCGCTGGCGCTGCATCCACAGTGAGGCCGGATGCAAAGCGTTCCTGAGCGTGCCGCTAACGCTCAGCAAACCGGCAATCATGGACGATCATCCGCACGATCATTCTAGGGTAAGGCATGATAGCACCGCCAACCTCGTGAAGGTGAAAGAGGAAATCTCCGACGATTCGAAACGGGCCCCGGCGAGACGCCGTGAAACGTACGAATGCATTAAAACGGAAGATTCGCCCCGTTTGCGGCCACGCGCCGTGCGGGAAACACTCAGCGCGGAGGATGTGAAGGGGACGCTGGCGCTTATCAATCCAACGACCTCGGATGACCAATCGCACGAGCTTACGCTGAGCATGTTTCAAGACATTCGCGGCACACTGATCAAGGAAGAGATGAAGCGGGAAATGCTGCAGATTAAGCCAGATCCCGACGCCATGACCTGCTTCCTGAATGGCCATCTGTACGTACGCCAGTTTGAGGATCTCGAATCGCTCGAATCGCCGGAATGGCTCTGTGCCTTCCATTGGACGCTGGGCTGCAATGCGCGCTTGAGCGATCTCTCCATTCACACGCACGAACGGTTTGCCACCGTCCGCACGAACGACCGGTTCAACATGCTGAAAAATCTGATCTCCCAGGGTTTGGTTGGCCAGCGGGGGGTAATTACGCAGATGCCCGGCGGCCAAAAGGTGTCAGAGTACGAGCTGGTGCCAAGCAACGGCAACCTTTCGCTGATGATTGACGAGAATCGGTACTACTTCTACAAGGCGAAAAATAACGGCGAATGGTTGTGGCGGTGCGTACGGTACCGCTGGCAGGGATGCAAGATCGGGGTGGCCGTTTCGCACTGCTTCGGGAAGTATTACTACCAGCCGTACGGTAAGACGGAACATGTACACACTCCCTAAGCGTAGATGGAAGTAAGGCTCATCCATGGCCAAGCTGAACGTTTCGCAGATCCGTTTGTATGTCACAGCGGGATCGCTATTGTGCTTAGCCCAAGCCCTTAAGGCTCGATTGGAGCTCGCAGGGGCTAGGGCAGCCCCTGTTTTATATTTTAAGTTAACATTAAAATGTCTTGTAGAGTACGAACGACTTCTAGCTTCTGTCTTGATGTGAGCAAAACATAACGATACAGCTGTGTACAGACGAGTTCTACCAACAATATGCGCGATCGTGTGATTTCTTTAAGCGCATACAATACTAGTAAAAATACGTTACAAAATAAATGTGCTAAGTTTGATTCGAACCGAACGCTCTATTTTTTTTTATTTTCTCCTCTCACGATCACGATCCTCCTGAAAAAAAACAAACACATGAAACTTCGAATGAAATTTCGTAATCGTATTTATTTAGTTTCCTGTTTCGTTAGATAAAAAGAGACAAATGAAAGTAGTTCAATCACAACCTCCGAAAGCGCCCCAAAATGCAGAGCACCACACCGAGCGTTTTATCATATCTGGCTGTGGTGGCTGCAGGGCGCCCGACCGTTCCAACATTCCATGGTTTCGTACCGGCCTATCTGCTGTCTGCTCCCGCAGTGTAATGTTTTTTTCGTTGAATTTGGATTCCTTTAATATTAATATGCTACAAACGGTTGTGTGTCGCGTAATGGCAAACAGTCAATGTTGCTATTTCGTGGAAAGCATTCGTGTAGTACTACTACAGTAAAGCTCGAAAGATCAAACGGAAATCGAAGTTCAAAACAGTATGAGAATTATGTACATCCAAAGTGAAAGAAAAGAAACACAATCGAACCCGTCAGGGTAGCTATTCATAAGAACGTTTGATTCGTTACACGCCAAGAATATTAACCAGTCTGTGTTACTTGCTAAAGTAAAAAAAGGTAGATAAACTAATGCTCCACATATCCCACAGTACACACATACACGTGTGCGCAGTGTCCGATTAGTTCACGAAAACGAAACCAACCAGAAGAATACATCTACTCCTCAGCGACACGTTGACGCTGCCGAACGTTTGGTGGGACGCATACAGAGAGGATGTGCACAGGAGCACAGATCTAGTGAAACGGTTACAATCAACACCTAACTATAGATCGTCCTCATCACTGACAGTATCGGAGGCTCCCGATCTGTCCGCTACGAGCAGATCGTCGGAGGAACTGTCCCCATCGTCATCATCTTCCTCCTCCTCCCCCTCCTCCTCCTCTTCGTCCTCTTCCTCGTAGTCCTCGCCGTAGCTGTCGGAGTCTGTTCCGCTGAAGTCGTCCCCGATACGCTGCCGCCGCAGGTAAAACTCAATCATGTTATCGAGATCGGTCAGACGGCGCTTGGTCTTGCTCATGTCGGAGTCAAGTACCCGCACATGGCGCAGATACTCGTACGTGCGGTTCGATTCACTTTGCCCACCGTTCGCGAACAGCTTTTTCGTAAACGAGCGCAGCTTCTTCAGCAGGTGGTTATAGTTGGAGGCCAGCTTCTTCACCTCCAGGTACGGGCCGGACTTTAACACGCCGTAGTCCAGTATCGCCCATTCGCCCGTGGTGATGCACCACGTGAACAGCGACCGGCACTGGTAGATCTTCCGATGGAGTTGGCAGTCGATCGTCGCGGAACAGTTCCGGCAGGTCTTTGGCTTACTGGTGCCAATGTCATTGGCAGTAAACTGCAGCACCGTTGTGCAAGTAATTGTTTCAGTTAGCGGGCATACCTATTCGAAATAGAACCAAACAACAACAAAAAAATGTTTCACATTGCTTCCGTGCGCGCTTTTTACAATGTTACTTACGTGCGTCAGTTCGTAGGCCGAATCCAACAGAATGCCATACTTCTTGCCGTTCTGTTCGCATATGTAGTTGGCCACGTGAAAGGAGAACATTTCCATATCGAAGGAATTTTGCGTCACGACCACAGCCGGACAGTTGAGCTTATTGAACGAAGCCTGCGAAATGATTTGCATCTTCGAATAGCAGGATCCGTGCACTTCCATCGGTAGCGAAGCATGATACCCTGGCGAGATGCAGTCATCTATGAAATGGGGCAAGAGATACGGATGTTGAAAAAAATTAAAAATTCACCAATCCACCAAAACATGATGCGCAATCAACAGCCTTGCCGCGACTCTTACCATCCTCCATCGTTACCACGGAATTGGCATCGTCCTCTTCGACAAAGATTTTGACGATCCGCTTCGTGCAGGTTGGCATCTCTGCCGCCTGTTTTGACGAACCGGACGATGCATCGATGGCTCCGGACCGTTTGGCCGGCAGCTGATTATCACCGTTGATGTTGTTTTCGTTATTGGACTCGTCTAGCAGTAGCGACTCGTTGGCCAGCTTACGTGCCGTTATCTTCTGAACTGCGTCCATGAAAAATTTAGGAATGTCTGGAGTGCCTGCCTCGTTCGATCCACCGGCCGCCGTGATGCTACCACCGGGCGAAAGTATTTGAATGTAGTCGCGCGGATCGAGCGGCACATTGCGCTTTAGCTGCTTGATCGGCGCCGATGCCGGTCCTTGCGCAGACGCTGAAGTAGTTCCGCCGCTACCGCCAACCATCACCATGGAACCAGAACCGTGTGGCCCTTGGGACGACGGCGAGCGGTGTCGGTAGTAGGACGGGGAGCGAATCCCAGGCGGCGAGCGTAGGTACCGGTTCCCAACCGGCGATCCGCAAGGTGACCGAAATCCATGGTTCGGTGAAGCCCGATGCAGATGGTGGGTGGATGAGATTAGGTCGGCATAGCTCGCATGATGATGGTGCGACGCGCTGTAACCGGGCGCTGGTACACGGGCCCGGATTTGATTTCGCAGCCGGTTAAACGGTTCTATGTTTTCCTCGCTGGTGGGCTCCTCCGAAAACTCGTACTTCTTGTCGGCCAGTCGTCGCTTTCGGAAGGCGCTTATCTTCTCGCACCGCTCGTTGTCCTCGGAGAACTCGTAGGCTTTCGCTGCCGAATCGACATCCGAATCGTGCGGCGCTGCGCCACCGGAAGCGCCATGGAAATTCGCCCCGTTAGCACCGTTTACAACGCGCTGCTGCAGCGGCAGCGCTGACTGTTGGTGAGCAATTTGAATGTTAGGAACATAGGACGGCGGTTCGGCCAGATCGAACCGTCTTCGCAGCGGCGACCGCGAGATCAGCGGCGCCAGTGCAGTGGTTGAGGAACTAGCCGTAAATGACATATCACACATGGGTACGGCGGAGCAGGCCGGGTTGGCTGTGCTGGCGCTGCCGATAACTTCCGGGTAGGGCGAACTGTCGCCCGACTGCAGATCGACGCGCGTCACGAACGACTTCCGTGGCGATACGCTCGATATCGCACGACCGGACGGGCCCGGCATGCCGCCGGAAGTTGACGCGGAGGAACTCGAGGCACGCTCGGCCACGCCATCAAGTCTTAGCTCTATGTTTGTGTTGGTACGATGGTTCATCAGTCGCACTTGCGCACCAGTCGGTGGCTCGGTGGTCGCTTCCGGCTGCGCGGCCGAAGCAATGGGCGAGGTAATGATGAGTTCGTCAAAATTATCCGGATAGTTTCGGACGGAACACTTCGTTTCGTACATATCAGTCTCGTATTCTGCGAAATCCGCAATGATTTGTTCCGCAATGCTCATCTCGGGATTGAGCAACGTAGCCGAAGCGTCACCCTTACTCATTTCGGAGTCACTTTTTCTCATAATACCGCTGCTACTGTCGGGCTGCTGCTTCGAGACGGCCGTTGTTACGTCCGCAGTCCTGCAGGGTGTAGCCGTTCGTCTAACCTCTTCCATCGTCGCCATCGCCTCCCGCTGTTGGCTGTCTTTGCCCAAATACTTGGAGCTTAGAACGGCCGCCGAGCCCACGGTGGAGTTTGGTTGCGGTCGGCCCATGTCTAGCTTCACGTTGATCGTGTGAATGATGCTGTTCTCGCTCATGATGATATATCCCGGGCAGTTGAGATTGTAGTTCGGATTGAACCGAGGGCCCGAATCGGTGTTCCGGTACTTCATGTGGATCGTCATGTTGCAGCCAATGCACAGAATGTCCTGCCGCTGCTCATCGCCCTCGTGCGCATCGCGCACCTGCTTGCAGTCCAGGCAGCCAAGCTTCGGCACGCGCACCATGGTGACATACGAATCCGAGTCCTCGTGCACATTATCGCCGTGGACAATCAGCAGCTGGCTGTCCGTTTTCCACTGCGTTATCGTTACGTTCTTGATTTCATCCACCCGGTGGTCATCGAAAAGGCAAACATGAAAGTATTTATTCAGCAGCATGTGCGGCCTGTAAATCCAAAAGTAAAGCCTGCAAAAGGGACCAAGCATTCAACCGAAGCGTAAGTGGTTCGTAACGAAGCAAAAAGTATGGATTGCATCAATAAGGTGTATACGTACTCATATTTATGGTAGGAGGAGAAATCATTCGCCAGAGCATCGTCATAATCGTAAGACAGTTTGTAACTGAGCAGAAACTGTCCGCAGCTTGTCAGGCCCATGAAAATGTGTCTACATTACGGAAAGAGCAGAAAACTGTAAGATGGAATCCTGTTCGCAGATGGATACCCGCCGCATAACAGCGTGCGGAAACGGTAGTACTTACCCGTTCAAATAACAATACGGCACAATACTTTTCAGACAGAATTGCAACTGTTCTGGCACCTCCGGGAATGGTTGCTCGTGCGACCGCTTGTTAAGCCCCGAGGCCAGGTAGCCCGAATGCTGCCGGGTCAGCACCTTCAGCAGCACATTCTGCGTACCATTCGCGCTGTTAGACCTGGTAAAGAACCGGTGGCCGTCCGACGAGCGTAGCCTTTGCATTTCACTGGTGCGATCCGCTTCCTCGTCGAAGAGGGATCGATTCGGATCCATGGCTCTACTGTTCGCTACAGGCACACGCTGTTAGCTTCTTCATACTACACACACGCACAACTCGCACTTTTCACTTGCAGCTGGATCTGCAGCTTCGTTGGTGTCAGATACCGAATCCTGCTCCGATGTGTCCTTCGCGGCGGCGTTTATTCCGCACGGGCAAGCCACTCAGCCAGCCAGCCAGCCAGCCGACCCTGCCTCGTCGATGATCTCCTCAGGCGGTGTGTATGTGGGCAGCTTGTCCGTACGGAATCCTTTCAGCCCCTGATGTTGTTGGAAGAACCTGAAGTATCATAACACCCGCGAATAGCCGCACACTAATCGTAGCTCGGCGTGCTGGCGCAGTTGTTAGACAAATATTCCTGACTTATTCACAGTATTTTTCACGAACCGTTCTGCCCAGTCAATACGAACCAGAGAGTTTCGTGTTGTTTTCTGCTTCGCCCTTTCCTCCACCACCCGACGAAACTGCTCTTCGTCCATAATTGACGCACGCACACTGACGGCGGAACGTCAAGCAGGGTTCTTGTCAAAAACAACAAAATTGTCAAAACGCTTTACCGTGTTCTTTCAAAACGTCCTTTTGGAAGTTTGGTAGATTTGCATCAATTTTTGTGTTGTTGAAAATCATTGAATCGTAGTCGGGGTACTGGAATGCTTTCATCATTTAATTTATTTCCTTTGTCCCACACTGCTTGAACCTCAACCGGCTCTATTTCTTCGGGCCAAATCAAGAGCATCGATTCATGGTGCTTTTGCCTGAGCTCTGGTTATATCAATATTGTCTTGACCGTTTCGCCTACGTTGAACGTTACCCACCCAAACCAATGCGACACAAATAAATAAGCATCTCGAGTAGAAATATCAGAAAGGGGGGTTCGTTTCATTCCTCAAGTCACGACATGCAGCTAACAATACACGGCAAATACTTAATCCTATACATTCATCACCAGTGCCAGCCGCTCACTGAGAATCGCTGGAGCTCGAGCTCGAGCTTTCGGTCGACATGACTTCCACATCATCCTGCGATGCATCCTTGTGCGCCCGTGTGTCCAGCGAAACCGAACCGGCCCCGGCACCCATCGACATGTGCAGCTCGCCCGACGGATGCCACGCAAATTGGTTCGGTGCGGAGGCCGGAATGTCACCGCCGGCCCCACCTGCACCCACGGTGGACGCGTTCCGATGCATCTCGTTCAAGCTGTTGGGATGCTGCAGATTGTGCCCGTTGATGTTGAGGTCCGACTTGCCCAGAAAGCCCAGCCGCATCTCGATGTCGGTCGGGTATGGCCGGCGAAGATCGCCCTGCTGCCAGGTGAGCGGGGCACATATCGCGTGGGACGCACTGATGCGGTGGGCAAACTTGATGAGCTCCTCCGACGAGACCGGCCGTTTGTTGGCCTTCGCAATGCTGGCCAGTTTTTGTCGCGCTTGAAAAATTGACGTCGCCAGAATCTGTTCCGCTTCCTTTAGCTGCCGCTGGAGCTGGTTGATTTCCTCGTCCTGTTTCCGCACCTGCTCCCGCAGTGCGTCCATGTTTTTCTCGATGCCGGCTTGTTCGGCCGCTAGCTGGAGCGTTGCCTTCAGCTCTTTATCCTTCAGCACGAGCAGCTCTACCAGCTGGGCATGGTCGGTGCTGGACATTTTCTGCGCCTTGGGTGCGATTGTGTTTTCGATCAGTTCCCTACAAACAGGAATGTTGGTGAAGAGTGTTGCGGAAGCAGTGTGGTACGAGATGCGCGGAATCGGTCCGAGATTGGGACTAGCAGGGACACTTACTTGGCAACGATTTCTATATCGTTTATGATGGCCAGGAGTCGTTCTCGGGTGCTGAGATGATATGAGGACATGGCGATATTGTACGACGGCACGAAACGTTCTTCGACGATGTTGCCGACCAAACAAACCAGAAGTTTGCACAGACCTGAATGGTGTTTTGCTGTCAACACGATGACCCGTTGGGCAAGGCGCGGGTTTTTGACGTTAAAAAATTGCTGCTTCTCGCTCATTTTCTCTACCCATCTTTTACTCGCCTACAGTGCTCGTTTCGAGGTGAGTTTGCCTTTCGTTGTGTTGGTGACAATATATGCCCATCATATACCGAGGTGTGTAAGTTCTCGCTCAATTTGTCGTGTCGTCTCTTTCACGCACATGGTGAAAAAACATAAACAAACCATGTGCCCGGTGTCAAAGTAGAGTGAACAATTTTATCTAACTTTTTGGGTTAAAAAGCTATTGAAAATGTGAGATTTTGTTACTCGATCAATCCCAGGTGCCACAAATCCACTAAACGACCACTAATCGGGTTCTAAACTACTCACCCAAGTGCCACAAATCCACTAAACGACCACTAAACGGCTTCTAAACGACTCAAGCTCTCTACCTAAGGCGGCGCTCTGGGACCAATCGAACGAGACAAACAAACACGACTCTGTTCGATAGGTGCACTGTCAGCTGTTCGATGTCTTATAGACCTGTCATGATGCACTGCAATACGCCTATCTTATCATCTCCAAAATGAAGCATTTTCATTGTTTAAATGAACATCCATCTGTAGGGGGAAGATTCAACAAATAATATACTAGTTATTCATATCAAAAATAACATAAAAATCTTTCAAATTTATTATTGAAAAATGTAAACAAACGTCCATGCCAAAACACATACAGTGCATACACATGCATTGTGTACACGTAATAGTTTTATACGTTTCAAACCTGTATATTTGATGTAATAAATGATTGTGAAGCATTGCAAATATTATTGATAGCTATTCTAAATATTTTGTACGCAATTTTAAGAAGAAAAAGAGACAAACTACGTAAAAAAACTTGAAAATGTCCCGCATTGAATTCTATCTACTGTAGCTGTGAAGCGTTTGACAGCCAAGGTACTCACAGCACAGGTAGGTATCGAACATCACAGACAGAATCAACTGACATGTTCGACTCGAGGTTTGTCTTGTTTGTTTGTTTGTGTCTGACAGTGCACCTCCATATGATTATATGGGTTTGTTCGTGTCTTATGTCGTGTTCGATTGCTGCTAGAGCGCCGCCTAAACGGAATATACAAAGACTTCGTTTAGCAGACGGCATACGACTCATGCATTCTAAAAATAGCAAAAAAGCTGGTGGCGCTCTCTGTTGGTGGGATACCCCAACCAGTTGAGCTTCATCGCTTGGAGGAGAGCTTTCTCATTTCCTCTGTACTGTTGTATGGTTTCGCATTGAAGTTATGCATCGCTAGAACTAGAACGGCGATACGATTGTTTAAATACTAAACTCCAACGGAAACCACCAGCACTGAAGCAACTGAAATTTGAGTAATGGTCGTTGGTGTCGATACCCACGTATCTGACCACACAACCATTCTTATAGATTTTGCTCAGAAAATTAGAAGGCTATATAGATCATGATAAGATGAAACTTTTCGAAACACATTGCAAGAAAAGGACAGCAATATAATGGTCAGTTGTAATACGCCATCTATTGAGCAAACCAGTGAAGCTATGGAGCTTTCTTTGTTTTTTCTATGTATATTTAATTTTCTAGCCGTTTAAGCTTAATCTGTGGCGCTTATGGGAGCTGTGCGAGGAGGTGGAGATAGTAATACAGCGGGCCCCGAGATACATGGTACCTCTCATATAGGGATTCGGAGATACGTGGTTTTCTAAAGTTGACAGTTATATGGGCAAATTGTACTAATTTGACTCATAACTTGGCAAATGCAACATAATTTCTCTCTAGATCAAACGTGAAAAATCATTTCAAAAGGTTGGAAACTGTTGTATTCAGTCAGTATCATATCAAATAATAATAAAAAGTAGCTAAAATCACCCCCTACTTGTAAAATTATACGAAAATTTGTGATATTTTGGCTGGATATCACAAGATTTGACTTACGCGGAAATTCGAGATACGCGGTATTTTGTGCCCGTTTTCGGTCCCCATTAACCGTGTATCTCGGGGACCGCATGTATGTTTATTTTTTTGGCCATTTAATTTTGTCCACCAGCATAGTCGCACACCAGCGTGTGCTTTTTGGCGACCATCTTGAAACCTCAAAAACCCTCGCTCGAAATGAAAAAAAACCCTCAGAACGCCTTTCAAAAACGTTCGCCAGTAAGGAAAAATCACACCGATTTGGAGCGTTGGCGAGCTCGTTAAAAGCTCTGTATTCGCCAAGCGGGAGCTGTTGTAAGGTTCTACAGCATTCTGCGATTGTCAAGCTTCTGCCATCGCAGAATATGATGCAACCTCCTACTTACAAAATCTCACTTCATGACATTTGTAGCGTGCACTCGCATGGCGTGCGGATCAAAACACTGTGCGTATCATCAATTGCTTCAATTGCAGCCGAAACATGCCGAAATTCGATCATTTAATTGTAGATACAGCTGCGTTCGTGAAGAATGTCCAGTTGCAGGTACGTAATTGGTAGTGTTTTCACAAGCTCCCGAATCGAACGGCGCAACACCTTACAGATTTCCCTTTCCACAACGATTACAGAACTACGCATCGAATTGCTATACCGTTCCGGGTGTGATGGCTGAAATTCGTAACAACCGGCAAATGAAACGGCTCGCCGTGCTTCCGTACAATCTGCAAGTGAAGGATCCGGACCCAGATGTACTGGCCAAGGTGGTGGCGATTGCAAAGAAGACGGGTGACTATGCCTCGCTCTCACTGGTCGATCTGCAGGTTATTGCGCTCACGTATGAACTCGAAACAATCCACGTGGGCAGGGACCATCTGCGCGATGAGCCGTTGCCGTCCATAACGGTGGCAGCAGCAACGAAGCCAGACGCTTTCGGAGGAACCCAGCTTTTGAAGGGATTCTACGTTCCGACGAAAAAAAGCCAGTCGGCAGATGAATCGCAAGAGGACGATGGCGAAAACATTGGCGATATTTCAGATGATCATAGTGAAGCACAAGAACACGAAACTATCACTGCAGCGAACGATGTTCAGGAAAGTTCAAAGGAATCAGCTCCTGCAGGTGATACTGCCGAAACAAACGTTAGCGAAGCGAATGATGCAGATAACGAATCCTGCGAAGAAGAGTACGATGATGATGATGGAGAAGAGGAGGATAGTGAAGATGATGAGGATGGCAACGATGGTGACGATGATGCTGGTTGGATAACACCGAGTAATATCAAGCAGGTAAAGCGCGACATGGGGATGGATCTCCACGACGAAACGCCAACCACCGTGGCCTGTATCACGACGGATTACGCACTGCAGAACGTGCTGAAACAGATCGGCCTTCAGGTCGCAGCCCTCGATGGTCGTGTGATCAAGCAGGTGCGCACGTACATACTGCGATGCTACGCCTGCTTTAAGACGACACCGGACGCAACGAAGGTGTTCTGCCCGAAGTGCGGCAACCGGACGCTGAAGAAAGTTTCCGTCAGTCTGGACGGAGAAGGCAAACAGATTATCCACATCAACAATCGGCGACCGCTGACGGCCAAGTACAAAAACCGACCGGTAGCCAAGTTCGAAGGTGGCAAGCACGCTGCCAACCCGTTGCTGTTTGCGGATCAACCACTGCCACAGCAGCGCATATCGGTCAAGGCCCGTTCGAAGACCAACGCGCTTGGTGATGACTACATTGCCGGCTACTCCCCGTTCGTGATGAGAGACGTCGATTCGCGGTCAGCTGTACTGCGTGGTTCTACTAATCTGAAACAGAGAATGAGCAACTACGAGTACGATAACAAGCGCCGGGGATATAAAAAGCCGATATAAGGAGTTGCAAACAAGTCTACTTTTCTGTTATGGCTGATAGGTAAACCGACAGAGACATTTAACTGGCATAAGATAAGGTTTGATTGCATTGTAGGGATATATGTAATTATCACCACATGTTATTCAGTATGATTCTTCGCTGATGATCCGTTCTTTGCTTCGGCATTACACATTTTTGAATAAAATGAAAGAATAATCCTACTTAAGAAAGCACATATTATTGAATGCTTAAAAAGATCGAATTTTCGTATATGAACAGTCGGTTTCGATCTGTTCGATCAGATGCAGTTGATTAATCAACAATTGCTGCTTCCTAGACGACGGGCACTTGACGATTCGTTAACTTTTTAGTACAAATATTTTCCTGGAATATAAGTGTGCAACAGAAATATACCTTATTTGTACAAAAATGATAATTAAAAGAGCAATCTCGCCACTATGTTCGTACACAGAATCTCATTTTTATTAGAATCCAAATAAAAAATACAGTTTCTATTCGTATTTTAACGCACATTGCAAAGCATAATGCAGGTCTGCACACCGTCATGCCGGATGCCGTGTCATCAACTTCTGTCAAACGGTTTAACGTCAAAATAACAAAAAAAAAAACTGCTGATGCGGTGGAACCGACGAAAATCTATCGCAGGGTCTAATTTTCTATTGGTTGTGTTTTATTCTCTCTAGTCATCCCCAAGATCGGTTTGTAAAACAGATTCTAAGTGGTAAATGCTGCAGTCCTCATTGAAAACACCGGTATTGTGTCGTTTTGTATCACTTTATTCGACAGTTTTACTTTGGGGTGGTATCCAAGTTCTTCATCAGCAGTGAAAGTGGTCACCGTTTCGGCTCGGCAAAATGGGCTTTCTATACAGGGTTCGTGTGCGTGTCATCAACTGCTTGATCTTCTTCTTCTTGATTGTGCTGCTACCGGGCTTGCCCCCGAAAACGACCTTCCCGTTCGAAGGATTCAGGTATGCTTATTTGGCTAAGGATGGCTCAATGCGGGAAGTGCCGGCTCGCTCCTATTACATAATTGTATCCTTTTGCCGGCTTTCGTTCCATTGCTGCTCATCAGGTTCTCCAAGCCTCGTGAGCTGAAAGGAGCGCTAGAACCTACCAATCATCTGGACAACGCGGAGCGACTGTTCGAAGGAAAGATCTATGGCCCGGAAGCGTTGCTCGTACATGGAAAAGATCTGTTTACCACGATCCACGGTGGAGAAGTGATTCGCATCAATGGTGAACACATTACACATATCGCCAAGTTCGGCAAACCATGCGGTAAGGTCGATGACATATGACGATCAAATTCTGGGTGTTTCAGGCTTGAGCGATCAATACAAACGCTTCATGTGATTGCTCCTTTCCAGAGCTCTCGTTCGAGGAGGAAACATGCGGCCGTCCGCTGGGACTTGCTTTCGACACCAAGGGATCGAACTTGATCGTTGGCGATGCCTACTACGGCATTTGGTTGGTTGACTTGACGACGGGCAACAAGGAGCAGCTCGTTTCCCCCGACACCGTGCTGGAAGGCAAGGGTGCAAACAGGAAAGGAAAGTTCTTCAACA